>NC_069389.1:123666692-123990544 GCF_027475565.1 Acinonyx jubatus
CAGTAATGCAACCAAATGGCTAGCTGCACTTACTAAGCTTCCCAGGTTCCTGAAGAGAACAGGACTTTGTCCTCAGGAAGCACACCCTTCTGTGCCATCCAAGAGAACCGGACGGGCTCTCCACCGCCACCTAGCGGTGTGAGGCATGTTTCAGCGGCAGGTGATAAGCACACAGTAATGCTGTCAGCTGTGGAATCTAGGACTGAGGTTTTGTCTACCAGACTAACGTGCTAGAAGAAGTCAGATTCAAGGTCGCACAGTTTGAGGATCAGGGCGTGGTGCAATGATGCCAGGGGCTCAACAGCAAAGTCCATGAAGGTGAGTGGATTGTAACCCTAGATGCAGTACAGCCAGTATATTACATAGAAAGGACACTGTGCGTGCATCTGTATGAGAGCGAGAGAGTGAGCGACAGAGAGAGCGAACAGGAGAAAGAACCCAGACATAGCCCAGAGCAATGTCAGAGCTAACTTGCCCTGAGCTGACCTTGAGACAATTGGAGACAGGACAAATTCTTCCCTGCCTATGAGTTCCGTTCTAGCATCCAGTGCAGAACAACCCACTAGACAACAGAAAAGCTAGACTTCCATGAATGTTGGAAAAACAGTAGTATTTAATATTTCTGGGAAATCAGCAGCCGCAACAGCATGGGGAAACTCAGAGCCCTACGGGACATCCTCACCCACATTCTACTTTTACTGCAAAAGCTACGGAGTGGCTTCAAGGCCACCAAAGTCACTTGTCATGCTCAGTGTGTGCACACTGGGGCCTGAAACCTAGAACCAGGTGAAAGGAAGCAGCTTCTAGAACCGTACTTTGTGGGAACAATTCTGATATCAAGGAGCCCGTCCGAATACCCTTGAGGAGGTGGGCTTGGCATCGTGATGTGTTTTCCCGCAGAAGTGCTTCAGGGTGCATCACATGCCCCAGGCCGCCCCCGGCTCACGGGAACCCCGGCCCTGCTCTCACCCGCACCATCCTCCAGTTGGCCGAAGTTGCAGACCTGACTGATGCTGTACACCCACACCAGCATTTCTACTTCGGTCTTAGCCACCAGATAGAATGTACGCAAAGCGGTCTTGACAATGAACACGAAGTTATTCTGAAATTCCTTCCGGACGAAGCCAGGGCCCACGTGCTTGCACACTGCACACTCGCTGAGGTCGATCACACGGATGGGCTTGCTCGAGTGCTTGGTCCTGTAGTACTCCAAGACGTCCGGGCTGCCGCTCATGCGGCCCCGCCGGAGGACGAACCAGCGCTTGCGCCAGGCCTGCGGGGAGGCAATTCGACAAGAAGTTACCGGACCCACGGCATGGGCTTCTCCAGCTCTGCCGAGAACCTGTTTCGTGACAAGGACGGCAGAGAAGCAGATCGACCACCCTAACAGTGAAATGCAATGTCCACCCAGCTTTGCATTAAATAGCTAGTACACCATATACAAGCCCCTTTATTCAATGATTTTAAGGATGGCTCGTCACTGGGGACTGCAGCAATGGCATTCGTGCCCACGGGTCAGAGGACCAGATCTATACAATCATCCCAACTGATGCAGCTGAGGAGTGTCACATCAATGCACATGTGTTCATGCTTACAAAAAAAAAAACTTAGTAACGAATGAGAAGAAAGCCTTCTTAGCACTATCTATCTGAATCCCAAAGCCAAGATTGGACGCAAAAATCAGGTACAAATCGTGAGTGCCCACCGTTGTCGGTATTGGCTAACATTATTTAACTTCTAGAGAATTGCTCAACAAGAAAAGAAAAATCATACACATTTGAGAGGAGAGAGGATTACCATCATCTGAAGTTTCTGACTGTCTTTCTGTAACTCCCAACTGCTTTACCATAACTCATTGAAGCTCCAAAACTATCCTGTGGGAAAGGTAATTGTTTTCTCTGTGTGTACATTTTATGTCTGAGAACACTGAGGTGCAGAGTAACGAATGTGGAGTAAAACAGTCAAGAGGAGGAGTGTAGCCAGCATTCCGTCCTAAACCACAGTGTGTCCCAAAAATCGGGATGTCCTAGGGGGCATTGGAAAATAGGTGTTGTTTGCTTGTCATCCAGGCGGGCGGGGGGGAGGTGCAGGGCAGGAACCATGTGGCTTAAGCTTTCACAGCCTGCTGACAAGCACTATGACAGCTGAAAGGAGAGAGCCAAGCATTGAGGTAAAATGATCACGCTTCACCTGATCCACACCCAAAAAAGAGAATGATGCTCCAGAGAAACCAGCACCGGGAGGTGGGAAGATGCTTTGCATGCCCCTGGAGCTCCTCAGTCCCCACTGTCCCCTGACCTGGAATGAGCTGCCTCCTTGGGTATGAGACCTAAGAAAAGACGTATCTGCAATTGACCACGGCCCTGCCATTCCAAGGAGTCTTCGCTGTTAACTTCCCCACCATCTCCTGAAGCCAGGGAGAAGGAAGTAAGGCCCTTCCTCAAAGCCGTCCATTTCCAGGGCGCCTGGGTGGCTCAGCTGGTTGAGCGTCCGACTTCGGCTCAGGTCATGATCTCGCGGTTCGTGGGTTCGAGCCCTGCACTGGGCTCTGTGCTGACAGCTCAGAGCCTGGAGCCCGCTTCAGATTCTGTGTCTCCCCCTCTCTCTGCCCCTCCCTGCTCATGCTCTGTCTCAAAAATAAATAAAAACATTAAAAAAATTTTTAAAAAGCCGTCCATTTTGTTACATTAGGGCACCCAGACACAGACCAGGGGAGCAGGCCGACGGGCCGACGGCGGGGCTGTTTTCCAGCGGAGACACTTGATGCTGCAGTTGGCAAGTGCAAGGGGCAGATTTATAGCTGTGGTTAGCTCTTCTGAGCGGTGGTGTGTGCGACAGCAGGAAGTGCGGGCTTCTGCCAGGAGGCATGGTGACCACTGGGACAGGAAGTCCTTTCTATCTCTAGCTTCTTGGGCCTGACACATTTATAAAGCCACCAGCTGAGACCAAGAGACCCCTGTAGAACGACAGGCCACCATCTGGGAAGAGTTCTCAGCTCCCTCACTGCCCAGGGAACCGGAGACCCGAGGCAGCAGAGAACCCAATCAAGCGCCGACAGGGGAAAGGCCAGTCATCACAAGAGACCTACCGTTACGCCTCCGAAAACCCCTGTGAGGCTGCGGCAATGGGGCAGGCACTCCGCGCTGGGTTGGGACAAGGAGGGAACAGGCACTTGGCAGGTGCGCCCGACCTTGGTTTCGCCTCTCTGAGGCGAGGTTTGGCCACTCAGAAGAGGGACAGAGCGGTGCGATTAAGCCCTCATCGTCAAAGATTAGAAACATAACAGCACGTTTGTGTGCTCATGGGGATGATTCAGGAAAGACAGGAAAATGCATGATTCAATAAACTCCTGTTGCAGAAACATGGCATCAGATGAGGTAAAGCCACTGAACAGAAGTGCTCAAGTGTCACTGTGCAGTTCGGAACATGGGGGGATGGGAAATCGGGCAAACAGGGATGCAGGGCAGGCCCAGGGAAGGGTCCAGGGGACAAGGGAATGCCATGTGTACCCACTAAGGAAAGCTTTCACGGGGAGCCTGGGGCAGCCCGAACTTTCCAAAGGCTACTGTGGTAGGGAAATGTGAACAGGAACTTTGTTGTACTTCCCCAAACTGATTCTAAAAGAGGAAGTCAAACGGAGTGCAGAACCAAGTGTCAACTTAATTGTTCTTAGTTTTATGGGAACAGATTTCTCATCCTTTAAGAGCAGTTTGGGGGGGATAAAAGTAATAGCAAGAATCGCTGTGCATCCTGCCCGATGATGGAGAGAGAATTGGGTGAGAGCCAGGGTGGGGAAGGGATCTCAAGCCGTGGCAGTGGCTGCATGGGCGGAGGGTCGGCTGGGAACAGCATGAGCGCAAGAGGAGAATGACATGGTCGTGTCTGAATGTCACTCATTTGTTCAACAGCCATCTCCCAGTGGCCCGCTCATATGCTGACACCATGTGGGCATCGGGAAAACAGAGGGGACCAGGGCACAGGGCCGTGGGGGGCAGGGGAAGTGGGCAGAGGGATAAACAGACGATTGCAGTCCGGGAGGTCAGTCCTATGGTCACGGAAAGCCAAAATTCTCTGGGGACGCACAAAAGACACATGCGATTGCGGGGCCCAGGGAAGCTTCCAGGAGGAAGTGGTGGGGAAGCCAAGGCTGAAGAAGGGCCCAGGAAGCAGCTAGTGGAAAGGCTTCCGCTACAATTGCTTGCAAGTGTCTGGCCGCCGCTCGGGCTGCCGAGGCGTCCGCCGCAGAGACACCATCTCCAAGGGCGTGTGGCGAGCCCGCCACTGCACCCGGAGCAGGTCCCCTGACCCCACCCAGGCGACTTGACTGTACACATCTCGGCTGATTTGGATAGCTGACCGTTTGGGTCCCTTGTTTTTTCTCTCCACACGCTTGTGCGCCAAACTCCTCAAGAGCTGGCCCCTGAAACCCTATGCACCCCCCTTGACCCTAATAAAGGCAGAAGCCAGGCCCCTGGGAGCACTGTCTGTACCGACGACGTCGAGCCATGGCCCCAGGTATGTCGTGCACTTTCCAGGTGTGCACATGACAAAGGCCCTGAAAGCAGCCGGCCCGCGCAAAAGTGAGGCTCTTTACAATAAAACAGCGTGGGGCATCGGGCTGCCTCAGCCTAGATCATGAGTTCAAGCCCCATGTTGCATGTTGACATTTCTCAAAAATAAACTTAAAGACGGGCGCCTGGGTGGCTCAGTCAGTTGAGCATCCGACTCTTGATTTGGCCTCAGGTCATGATCTCACGGTTTGTGATTTCCAGCCCCTCGTTGGGCTCCGTGCTGACAGTGCAGAGTTTGCTGGGGATTCTCTCTCTCTTTGCCCTTCCCCATCTCCCCTTCTCTCTCTCTCTCCTCCTCAAAATAAATAAACTCTTTTAAAAAGATACAATGAAACAGTTCCAAGACATTAATCATGCAAACAGGTAAACAAAGGGAAAGAATCGATCACTATGCTGCCCTTCCTCGACAAGCCGTCCCACTGGGAAGATGAAGGCAAACACCTGTTTATAAATGCGTTCTGACCCATAAAGGAAAATAAATGACAGAATTCGAATATCCCCATTTTGCCACCCCTGCGAATCAGCAGCTATAGGCATGAGGCACCAACACTTGCTGGCTCAGGAAGCGAAATGGCACGAGGGTGTGATCGACCACAGGCCGACCCGGGGGGAGATCCGGCATCTCAAAGGCCCACGTTCCTCCACACATAAACAATAAGAAAAAGGGGGGCAGACTACCCAGGAGATGAAAACTTTATATCATAGTGCCTAGGGGATGTTCATCTGAGTGAATTGGTTTAAAATCCTTTTGGTTAGAAGAGGGCTTCTACCGAGGGCTCAGCTAATAATAATAATAATTCACAAGCCACATGTGTTTTATGTGGGTTGCTAGGTTTGTGCTTTCTTTTACGAGAGAGAGTGCACGGGGCTGGGGCAGAGAGAGAGGAGACAGAATCCCAAGCAGGCACCGCACTGTCAGCACAGAGCCCAACTTGGGGCTGGGACTCTAGAACCGGGAGATCATGAGCTGAGCTGAACCCAAGAGTCAGATGCCTAACCGGCTGAGTCCCCCAGCCACCCCCACTCAATAAACAGTTATTAAGTACCTACTGTGTGCCAGGCACTGTGCACAACAGGTGGAAGGATGCTGGAGGACTGGTGAACTCACAGAGGACGTGAGGGCTTGAGAGCTGCTGTCTCTTCTCACGTAGGAGCTCTTTACCTTTTAGAAGTGCAGGACCGCTAGCTTCCACGGCTGCCCTGAAGTCCGCCCCCTCCCCTTGGACCTCCTCCACTGCACACGTCCCAGAAGCAGCGCCATCATCATTTTATAAGTTATTCATAATTGTGGCTAATTGTGTGCACAGTGATTTTGCTTTCCAGATCCTCTCGGTGCAGGACATGCTCATCTTCACAGAGAAATGGAGTATAAAAAAAGGGGTTCCTTTTGAATTCTGATGCTGCTTCTCACTTTCTGGGCGGCCTTGAGCACTTGACCGCTGCAAACCTCGGCATGTGTAAACGGAGCCAGTATGCCCTGGCCTGCCTCCCGTGTGCTGTGATTGCGGCGAAGCCACGACAAATGGACAGAGAAACATTATCAATTTGAAAGTAACTTATAAAATGATGATGGGGCTGTGTGTTACCAGGGCACAAGGCACTGCTTGCCCTGGGGAAACTTTCTCCCCTGTGGAGTGCATACCCCACCCCCCCGCCCCCCGCAACCCATGCACCAATGGTTCTGAGGGCTTTTCTACCTCTGATAATCAAAAATCTGTTTCCCATGAGCCTTTCCTGCCACAGCCACCAAGCTGACTCATTACCACCCCATGAGTATCATCTCCAACAAGAAAAACCTGCAACATCCTGTAACCTTGTGGAAAAGTGTTTGTGCTCATTCCTCGAATCTGAGAAAGGTTAAAACTGAGCTCCTCCAGAAGGGTGTGTCTGGATCACAAGCCTGCTCATCTGTAGGGAAGTGTTAAAGGAATAAGTGAATCTCATCTTTCTAAGACTAAAAGCTATGTGTTGTTCTCCTCTTAAACCAACCCAACTTGCTGACTTCATAATTTACAAACACCTCGTAGTTTGGTTCTTGGTAGACAGTGACCCGCCGGGTCAAAGAAAAGCCCAAGTGCCAGCGAGCCTGGGATGGAATCTCAACTTCCCTGGGATGGGTTGAGTTAGGTCCCCCCACCCCCCCCATTCATATGCTGAAGTCCCAACCCCCTGGACCTCAGAGTGTGACTGGATTTGGAGACAGAATCTTTAGCAAGTTAAAATGACGCTATTAGTGTGGGAGCTAAGGGGAAAATGTGCACACGTGCATAGAAGGAATATATCACAACGAGGCAGAGAGGGAAGATGGCTATCAGCCAGCTAATCAGCCAGGAGAGAGGCCTGGGATGGATCCTTCCTCCCGGCCCTGCCGACATCTTGATCCCAGACTTCTAGCTTCTTAAATCGTAAGACAATACATTTCTGTTGTTTAAGCCACCCAATCTCTGGCACTTTGTCACAGCAGCTCCAGCAAATGGATATGTTCCTCAACCGTTGGTACACATTCGAATCACTCCACTTCCAGCCACACCAGTGTAGAACTGGCACTGAACTTACCCCCTACCCATAAAACCAACTAGACCAAGTAGATGCAACGAGTGCTTTTAGACACTGGACGACAGTCAGTGCAGGGCTGTGACCCGTATGAGAAGAGAAACGAAAGAGCTAAGCCCATAGACCATCCTGGCTTTCGGCTTCCAGGCCCATTTCTAGACCATGACAGTGAGGGGAGGGGGTCCTAAACAGAGCACAGCAGTCTTGCAGAGTTGAGAAGACAGAGATAAAAATTCTGGATGGTTGAGGTGGCTGAAATTTGCAGGGAACAGGGCCAGAGAGGATGAAGCTAGGTAAGGAAAGAGTTCCAGAAGCCTACAGAGGAACCGCTCCACAAGACCCGTACTAATGACAGCACGTGTACAGTGAAACTCCATGAGGTGAACCGAAACACAAATCCAAAAACAACGACCAGGGACCCACGAACTGAACACCTACCAGGGCTGGGACATGTCTGACTTCTGACCAGTTAGAGTGGAAAAACCTGAAACACTCAGGAGAGACTCTGGAAAGGCCACAGCTTAGAATTGGAATAGGCCAAACCAGCCCTGGAGTGGAGGTGCTCTAGACTTGCCCAAAGAAAGCTTAACAAGAAGCCTTGGAATGATCAAGACTAACAAACATGGCCTAATTATTCACAGAAGCTCAGGAAGAATGTGGTTGGCAGGGCACCTGGGTGGCTCAGTTGGTTAAGCATCCAATTTCAGCTCAGGTCATGATCTCGCGGTTCGTGGGTTCAAGCCCCGCATCGGGCTCTGTGCTGACAGCTCAGAGCCTGGAGCCTGCTTCTAATTCTGTGTCTCCCTCTCTCTCTGCCCCTTCCCGGCTCACGCTCTGTCTCTCTCTCCCAAAAATTATAAATAAACGTTAAACAAATTTTTTTAAGATAGATAAAGTTTAAAAATATATACACTATTACTCTTGAGAGGGGCGCCTAGAGGGGCCTCAGTCAGTTAAGCGTCCAACTCTTGATTTCCACTCAGGTCATGATCTCATGGTTTGTAGGATTGAGCCCCACGTGGGGCTCTGCACTCACAGCGGGAGCCTGCTTGGGATTATCTCTCTCCCTGTCTCTCCTCCACTTGCATGTTCTCTTTCTCTCTCCCTCAAAATAAATAATCAACTTAAAAATACTAGTCTTGAGAAAAATGACTATTTTTGTGGGTTCATAACAAACCTAATCACGAAGATTCACTCATGACACATTTATGCGGCAAGAGACTGGGATGTGATGGTGAACCAGGCAGATGCGATCTCTAAGCTGGACGCGAGGCAGTCACACAAGGCTTGGTACCAGACTTTTAAATCAAACACAGTAAATGCTCTATCCAGACACTGCAGCGGCCTGTTTGGGATTAAATTGGGGTGTGAAAGTGATCAGTTAAGCAAACCTAACATGAGCTTTTATCAGCTATTGAGACAGATTATCAAGGTTGGAGTTTACGAAGGAGACACCTTAGAAGTCTGAACATTTGATTTGTGCGCTCGGTTTTACTTGCAAAGTGAGATAAACCTGGCCAGGTTATAGCAATTTCACTTCTTGTGCTCCAGAATTCACTCCCATAAAATTGAAGTGGCCTGTCTGGATTATGTCCATTGTCAAAAAACACTGAAATGAACGGAGAAACATCCTGAAAGTCTCCAAGGCTGTAAAGAGACACCTCTGGTTTAAACTGCTTTTCTGGCCAGAGTGATTACTGTCCCTTTGTTTCGGCGGAATTGGCCCCCTGCCCCCTCTGCAGTGGTGAAATCCCAAAGCTATGAAATCATTTCCTCCACATACACACAGGATGGGTCCACAACCTGCCTTTGCAGCCAGGCTTCCCAAGTCAGGCTGAAGGAACAGGACCTCCATGTGGCTGCACTGGGAGCTAGGTTTCGACCCTTCGGTATTGCTGGTCCCTGAAGTACCTGCAGAGCATTGTTGATGTGGGCTTGTGGCGCAATGGACAGACTAGCGCTGTGGCCGTGAAGGGGGAATGGGAAGGACCCCTGTGTTGGAACAGATCTACATAGTGACAGCGGTGGTGGTCACGCGAAACTACGGCTGATGAAAGTGCACTGATGCGCACACAGGCACGCGTGTGCGTGTGTGACAGGGGAAGCCTGCAGCAGCTCTCGGATGTTCCCGATGTCATTTACTGGTTGTGTAAGATAGAGACACTAGGGGAACAACAGAGGGCCAGCAGCCTCCTGGGGATCTAATGATGTTTCTAAATAAGCTTACAAAAACATCCTCCACCCAAAAGAAGAGAGTACAGAAAGCTGGCAGAGGGGGTGTGCACAAAACATGCTTGCCTTCACTCCACGTGTGTCCACACTTACAGTCACCGAACGGGAAGCGTGCTGGGGACAGAGAGAACTAAGATGCAGGCTCTGCTTCTACAATGCTCACGGTGGTCTCGTGGGCCTGGTGCACTGATGGGATGTGCTGCGTGGATGAATTTGCAACCGCCGAGAGGGTAGGAGCGACAGTCGGTGAAGCTGGAGCGGTGGCACCAGCCTGTGGAAGACGCGGAATTGCTAGTCCCGGCCCACCAAGGGCACGTGACCACAGCGGAGGGAGGCCTCCACGCTGAATGGCAGGCTCTGGTTTACAAATGCGCAGACACCTCACTGTGCAATGTGGTACCGACTGCTCGGAGTGCTCTGCGTGGGACAGCGGCACAGGAGCTGCCACCAATGGCATTCCTTTCTCTTACCAGTTTATCAACTTTTACTCATAATCCTGTGAAGTGCTCAAAGCAGTGAATTTTTCCAGAACAGGAAGTGTCTTGTTCATTAATGCAAGTTTCATCACTCCCCCTTCAGCGTTCAAGAACACTCTGTAACTTGGGAAGCCTGCGTGGCTCAGTCGGTGAAGCGTCCGACTTTGTCTCAGGTCGTGATCTCTCAGTTCGTGAGTTCGAGTCCCATGTCTGGCTCTGTGCTGGCAGTGTGGAGCCTGGAGCCTGCTTTGGATTCTGTGTCCCCCTCTCTCCCTGCCCATCCCCTGCCGGCACTGTCTCTCTCTGCCTCTCAAAAA
Source organism: Acinonyx jubatus (assembly GCF_027475565.1). Taxonomy (NCBI): domain Eukaryota; kingdom Metazoa; phylum Chordata; class Mammalia; order Carnivora; family Felidae; genus Acinonyx; species Acinonyx jubatus. Next base: position 123,676,842 of record NC_069389.1, read on the forward strand.
TAAACAAACATTAAAAAAATGTTTTAAACAACACTCTATAACTTAAGAAGTTGAACAAAAATTAGTTGAAATTCCAGAAAAGCAAAAACAGTGGGAGTTGGTCGGTGACCCGGGAAGGTATCTGAACACGTCACCAGGCAGGTTTTCCAGCTGGCTGATCCGGCCTCTCCTGCAGCTTCCTGGGAGGCATCTGGAGGGAAACAGTGACACAGCAGTGCCCTGCAAGTCACGTGTCCGAGCCCTCTCAGCAAAGACTGTTTTATCCCACACAACTATCAGAAGCATTTCCCCTGATTTAGCTGTCTTCCAAAGTGGAATATTTCTGTCCCTTTACATGCACTCTTCTCTAGAGATCAGAAGACGGGGAGGAAAAAAAAGCAAAGACAAATAAGACTGGCCCTTGTCTGATTTACGGACTGACTTTTCATTTCCTCTTACATCCTTCCTCAACACTGTTCCTCTACGAGCAGGTTCCCCCCGCTGGCTTTTTCTTGTTGTTCTGTTGCCGTTGATGTGGGCTTCGTAAATGCTAGCTAGTGTTTAGAAAAGCTAACGAGTCAATCACCGCCGCCATTTGTACGGCCCCCAGGGATCTTGGATGCGGTCCCAGAACATGAGATGAAGGGGAGCAGTTGGTAACGACCTGAAGTTCCCCCATTCTCTTCCCAATGGCCTCGCCATGAAAGTACTCAGGAAGTTTGGGGCGTGTTTATGGGTTGCAAAAGGTGAAAATCATCAAACAAACAGAATTCTGAATAATGTTCCACTTTCTCTCCGCCTTCTACTTCCTTGCCAAAGGGGACCGCAAAAGCCATGGGACCCAAGGGCAGCGGGTCGGGAATTTCCAGGAGCCCGTTACACTGCTCCTCTTTGTCCTGGCTCAGTGCCAGTAGCCCTGGGATTGCTGGTGACCCTTCAGCCTGATGGCCTGTAACCTTCTGTTCGCTGCCAGATACAGCTAAGACTTGTCCCAGGCATGGAACAACTTCCCGTGATTGTCCTGGAGATGGCCTGGCCCACAGGATCAGCTTCCACGGTTGTCAACAGACGCAGAAAAGTCCTGTGTCTCTGTAGCGTGGCGGGCCTTGGAAGGAGGAATCTTGAGGAGGGATGTTCGGCAGAGATAAGTGTGCCACATTACATGACATGCACTTGACCTTCCTCATGAATTGTCAACCTAAGTGCCACTGAGTGTCCTGGCTAGTTTCTCATTATTTCTTACATGGCAGATTCTCAGAGGTCATTAAGACCAGCTAATCAAATCTGCAGGTGTTGTGAACCCAGGAAGGTCACCAATACATTAGGTATCAGGCTCAGGATCAACGTGACGGCTTGGAACAATGGCTGAAAACCAACTCAGGAAGAAACAGCTGTTTGAAACTCTAGTAAGTTCTGTGATAGAGTAAGAGTCTGTGGTGGAATGGACAACTTGACAACTGACCTGGCTGATGGGGAAATATTTTAAGCGGGGTCCCTGCAACAGCATGAACACATAAGAATAAGATTTTATTTTATTGTATTGTATTTATTTTTTGCGAGAGAGAGAGAGAGAGAGAGAGAGAGAGAGAGAGAGAATGTACATGCAAGAGCGGGGGAGGGGCAAAGGGAGACAGAGAGAATCCCAAGCAGGCTTGATGCTCAGTGTGGAGCCTGAAGTGGGGCTTGATCCCACGACTTGGGGATCGTGACCTGAGCCCAAACCAAGAGTCAGACACTCAACTGACTGAGCCACAAGATGCCCAGAGAATAAGCTTTTAAAAATCACCATTATCCCCAAGTGTTGGGTAAAGATTAATGGTAATGGTTACACAACATCATGAATGTGTTTAATGCCACTGAACTTTACCCATGGTTAAAATAACCCATATTATATATGTATATTTTACTCCAATAAAAAATGACAAAATATTACTCTCACAGTCATGGGTGTCTGTCCCCTAGGGACCCTCCCACTGCTCAAGCTGAGTGCCGAGGCACGAGGGCTCCTGGGACTGTCTCCAAAGGAGTCTGCTAACGATGAGAAGATATTCCTAACAGAGCAACAGAAAGACCTCAAAGCAGATTTTTCTCAAAATAGTAATAACAGTTTGCACCAATGTCAGCGGTTTGCATGGATGGAGTGAATCACTTAACGTCCACATGGACCCTGTGGGGTACACACCCTCCATCCCTCTGGGGACACTGAGGTGCGTGAGCTACTCAGATCACCTACCTTGGGAGCCTGGGTCTTCAACGTGTGCTGCCGTGACATCAGAGGCTGCTGTGAACTGACCACAGCTATGTGGGTCACATGTAGGTCACCGAGCTTAGAAGCCCCAAGAGCGAGCCGCAGAGAAAGGAATGAGGCAAGGGGAGTGCTCGCTTCAGATGAGCTCTACGTAGAGCAGATTACCTGGCAGAAGGATGTGTAAGGATGGTGCACCCGGATTCTGAAGTGCTCCAAAAAAATGAAAGGAATGAGGAGAATTCGGATTCGGATTGTGGGAGAGTACATATTTGGATTACAAAGTCCAGGAGATGAGAAAATTCAGCACAGTTTTATAAAAATGAGCTCAGTCTAGGGGCGCCTGGGTGGCTCAATCGGGTAAGTGTCCGACTTCGGCCCAGGTCATGATCTCGTGGTTTGTGAGTTCGAGCCCTGAGTCGGGCTCTGTGCTGACAGCACGGAGGCTAGAGCCTGCTTCGGATTCTGTGTCTCCCTCTCTCTCTCTCTCTGCTCCTCCCCCCACTCACACCCTGTCTCTGAAAAAATGAATAAAAACATTAAAAAAAATTTTCTGACAGCGTGGAGCCGAGAGCCTGCTTCGGATTCTGTGTCTCCCTCTCTTTCTGCCCCTCCCCCACTCATGCTCTCTCTCAAAAATGAACAAGCATTAAATAACATTTTTTAAATGAGCTCAGTCTAGCAAGCCATCCTCCCGTTTCCTAAAATAGAGGAATTTGGGAAACCTGGTGTCTTGTGTTATTAGATATAAGATATCTGAGGTTCAGTGCACAGAAAAATCTTCTTAAAATGCCACAACAGTGCCTGCAGCCTAGAGGCAGCTCAGCAAATCAGCGAATCTGTGTTTCATTGCACACATAGTTTAAAAAAAAAAAAATTCTGCCTGGATTAAAGATTCATGTTTGAAAAGGAAACTATAACAGTATGGAAAACACAGAGGTGGACAGGGCGAGTGGGGGGGGAGGAGAGACGAGAGCGAACGGGAGGAGGGGGCTGTCGGGGCCCAGGCTGGCAGGGGTGGGGGCAGCAAGCAGTGAGCTGCAGCCCCACATAGATGCTGCAGGCTAGCTCCTCAGCTCTAAGCACCTGCTGGCTACAGGAAGCTGCCAAAACCACCTCCTGGGCTCTGGCCAGCACAGGCCGTGAATCTACTCCACCCAGGAGACCACAGGCCACCAGTGTTCACCGAAGCTCCTGTCTCAGCCAGGGACAAGCCAAGATGCCAGAGGGCGCCTGCCTGGACGCTTAGCCCCGAGTGCCTGCAGAGAAAAAGAACCTTCTCAGTGCCAACTTGGTTTCGTGAGTTGTGTGGCTCAAGGCCCATACATCTGCTACGTGGAAGAACCCGTTATTGCTTACAGTTAAGGCAACCCCCCTGGGCCTCCCCGTTGCTAACCCAAATGTCCTTCCTTTCACCCAGGAACACATGTACAAGCCAGGGTTCAGAAACGTGTGTCGAGTGAATGATGGGGACCGGTCCAGACAACAACCGGACTCACTTCCAATTCCACGTAGCGTGCACTGAGCTCAGGTGGGCCCTCGATGTAAGCAGGCCCCTGTGACACCTCCTCTCCTCGCATGTCACTGTCCCACTGCACTTGTGACTTCCAAGAGTCCAGAATGGACCAAGTTAAGGATTTTTCACTGGAATCCTCCAGAAATCATTTTTCTATTTTGTCAAAACTGTGCCCTCCAGAGGGGGTGGGGACACGTGTAATCGACCTCGGGTCCTTCCAGAAGGAGCTGGTTGGAGTTTCCTTTTCCAGTTTGGGTTCTTTTCATTTGTTTTGATGAGTTTCACAGCACGGAATTATGCAAACATGTACTCAGAAATATGTTTTCTTTCTGCCAGCTTTCTCTGAAGCTCTGGCAGTCGCAGAGACCAAAGCAAAAGAGTATCTGGTTGTTGACATTTGTCTAATGAGGTTGGACGTTATTTCTTATGTGTCACGTACCTTTGTAGACCTCCTTGTGTAAGCGGCTCTTCATTTTTCTTCTTTAATTTTTTTCAATATTTGGTTTTTTTGAGACAGAGAGAGCTAGACTGTGAGCAGAGGAGGGGCAGAGGGAGAGGGAGACACAGAATCCAAAGCAGGCTCCAGGCTCTGAGCTGTCAACAGAGCCCAACGCGGGGCTAGAACTCATCAGCCTTGAGATCATGAACTGAGCCAACGTTGGATGCTTAAGTGATTGAGCCACCCAAGCGCCCCAGTTTATATTGTTTTTGAAGTACCTACTGTGTAAAATAGTCCTTGGCAACATTTAGGAAATGCTCGCTAAATATTTGTTGAAGGACTGAATGGATAAATGAAGTTTTATTTTCATATGATTGAAATTCTACAGCCTTCTCTTCCAGAAATTATGCCATTTTCTTCCATTTAAATACAATACAGCTGGAATTAGTTTCATATATCTATATTGTTTTTCATATAATTTATTGTCAAATTGGTTTACATACGACACCCAGAGCTCTCCTCAACAAGTTCCTTCCTCGATGCCCATCACCCATTTTCCCTCTCCCTGCCCCACCCCACGCCCCCATCAACCCTGTTTGTTCTCTGTATTTAAGAGTGGTTTCCCTCCCTCCCTCTCTGTTTGTATCTATTTTTCCCCTTCCCTTTCCCCATGGACTTCTGTTAAGTTTCTCAAGATCCACATATGAGTGAAAACATAGAATATCTGTCTTTGACTGACTTATTTCACTTAGCATAATACCCTCCAGTTCCATCCACGTTATTGCTAATGGCATGATTTCATTCTTTCTCATTGCCAAGTAGTATTCCATTGTATATATAAACCACATCTTCTTTATCCATTCATCAGTTGATGGACACTTAGGCTCTTTCCATAATTTGGCTGTTGTTGAAAGTGCTGCTGTAAACACTGGGGTAAAGGTGCCCCTATGCATCAGTACTCCTGTACCCCTTGGGTATCGTATGTCTATATTAAGTGGGATTGAGTTACAGTTTTCTTCCTTTGTACTGGAATCTCCTTACCTAACTTGGTGGCAGGGTTACTGAAGAACTATTTCTGTGCCTAAGTAATTTAAAAAGTATGCAAGTTACCTGTTCTCTAAAGTTCACAAGAGCTCAAGTATCAAAATACTCTGAATCAAGCATATGTCTTAGAGGTAATTATCTGACCAGGATAATGTTTTAGGGTCTAAGACTTTGGCAAGGCAATGTTAGAATTCTCATTTGGGGTGAAAATTTGGGTGAGATTAAATGCCACTCAAATTTCAGTTTTAATTTCTAATTACACGGTTCTCATGGCCCAAGACCCCAAACCACTGAATTCTTGTCAGCACTGAGAGAGAGCCACAGACTTGCTTCTTGTGAAATGGGAACTGGCGGTGATGAACCAAAACAGCTACTGAAAAGGAGGCCTGGGAGGGGGGTGACAAAGCAGCCCGCCTGTTGGGGGACCCAGATGGCGTGTTGCCTTTTTGTGAGCAAGAGCGAGGTATTTCTCCCCATGGAAAGCAAGGCTTTGCTCGGTACTGTGGATACAGTACCCCAAAGAATGGCCCGGGAGCATGGCCCGTGGAAGAGCCACGAGGCCCGCTGGCCAGACTGAAGACACTCCGCTCGCCACGAAGACAGGGCATTCTCGGGCCCGCGGCACCAGCTAGCAAGGGAAGGGACCCTGACTTTGAGGTCCCTTACTGCGGGCGCTTGGGGAGAGCACCCTGAGCAAGTGTCCCTGGGCCCCCGTGCTCATGGGCTCACAGTGTGGGAAGGGAGACAGACAAGTCAACGGAGGCCTCAGCTCCCGAGACAGCAGACATGGGGCCGCCCTCGCCAGGGCCTCCCGACATGCTCTGGACCCGGGGGACACAGGGCCTCTGGGTACATCCAGCCCGACACAAGCTGGGGGCCTTCTCCAAGCCACGATTAGAGACAAATATTTTTCTATACTTTCTGTTAATCTTTTATGTTTAATTATTACAGGACTATAATTATGACATGCCAAACGGGTCACAGAAACGACGTAGGTACAGAGTGACAGATTTACTTACAAAAAATCAAAAATGTCTATGTGGTGAAAAGGCCCCTTGAACAAAAGTCAAGGTAAGACAAGGCTTCGGCTCGGGTCATGATATCACGGTTCCTGAGATCAAGCCCCGTTATCGGGTTCCTCGCTGACAGCACAGAGCCTGCTTGGGATTCTCTCTCTTTCCCTCTCTCTCTGCCCCTACTCTGCTGTCTAGCTCTCTCTCTCAAAATAAATAAACATTTTTTAAAAAGGAATATGGGGTGAGCTACAATAAACAAAACATATTCACAGAGGAAACAGATGGCCCGAAATCATACATCCAGACATTGCTAGTTACAAATGTGCTACCTTTGCCCATCAGATTGCCAACAAATTTTCAAACGTGCATGACATGTGTATTTGTGGATGTTAGTGTCATTATTTATAATGGCCCCAAATCAGAAAGAAACTAAATAGCCATCAAAAGGTTGAATAAATTGTGGTATAATTATGCAAGTCCCACCCCAACCCCCCTCCACCCTGTACTTTGGGAATCTCAGTGCTCTGCTTTGTTGTGATTCTTCGAGTTCCCATTTCATTAGTCCATTTACAAGTCGGAGTGAAATGAACGGTAAAGTTCATAATTACAAAACAGAAGCAAATTTTCAAACAACTGAGCAGAGGCTGTTCACATCTTTCTATAATGTAGCCAGCCCTCAGGGCAGTTCGGGTCTCCCTGGACCTGCTTCTTCCACCGGCTTCCAAATCTCAGGCCAAAACGCCCTGCAATTCTGGACTCCTCTCTTTTTGTCACCAAGAACCAATATATCAGCATGCACCACCCCCTTGCAGAGCCCCTCCCTGTCACCTGGATCCCTGCAGTCACCTCTCACCTCTTCTCCCTCTTTCTGCCCTTGTCCCTACAGCCTATCCTCAATACAGCCGCCAGGTCGATCCTGTCGCAACGCGTGCGAAATCGTGTCGTTTCTGTGCTCATTGTCCTCCAGTGTCTTCCTCCCACACTCAGGGGACAAGCCACAGGCCCTGCTTGAGTCCCTCACCCCTCCCGTCACCTCTCTGACGTCCTCTACTCTGTCTTCACTGCCCGGGCTCCAGCCCAGCTCACTGCACCTGGTAGGAGGAGTGTGCTATGCCAACCCCTGGACAGTTCGAGCTCGGTCCCAGCACAGGCCGAGAGCTGTCCCTTAAGGCAAGAGCAATCCCCCAACAGGACTTGTAGATGATGGCTGTCAGAAGCTGAGGCCCACAGGGTCAAATAGTCATTGGCAACATGTATTTATCAAGTCTCCAAAAAAAGTGAGAGAGAAACAGAATATGTATTATGCTTTATATTCCTTAGTGAAGTCATCGCTTGAGGCATTAAGTATCAGCGACTGCTGCAATCACAAAAAGACAACTCGGTAGGAAAAGTGTGCGACACTTGATCTCGGGCAATGTGAATTCGAGCCCCACATTGATGGTAGAGATTACTTAAAAGTAAACAGACAGGTAAACTTAAAAAAAAGACACACACACTTGTCCTGAGATGGGGAACGGATTCATTACACTGGTCTCTCAGAAAATAACACGTCGGAGTGCTGACTGTTACGACCTAGAGGCAGGTGCGTCTGACACATGGTGGTGGTGCAAACTGCCAGCTTCCAATTTGAAAAGAGCCAAATATCAGAATTGGGAGAATTTTCCTTTTGCTTTCAACTCGACCTCATCCTCTTGTCCTTTACCACCACGCTTCTGCTGTCCACTTCTTCCTCAAGCACCTTAGGAATGTTCCGAGTCGGCGTCACCAGAAAGAGCAGGAAGCCCCAGTTTGGCGTTCTCCACTGCGGCTGGTTTCGGTGATGAAGCAGCTGTCCGTCTCCATCTGCCTTGTCCTGTGCCCCCGGTCCCTTCCTCATCTGTCCGGCGCTCCCCCTGCAACAGCCCAGCTCTCAGCTCCCCTGGCTTCACGGCACCTCCCCTCCTATCCCCCCAAAGTCCCACCCCAAGCCCCTTTCCTTCTAACTCATCACGCTCTCTTTGAATGATCTCCTCCAACTCCCCGATTTCAACCACTTACTACCTGTGCCCCAGAGAGCGTCCCTGAGCTCTGCACAGATCCACCCCATTTGTGCATGTCCCACAGTCACCTCCAACACCATGTGGCCGACCCCGAGTGTGCCAGCCACGAGGACTCGCCCCCAAACTAGGATCTTCCCAGACTGACAGGAAGGACCAGCTGGAGAGAAACAAGATGAAATTTAACCGTACTAAGTATCGGTCTGGTTCCTGGGCTTAAGGGAAACAGAACACTAGCTGTGGGGCTGTGACGTACCTCAATGGTGACTAGAGCCAATCATACTGTGTCACACGTTTAAAAGTCACTGAGAAGTAGATCTTAAAAGCTTTCATCACAAGAAACAAATGCATGACCTCATCTGGTGACAGATGGGAACTAGACTCATTGTGGTGAGCGTCTGGCCACAGGAAAACGTGGACCCGTGACGTGGTGCACCTGAAACAAATACAGTATGTGTGTGGACTGCACTTGGAGAAACAAGAACCAGGGAAAAGCAGAGCAGCAACGGCACAAGAACAGACCGGAGAGAAGACAGCCTCACAGAGCCACAGAGGAAGCTGGGGGCGAGTCAACAGCGTGGTGCGGCTGCCAGAACAAAGCTCGTGGCATCTCCAGCGGCCTTGTCCGGAGGCCGGGGTCCGGATGAGAAGTGATCATCCTGCCCGACACCCTAGGTCTGCAGCCTCAGTCCTCCTGGAGCTTCAGAAGGGCTCCGTCGGAAGGTGTGCGAGCGCAGAGGGAAGGGCCGTGTAGACCGGCCACACGGAGAAGACACGTGTGCAGGGCTTCTGGGTGGCGGAGAATGACACGTGTTCTGTGAGCCGGACTCTCACAGTCACAGCTGTCACACGGTTATTTGCAAAGCATGTTATGCAACCGGTTTCCTGTCACTGTATGTCTCCAGATAACACATGACTGGTGAAAGTGTGGCCAGCATTTAAGTGAGTGGCCATCAATATCCCTTCAGATCTAGTTCACAGTGACGGCTGTGTTGTCTCTGGGGTTGCCAATCACCCTTCTCAACATTATTCCCCCTCTCTCACGTACCTTTTTTCTGAAGTTTTCATGGATTTATTTTGAGGGGGGAGGGGAGGGACAGGGAGAGAGAGGGAGACAGAGAATCCGCAGCAGGCTCCAAACCGTCTCATATACCTTTTAGTTAAGCAGTCAACAAGTTTCGTTGCTTATTTCTCTCAAATCGTTCTCCTATTTTCCCCTTCGGCTGCATTCCTATTAGTACCCTTTCTTTTCCAGTCTCCCTTCCAGCTAGAGCACAGACTCTGGTAAGTCTTTCCTGACAGTTTGGCGTCAACATTGACAGTTTTTGGCCACCTGAATAACCCTTGCGTGACCTGAAATGAATTGCCTACTGAAGATCAGGGTTTTCTGGGGTGGGGTGGGGAGAGGGAGCTCAGCGTTCAAAGCCACACAATCGAAATAAAGGGCACGACACACTCTAGGACTCCAAGACAGGCATTTACTTCCCAAGGCGCTGGACGTCTTAAAGAAAAGGGATGCCAAACTCGATGACCTGAACTCTTGGCCCAAAACCTGGTTGAAAAACTACGCTCTCTATGACAGGCCTAAAAGAATCTGTTCTTACACCCACGGGCTGAGACAACTCGAAACAAACCTCAGAGTTTACTACCACAAGATGCCAAATTATTCCACCAGGTCTTATATGGGAAATCAAGAGCACACTTAAGAAAGTCTGGGAAGGGGTTGGGGGCGGGGGGGGCAGGGGGGCGGGGGTGGCGGGTGACTGGCTGGCTCGGTCGGTGAAGTGTGCGACTCTTGATCTCGGGGTTGTGAGTTCCAGCCCCACGTTGGGTGGAGACATTACTTACATATGTACATACACACATATACACACATACATACACATATACACACACACATATATACATACATGCATACACACATACATACATAGAAAGAGTGGGAACCTGACCATTGGAATAGAGACATCTGAGGGCATTTGGATGATTCTGAGTACCCTAATCTCCCAACCCCCAAAACACACTGGTGGTACCACCAAGGAGTCAGGATCCTCAGGAATGAAGGCTTAGGTCACCTCACCAGGTGGAGAAGCCCTGATCGGTTGAGCAAAAGGGGCACAGGAATCACGGACTGTATTAACCATTCACATGCTCGGCTTTGCTATGACATTTCAGTAATTTTCTTCCTTTCCTCTTTCTTTTCCATACTATTTTATTCAGAATGTGTTGGTGACAATGCACTTCACAGTGTCATGCCTAGCTCGCGGACACACAACAATACTAAAGGGAAGTGGCATCGCCCACTCTCTGACATGACAGAGAAGTAACGGGCAGCTGGCAGCGGACTTCTCACCAGAACTAGTTCTGAGTTGTGGTTTGGGGTGTTTCTTCCTGGCTGTTTAACCTCAAAGCTGGTTCTCCAGCCCTTTCAACATTTCTGTGAGCTACCCAGTATCGGCTTGATAAGATCCTTTCTGCTTACATTAGTCAGCTCGGCTTCTGTTGATTGCAAATTAAAACTCGCAGTGCTACAACATCTATATGGACAGTGTGGTCAGTCCGGCTTTCCCCATCTCTAACACACCAGAGTTGAAGGAAGGAATTAGTCGATAAAAAAAGGAGAAATTAAAGAGTCAGAAAAAGTAAAAAGTAGAATAATCAAAACTAATAATCAAAAAAAGAATAAACAAAAATAAAAATCCATAAACTAGAAAAGCCGTGAGCTAACCTAACCAACAAGGAAAAAGGGGATAGAGCAGAAATTCACAATGACAAAGAAAAAATACCTCTGGAAAGGGTAAAAAAAAAAAAACTTAAAAATTATAAGAACTATTTTGTAAAATTATATGAATTTGATAGCCAGACTGAAACAGATACTTTTCCAGGAAGAGCAGAATTTACAAAACCGACTTGGGGAGATACAGACTAAACAGATCAATCCATAAAAGAAGTAGACAGTTGACAAAGATCTAAACACACCAAAAAAGCAGCAGATATAGTTTAGAGGGGAATTCTGCCAAAATTTAAAAGTGCTGTTAATTCCAACTCTACTTAAAATATTCTAGAACATGGGGCGCCTGGTTGGCACACTGTGTACAGCATGTGGCTCTTGATCCTGGAGTCGTGATTTCAAGCCCAACGATGGCTGTGGAGCCTACTTAAACAAATTCTAGGAGCGCCTGAGTGACTCAGTCGGTTAAGCATCTAACTTCAGCTCAAGTCATGATCTCACGGTTCGGGAGTCCGAGCCCGAATCGGGCTCTGTGCTGACAGCTCAGAGCCTGGAGCCTGCTTTGGATTCTAGGTCTCCCTCTCTCTCTGCCCCTCTCCCACTCATACTCTGTCTCTGTCTCTCTCCCAAAAATAAATACAGATAAAAAAATTTTTTTTAATTCTAGAATATGACAAAATTCCAAATTTTTGTATGATCCAAGTATATAACATTTATGTCAAAAGCCGGTAAAGATTTTACAGAAATAAATAAAGCCAAATTTAAAGCCAAAGACCAATTTCACATCTGAATATTTATATAAAAATTCAATAGAAAATAGATGCATAATCCAGCAACACAAAAAGAAAAACACCCTGTCCAGCTGGGGTTTATTCCAGAAATATAAGGATGGTTCAATATTACATAATCTATTAATAGAATTCATTGTTTTGGTAGATTTAATGAAAAAAATCATATAATCATCACTAGAAATGCTGGAAAACTTTTTAATAAAATTTAACAATGATTTAACAATGATTTTTGATGGGGAAAAAAAAACAGGAGTACAGGACTCAGTGGAAAGTGTGACTAGCATGAAAAAAACATTCTCCTAGCCTCAAAGCCATTACCTCAATAAAAAAAAAAAAAACCCACAGCTTTATTGAAGCACAATTCACAAAGAACCGCACATAATTATTATGTACAGTTTTGAGGAGTTTGAACTTATGCAAACATTCATGAAACCATCGCCTCCAAGTTTCCATGTGTGTGCGTGTGTGTGTTAAAAACACTTGATATGGGGGCACCTGGGTGGCTCAGTAGATTGGGTGTCCGACTTCAGCTCAGATCATGGTCTCGCGATTCATGGGTTCGAGCCCCGCATTGGGCTCTGTGCTGACAGCACAGAGCCTGAAGCCTGTTTCGGATTCTGTGTCTCCCTCTCTCTGACCCTCCCCCGTTCATGCTCTGTCTCTCTCTGTCTCAAAAATAAATAAACGTTAAAAAAAAATTAAAAAAAAAAGTTCATTTTGAAATCGAACATAACCCCTTCCCCAAAAATAACGAGTTTTCTTTTGAAACTAAGCAAGCTGATTCTAACACAGCCAGGAACACACTAAATAACAAACCTCTATAATGAAAACAGTATAATAATGGCGCACGGACAGACCAATGAAGAGAACAGAAAGGCCAGAAATAAACACAGGAGTTTCCTCCAGGATGAGGAAGGTCAGCGTCTCAAATCCGTGGGATACAGGTGACGTTTTTAATAAGTGATGTTGGGGCAGCTGTATAGAAAATATCGACACATTTTACTAGATGGGATTTTTTTGCACACATATACACACAAATTACATAAGCAAAATCAAAATACAAATGACAAACCAGGGGAAATTACACATGGCTTTTCTCACAAAGGACTTGTCACCCCTGAAATTGGGACTAAAAGACCAACAGTGGAGGAAGAGCGCACAGGTCTCAAGAAAATATTCAGCCTCCCTCTGAACTAAAACCACACAGAAATGCAGGTTTTCACCGATCAGATGGCAAAAGTCCCACAGCTGGACAACACATTCTGTTGGCAAGGCACTATTTTACTTTGTTAGTAGGACTGCAAAATTGGACATTTGGTAATATTGACTAAATGTATAGTTTCACAGACCCAGCAATCACAGCTCTGGGAACACTATCGACGTACCTGTACAAGTACAAAATGCCGCATACACAACGTTTTCCTCGTCACGGCAATGGTTGCAATAAGAGTAAAAGCAAGCCAGGTGTGCAAAAGAAGGAACTGGCTAAATAAATGTGCTATAGCCACATGACAGAATATTATACAGCGAACGCCAGGGCGCCTGGGCTGGCTCAGTCAGTGCAGCGTGTGACTCTTGATCTCAGGGTTGTGAGTTTAAGTCCTACGTTGGGAGTAGACATTACTTAATAAATCAAACTTTTAAAAAATTGTTAAAAACAGTGAAGACTCCCGGTCACTGATGTGGAGAGAATTATAAAATAACATTTTTTGAGACCTGTTAAGATGTTAGCCGCTTTGAAACATACAATTTTGTTACTGACTAGCCACCATGTGGTACATTTTATGTTCAGGACTTATTTATTGTATACCTGGAAATTTGTACCTTTTGACCAAGCTTTACCCATTTCACCCACCCCACTCCCAGCCTCTGTGTTTCTCTATATCTCTGAGTTCAGGGTTTTTGTTTTTATATTCCACACATAAGTGAGCTCAAATAGTAGTTGTCTTTATTCTGACTTATTTCATTTAGCACAATGCCTTCAAGGTTGAGCCGTGTTGTTGCAAACAGCAGGATTTCCTTTTTTATGGCCGAATAATATTCCATTGCCTATATATACCACATTTTTTACCCATTCCTCCACCAATATCACTTAGGTTGCCTCCATGTCTTGGCCATTGTAAATAATGTTGCAATGAACACGTGGGTGCAGATATGGTTTTGAGCTGGTGTTTTTGTTTCCTTTGGATATCTTCCCAGAGATAAAATTGCTGGATCATAGGGTTAGTTTTTTAAGGAACCTCCGTATGTTTTCCAAAGCGGCTGCACCAGTTTGCACTCCCACCAACAGTGCACGGGGGTTCCCCTTTCTCTGCATCCTCCCCAGCATTTGTTATCTCTTGTCTATTTGGTACTAACCATCTTAAAATGTGTGAAGTGACTTCGCATTGTGGTGGTTTTGATTTGAATTTCCTTGGTGATGAGTGATGTTGAGCATATTTTCATGTGGCTGTTGGCCATCTGGATGTCTTCTTAAGTCAACAGACTGAGATGCAGAATGGTATACAGAGTAAGCTATTCTTTGTGTAAAAAAAAGGGAAGAATGAAAAAACAAATAAATGATTTCCTTGTATTTATATAAAGAAATACTGGAAGGGGACGCCCAGGAGGCTCAATCGGTTAAGTGTCCAACTTTGGCTCAGGTCATGATCTTGCAATTCGTGGGTTCCAGTCCCGCGACAAGCTCTCCGCTGTCAGCACAGAGCCTGCTTTGGATCCTCTGAACTCCTCTCTCTCTGCCCCACCCCCACTCTCTCTCAAAAATAAACATTAAAAAAAAATACTGGAAGGATGAAGGAGAAAAACTAATAAAAATGTTTACTTCAAGGTTAAGTGTGTTTTAAATATACTTTTCATTTTTGAAACACGTAAACATATTATCTGTTCAATAACAGTTTAAAAGTGTAACGAAGACAGGAAGATCAACTGAACAAAACTGCCCCCAAACAGACCCAACTAAGTATCTAAGATTTACGCTGCATTTAAGATCACGTTATAGAAACAGAAGTACAAGTGGCTTTTACATATGTAAGATACACAAGCTCACTGATCAAGAAATTCAATTAAGGGGCGCCTGGGTGGTTCAGTCGGTTAAGTGTCCCACTCTCGATTTCGGATCAGATCATGATCTCACGGTTCGTGGGATTGAGCCCCACATTGGGCTCTGCACCAACAGTGTGGAGTCTGCTTGGGATTCTCTCTCCCTCTCTGCCCCTCCCCTGCTTGTGCTCCCTGTCTCTCTCTCTCAAAAAACTTTTTTTTTTAAAGAAATTCAATTTAAACAAAATGCCACTTATCAACTCTTGACTTTGCAAAGATGGAAACATTTGCTAACACACTACATTTGAGGAGTCTCAAAGGGACTAGCACTTTCATGCCCGGTTGCTGGGTGTGACAAGTGGCATCGCCATTGAAGACAATAATCTGATATCTAGTGGCAGTTTATATTTGCATACACTTTGACTCAGCAGCTCCACTTCTAAGAGTTTTTTTTTTTTCACAAGCATAATCGCACCTGACCACAAAGACT
This sequence comes from Acinonyx jubatus, assembly GCF_027475565.1. Classification (NCBI taxonomy): domain Eukaryota; kingdom Metazoa; phylum Chordata; class Mammalia; order Carnivora; family Felidae; genus Acinonyx; species Acinonyx jubatus. The sequence goes on from NC_069389.1 coordinate 123,692,168, forward strand.
GATGTACACAGATATTTGCTGCAGCACTGTGAACAGTAGCAGGAGACTAAAACCAAGAAAAAGTCTACCACGGGTACCTCCCTGCAGTGAAATACGAAGCTGTTAAAAACAAGGAGAAATATCTACATGTGCTGAAAGGGAACAATCCCCAAAACATATTGTTAAGAAAGGGGGCTATAAACATGGTGAATAAAATGCTACCATTTATGCAAAAAATATGTCTGAATACATATGGAATATACATCTGGAAGGAAGCAGCTGGAGGGAGAAACCAAGCGGCTGGGACAAAGCAGAAGGATGGAAACTGACTTTAATATGCTTTGATTTTCAATCATGTGCACATACTCCTTAAAACTGTACTCTCTGAGAACAAAGCAAGAAGCTATGGATAGGGGCACCCAGCTGGCTCCGTCAGTGGGGCATGCCACTCTTGATCTCGGGGTTGTGAGTTCAAGCCTCACATTGGGTGGAGAGCTTACTTTAAAAAAGAAGCCAGAAGGTATTTACAGAGGAAAGATGACACAACAAATGGTGTCGGGTCAGTTGTTAACTTTGTAAAATAAGATCATACCTTCAGCGTACATTAATATAGATATCAATTGAACTAGGGAAATTAAAAGTTAAATAAAAATGAAACCAGCCAAGGTAATGACGACCACGTAAATCTGAAACTTTCAACACATCTCCTAAATATAACGCAGAGGCTGAGATCATCCAAACGTCAAAAGCTAAGAACAGAAATGAATAAACACACCAAGAAGAAATAAAGTAATAAAACAAGAGTTGATTAAATTCAGAAAAGAAATAGAAAGGGTTTCCGTTTCTACCTAGGATGTAGAAAGTCGCAAGGAAGGTCCCTTCCACCCTGACCAGAAAAACTGAATCGAACAGGGAATCTTCATTTTGTTGAGGTCATCAGAGAGCGGAGGTCACCAAGCCCCAGGGTGGATGGGACTCCTGGCAGCGAGCCCCCTTGGTGATGACCCTAAATGCAGACACTTCCACTGGCTCTCAGAGCCTGCACCCTGGAAGATAGACCCAGGCACCCAGGCTTCCTCTTCAGTGTAACAACAAGAAACAGATTCCTACAATTCAAACAGATACTTGTCAACAGGATTCTCATCTCAGCTGAAGGCACTCACTGTTCAGTCTGCAACAGACTTTCTCACTCTTGGTGCTACTGACATTTGGGGCCAAATTCTTTGTGGTCATCATTGCCCTGTGCAGCCTCCCTGGCCTCTACCCTCTAGAAGCCAGTCACACCCTCCCCACTAGTTCTAACAACAAAAATGCCTCCAGACACTGCCAAATGTCTCCTGGGGATAGGGTTGACATATTTATACTAAAATATACATATACAAGTATATATGTATATATGTGTGTGTGTGTGTGTATATATATATACATATATATACATACATATATATATATATATATATATACTTGTTTCTATCATCTGAAATGCAAATTTAACTTTCTATTTTCTGCTAAAGATGGCATCCTTATCACAGGGGAAAAAAGCTCGCCTCCGTTAAGAACTATTGATCTAGACCCTCAAATACTGACATGAGCAGACAATGAGGAATCACCAAGCATTTGAAGAATATGAAACTGAATTCAAAAAGCTCTTCTTCAAATATGGCAAATATATCCTTCTGCCTCAGGGCCTTTGCACTTTCTGTTTCCTCTTTCTAGAAACCTGTTCCCCTAAATACCAGTATGGATGTAAGGGACGAAGCCAGGATGTAATACATATGCTACACAAAATTCTTATAAGATATAAAGAAAAAATGCAAGAGCTGACGTGAAAACGAAAGTCGCAGAAATTAAAAACATGACTACCGATCAATGGGCTGAAGAGTAGAAAGTTTACAACTTGTCCATAAATCAACGAGGTACAAGCTTGAGCTGAGAGAGTCTCTCAGAAAGAACAGAAAGATAGGAAGTGTCAGAGCAAGGCTGGGACGTATCTGGAGAGTGCCTCTGAGGTATCAGCACTAACTGCGGCAGCACCCTCTTCATCAAGGCAGTTAGGGCACCTGGGTGGCTCAGTCAGTTAAGCTTCTGACTTCAGCTCAGGTCATGATCTCATGGCTCATGGGTTCAAGCCCCGTGTCAGGCTCTGTGCTGACAGCTCAGAGCCTGGAGCCTGCTTCGGATTCTGTGTGTGTCTCTCTCTCTGCCCTTCCCCTGCTCACATTCTGTCTCTGTCAAAAGTGACTAAACATTAAAGAAATAGTAATAAAAGAAGAAGTCACAGCAATAGATGCATGGCTACAGGTACCCCTCCTTTAAGCCCCTAGGTTCTGGCCGTGCCAAACTTCACCTTTATGCCTGAGTTCTTTCAATAGCAACTACTTTCTGTAATTACTAATATCTGGATTATCTGTGACCTTGTAGCCTTCTATACCTGTGTAAACCATACCCTATATTGAATCATCTGTCAAATACCTAGCGTAGCTCCTGTTTTCCTGTCTGCAGCCTGACTGATGGTGTTCACTACCACAAGTGGTCCTAGGAAATAAACCCTTACAATGACCTTGAACTACAAAGTAGAATTCAGAGCAAAGAATAGTATCGAGAATAAATAAGGTACTTTCATCATGATAGAGGGGTTAATTTGTCAAGATAAAATAACAATCCTAAATGTGTACGCAAATCATAACAAAACTTCAAAATATGAGGCAAAACTGTTAAAACCTCAAAGAGAAATAGACAAAGCCACAATTATAGTGTGAGATTTCAACACCCCTTTCAATCATTGGTAAAACAAGAAGATAGAGAATTAACAAGGGTAGAGAGAGAACTCAGCAACACCATCAACCAACTTGACCTAATTGATGTTAATAGAATACTCCACCCAACAATAAAATGCACATTCTTTTCAAATGCACACAGAACATGTACCAAGATAAACCATATATTAAGTCTCAACAAATTTACAAGGACTGAAATCATATAAAGTATGTTTTCTAACCACAATGAAATTATATATCAAAATGAGGAATATATTTAGATATTAAACACACAGGTCACAGAAGAAAGAACAAGAGAAACTAGAAAATATCTTGAAGTGAATACAAATAAAAATGCAACATAGCCCAATTTCTAGAATGCCACTAAAGTGGTGCCAAGGGGAAAATTCATAGCAGAGAATGTCTACTTTATTTTTTTAATATATTCTTTTTTTTTCAATTTTAACATTTATTTATTCTTGAGAGAGAGAGAGAGAGAAAGAGAGAGCGAGCATGAGTGGGGGAGGGACACAGAGACAGGGAGACACAGAATCTGCAGCAGGCTCCAGGCTTTGAGCGGTCAGCACAGAGCCCAATGCGGGGCTCGAACCCACAAACCGTGAGATCATGACCTGAGCCAAAGTAAGATGCTTAATCGACTGAGCCACCCAGGTGCCCCGTGAATGTCTACTTTAAAAAATGAGGTGCAGGCGCTGAGGAAAACAACATGGGTGTTTCCATGAAAAATTAGAAATAGAGCCCCCCCACACACACACACACAAAACTACCACACAATCCAGCAACTCTACATGTGGGTATTTATCTGAAAAAAATGAAAACAGCAATTTGAAAAGATATATGAACCTGTGTGTTCACTGCAGCACTATGGAAACCTTAGCGTCCGTTGGTAAACAAATGGATGCAGCCCTAAAAAAAGATGACATCTTGCTATTTGCAACAACATGGATGGACCAATTATGCTAAGTGAAACAGGTCAACAGAGAAAGACGAATACTCTATGATTCCACTTATACGTGGAATCTATAAACTAAAAGAAATAAGTAAATACACAAAAAAGCAGAGACTGAACCATAAATACAGAGCACAATCTGCTGGTTGCCAGAGAGGAGGGGATGGGCGGGAAGGGCCAAACGGGGGAGAGGGAGTGGGAGATCCAGGCTTCTAGTTCCAAAGCGAGGAAGTCAGGGACTAAAAGGCGCAGCCTAGGGAAGATAGACAGTGGTATTGTGACAGCACTGTATGGCGACACATGGTAGCTGTGCTTGTGAGCACAGCGTAATGTATACACTTGTGGAGTCACCGTTGTACGCCTGAAATTAATGTAACATTGTGCCAACTACAGTTCAACAACAACAACAGCAAAGAAAATAAGAAAGGTCTCAAATCCAACCTGAGGTTCTGCCTCAAGCGCGTTTTAGAAAGAGAGCTGGCTGTCGTGTGGCCACTGCTGAGGGAAAGAAGGCAAACACAAAAGAGCACACACTCTGTGATTCCTTTTCTATGAAATGCTCAGAAAAGGCACATCTGTAGAGACAGAGAGCAGATCTCTCACCGCCTGGGGCTGGAGATGGGAGTGAGGATTGACTGCAAACAGGCCCAGGAAATTCTCTGAGGGGATAGAAATTGTTCAGAGCTGGACTGGTTGCACAGTGGTTGTACAACGACAGATTTACTAGAAGTCATCCAGCCGCACACTTACAATGGGTGAATCCTATAGTGTGTGTGCGTGTGTGTGTGTGCACCTCAATAAAGCTGCCTTTAAAAACCAGTGGAATGTGTGGCACTAAGGAAAGTGGGCCAGGCAAGACAGACTAGAATACTGCATCGAGCTAAATGCATTGACACGGGTGTGCTTACCAGAGCTTCTAGATCTAATGTGAGCGTTCTAATGGTCTGCCTGACTGAAACAGGGAGTAAATGGTGCCTACGATGGAACTGCCACGGTAGAGGTTCCTTTCTGTTACGTAAAAGGCACAGGGAGCAGGGAAGATGTAGTGGGGGCCCACACGTGGCGTCTTCTCTCAGCCATCTCCCATGTGTCTAGAAAGCATATTGTAGGAAAGTCGGGTGACCGATGGCGTCCTGACCCAGCTCAACCTCAGAGTGGGTGAGCTCACGGCCGTTTCTCCAGTTCCTCAATGTGTAATCGGAACACACCTCCCTGACGGCTAGTCAAACCCCCGCGGCAGCCTTCGGGTCGCAGAGCAAGGCCTCCCGTAGGAGGAAGGGCAAGGTCCACCGGCACCCGCCACACTCACACCACCACGGTCATTCAGGAGGAAGGCCGCGTGCTCAGAGGAACTGCAGACATGAGCCACCAACACACACTTCAAAGACGCAGGGAGGTGACCCCTAGCACACCGCGGCTGACACATGTGTCCCGCCTACCTCAGAATGAGCTATCGCACACCTACCCTACTGTTGGTGCCAATTCCAGCTGCCCTTGTACACACGTGCCCGCTGCACCCACCCTTGTACACACGTTCCCACTGCACCTGCCCTTGTACACGCATGCCTGCTGCAGCTGCCCTTGTACACATGTGCCCACTGCTGCCGCCCCTGTACACACCTGCCCATTGCAGCTGTCCTTGTACACATGTTCCCACTGCAGCTGTCCTTGTACACGGTCTCCTCTCTGGGTCAAGTCGGCACGGCCCTGGTGTCTGGTATCCGGCTACTCCTCCAGCAAATGCTTTCGTCCCTACGCCAGCTCGCAAGGATTGGCACACACAGCTCATCTTTATCATGATGCCTCAAAGCTATGAGAAGTCTGCTACTCTCTGCCATAATCTGGTTCGTGGAGACTGTGATTTCCCTGAGGCCTCACGGATCATCACACTAGTGACATGTCCTAATATCCACCACATTAATGACATCACGCTGATCAGAGCTGCTGAGCGCACGGTAGAGACCACCTTTGCTTATGGATACCATGCATGCCAGATAATCTGAAGTTAACGCTGATGGTGTGGCACCTGCTTGGGATCCTCTCTCCCTCTCTCTCTCCCCTCCCCCACTCGCTCGCTTTCTCCCTCTCTCTCAAAATAAATAAAAAATGAACTTAAAAAAAGTTTAAAAGAGAGAAACTGAGAGGGAGGCAAACCACAAGACACTCTTAAACACAGAGAACAAACAGGGTTGCTGGAGGGGGAGGTGGGGGGGGGATGGGCTAACTGGGTGATGGACATTAGGAGGGCACCTGTTGGGATGAGCACTGGGTGTTGTATGTAAGTGATGAATCACTGGGTTCTACTCCTGAAACCAATACTACACTATGTGTTTACTAAGTTGAATTTAAGTTTAAAAATCAATCAATAAATAAATCACTGAATTAAATAGAAGAAACATCCTATAAAAAAGTGAGATGCATAACAACCATAGCACAAAGAATATAAAGTCAGAATGGGAAATATACTGTTATAAAGTCCTTACACTATTCATGAAATGGTGTATTATTATTTAAATGAAGACTCCAATTAATTAAGGATGTATATTTTACACCTTAGGACAACTAGTAAAACTTAAAAACTTATCACTGTCAAGTTAATCATTGAGATAAAAGTGAAAAATAAAAAAAGGCTTAATTAACCCAAGAGAAGGTACAAACAAAAGACAAAAGAAACAAAGAATAGAACAAATGGAAAACAGCTAGTAAGATGGCATATTTTATTCCCAAAAGTTCCATAATCACATTTTATGTGAATAAACTAAATATACCGATTAAAATGAAGAGGGTACTATCGTATAAAGAAAGCAAGATCCAGCTATATGCTGTGGAAAAGGAACTCATGTTAAATATAAAGACACAAGGGCACCTGGCTGGCTTAGTCAGTAGAGCATGCAATCTTGGTCTTGGGGTCATGAGTTCAAGCCCCACGTTGGATACAAAGATTACTTAAAAATAAGTAAGTGGATAAATAAGTAAAAGGAAGAAGATATAATATGCAAGCACATATCAAAATAAAGCAGGGGTACTTACATTTATATAAGAAAAAGTAGACTTCAAGAAAAGAAAGAAAAAGTATACTTCGGAAGAAGAAATGGCATCTAAGATAAAGAAAAACATTAAATAATGACAAATGGGTCTATTGTCCAAGAAAACATAATAATTCTAAATGTATTCAACTAACAACATAGCATCAAAATGCATGAAGCTGGGGCACCTGGGTGGCTCAGTCAGTTAAGCGCCCGACTCTTGGTTTCAGCTCAGGTCATGATCTCCCAGTTCGTGGGGTCAAGCCCTGCGTCAGTTAACAGCATGGAGCCTGCTTGGGATTCTCTCTCCCTGTCTCTCTGCCTGTCTCCCACTCATACTCTCTCTCTCTCTCTCTCTCTCTCTCTCTCTCTCAAAAATAAATAAAGTATTTTTTTTTTGAGGGGAGGAGGCACAAGTGATCAAGGGGAGGGGTAGAGACAGAGACTCCCATGAAGGGCAGAGAAAGAGACAGAGAGAGAGAAGCAGGGCTCACCCGAAGCGGGGCTCACCCAAAGCAGGGCTCGAGCTCACCTGAAATGGGGCTCAGGTCACCCGCTGTGGGACTTGAACTCACAAACCATGACATCATGACTTGAGCCGAAGTCAGATGCTGAACAACTGAGCTACCCAGGCACCCCAGAGTTTTTTTTTTTTTAATTTATAAAAATGTTATTTTAGAGAGAGAATGGTTGAGCAGGGGAGAGTGGGTGAGCAGGGGAGAGAGAGACAGAGAGAGAGAGAGAGAGAGAGAGAGAATGAGAATCCCAAGCAGGCTCCACACTCAGCATGGAGCCCAACGCAGGGCTCTATCCCATGATCCTGGGATCATGACCTGAGCGGAAATTAAGAGTCAGAAGCTCAGCTGATTGAGTCAACCAGGCGCCCCGAATAAACACACTTGAAAAACCCAAAATACATGAAGCAAAAGCAAACAGAAGTGGAAGGAGAAATGGGCGAATCCATAATTACAGATAGAAACTTTCACACTCCTCTCTCAGTACTTGACAGTGAAAGTAAGTAGAAAAGTGGGAAGGATAGAGAAGAACTGAACAATATCCACCAACCTGACCTAATGAGCATTTAGAGAACACACTGCCCAACGAGAGAACATGTGCTTTCTCCAAGTGCATGTGCAATACTCACCAAATAAAACTATATTGTGGGCCATGATGTAAACAACAAATTTGAAAGACTAGAACTCATATGGAGTTTATTCTTAGATCATGATGGAACTTACTAGAAATTAATAACAGAAAGATATATAGAAAATCCTCCAATATTTGGAAATTAAACAAAGAGTTCTAAACAACCCTTGGGTCAAAGAGGAAATCTCAGAAGAGTTTTAAATAATATGTTTAAATAAATGAAAACGCAACATATCAAATTCTGTGAAATGCACCTGAAGCAGTGCTTAGAGGGAAATATATTAAACTCTTATATTAGAAAATAAGAAAGATCTCAAATTAGTAATTTAAGCTTCCACCTTAAGAAAATAGAAAAAAAAGGGAGCGCTTGGGTGGCTCAGTCTATTGAGCATCTGACTTTTGATTTTGATCAGGTCATGATCCCAGGGTGGTGGGATTGGGCCCCATGTTGGCCTCAGTGCTGAGCATGAAGCCTACTTAAGATTCATTCTCTCTCTCTTTCCCCCTCTGTCCCTCTCCCCAGCTCAGCCTCTCTCTCATAAAAAAAAAAAATGAAACAAAGAAACAAAATTGAAAACAAAAATAAAACAAAGAAACAAAACATAAGCGTCCCACAAAGCAAAGTCCAAGCTCAGATGGTTTCACTGGTGAGTTTTACCAAAAAAATTAAGGAAAAAGGAATAGCAATACTATACAATATCTTTCAGAAAATTAGAAGTGTGAGGGTGGGGAACACTTCCCAAATCATTTTCTGAAGCCAGAATTGCGCTAATATCAAAGCCAGACAAAGACAACACAAAAAAGGAAACTTGCAGAACAATACCTCTCATGGACAAAGACACAAATCTCCTCAGCAAAATAGAAGCAAATTAAATCCAGCAATATATGAAGAGAATAATGTATTCCAACCAAGTGAAGTTTATCCCAGGAGTTCCAGGCTGGCTCAACATGCAAAAATCAACCATCAGAATAACTCACCCTAGTAACAGACAAAAAAAGAAAAGTATATTATTGTTTTTGTAGATGCAGAAAAGGGATTTAACAAAATCCAATTCGTAAAAAAACGTCTCAGCAAACTGGCAAAACAAGGGAACTTCCCAACTTGGTCAGAGGCTTCTTGTAGTTGCCTACAGCTACCGTACTTAAAAGGTGAAGAAGACCAAGGGCTTTTCCCCCAGGATCAGGAAAAAGTCAAGGATGTCTGCTCTCATCATCTCTATGCAACACTGACAGTGCCACAGGTACTAACTGAAAACAAGACTACTGGAACTAAATAGGTGAGTTTAGCGAGGTTGATATGCAGAAATCAATTGACAAACTAATTCTGAAATGGATACGGAAAGGCAAAGGACCTAGAATAGCCAAATCAACTGTGAAAAGAAAGAGTCGGAGAGCTAAAACTTCCTGATTTCAAAAATTATTATAAAACTACTGTCATCAAAACGGCATAGTATTCACGCAAAGATGAAGAAACAAATCAGTGTAACAGACTGGAGAACACAGAAATAGACCTACATAAACACAACCAATTGATTTTCCACAAAGTTGTGAAAAACTGTAGTTTATAAACTATAAAATTGTGTAACTTTCAGGAAAAAAAAAAGAGAACATTTTCAGGACCCAGGGCTAGCTGAAGAGTTCTTAGACACTAAAAGCACAATCCTTAACAGAAAAACCGATAAATGGAATGTGATCAAAAGTTTAAAATCCTTGTTCCACAAAGATACTACAGAGAGAATGACAAGACTATAGATGGATAGAAAACATATGGAAATTATAGATCTCACAAAGACCTTGCATCCAGGGGTACCTGGGTTTTAGCACAGTTTACAAAACTAAATGTGATCATACAAGGGAAGTCCTCAGCTGAACGCATGCTACATACAAGCCATTCAATAAATGTGAATTATTATAACTCATTATCATTGTCATTACAACATTCTTTAAACTTGAGAATATACGGGGCACCTGGGTGGCTCAGTGGGTTAAGGATCCGAGTCTTGATTTGGGGTCAGGTCCTGATCTTATGGTTTGAGTTCCAGCCCCGTGTCCAGCTCTGTACTAACAGTGTGGAGCCTGCTTGGGATTCTCTCTCTCCCCACTCCCTCTGTCCCTTACCTGCTTGTAGTGTCTCTCTCTCAAAATAAGTAAATAAACATTAAATTTAAAAAATAAAATAAAATTGAGAATATAAGAGAAATTTCCATCAAAAGAAAAGCTGTTAAACTGTTATATCTATTGCGAGAAATATTATGGAGCGGTTTAAAGGATGAAGTAAATTCATATGTACTAATCTGGAAAGATGTCCAGAACTGTGAAAACAGTAAATTGCAGGATAATTTGTATAGTATGATCTCATTTGTGCAAAAATAAAATGATACGTTCTGAAAAAAATGTTTATGGAATGATATTCACTAAACTGCTAACAATTGTTATCCCTACAGAGGGGAGCAGAATGAGGAGGGGTTCAGAGAGAGGTGGTCTTTCACTTTTTATTCTATTTATTCCTAGATTGTTTGAATTTTTACAAGAATATATTCCTATATTTTTGTAAGAAAAAAACATGAAAGAAGAGTCAATTATCTTTTATTTTTTTTTTTAATTTTTTTTTTCAACGTTTATTTATTTTTGGGACAGAGAGAGACAGAGCATGAACGGGGGAGGGGCAGAGAGAGAGGGAGACACAGAATCGGAAACAGGCTCCAGGCTCTGAGCCATCAGCCCAGAGCCTGACGCGGGGCTCGAACTCACGGACCGCGAGATCGTGACCTGGCTGAAGTCGGACGCTTAACCGACTGCGCCACCCAGGCGCCCCGAGTCAATTATCTTTTAAAAGATCAGTGATAAAGGGGCACCTGGGTGGCTCAGTCGGTTGGGCGGCCGACTTCGGCTCAGGTCATGATCTCGCAGTCCGTGAGTTCCATCCCCGTGTCGGGCTCTGTGCTGACAGCTCAGAGCCTGGAGCCTGCTTCGGATTCTGTGTCTGCCTCTCTCTGACCCTCCCTGTTCATGCTCTGTCTCTCCCTGTCTCAAAAATAAATAAACGTTAAAAAAAATTAAAAAAGAGCAGTGATAAAAATAGACTCAACTTGCATGTGTAATTTAACAAACATTAACGGAGTGTTACGCATTGGCCTTAGCGGGGCAAAGAACTGAGTCACTGCCCTGGCTGTGCCACTAAACCGTGTTACAAATGTTAGAGTGCGTACTTGTCAGAAACAGGGATCAGTCTTTTTTCTCTCTCTAGCCCTGCGACACGGGTCTTGATTCCAAGTTGGCGCTGGAGCGAGGTAAAGAATCACTATTCCTGACAAAATGGGAATTAAAGCTGGCCGGGAAGAATAGCTCCGTATGGCCCCGTGGAATTGACACATGATCGCCATCTAGTGGCAACAAAGGATTCTTGCGGAAGCTAGGGATCAGCAGACATGGACTTTCAGGCGGCCTTTCAACAAAACAGCAGTCTATCTAAAAGAGAATGAGCCTCCGAAAAACTTCAGAAGCATCAGGTAAAAGGTTAGGGTTTATGTCGTGGAGTGTTGGGAAGATGACGCCTAGGTACTCTTGTGTCTTAGGTCTCCTGCTTCAGCGTCCCATCATCAGATGCCCCACACACCTATAAACTGTGCAAAGTCCACGCTGGCCACACGTTCGTTACAGCCAAAAAGAATGAACCAAGTTCGGTATGAGGTATATACACCCACGCTTTTCTGAAATTGATGAAATGCTAATAACCTTTTGTAAGCCGGTCTGGTCAGGACACGCTGCAAAACAAGACTAGAAAAAAATCTTCCATAAAGTTTGCTTTTGAGGTGTACTATCTTTGTGAATCATCACAAACCATCATGAGAGTGAGAGCTGCTCTGAAAATATCTAGTGAGCCTTTCAAACATCACACGCCCGTGTGTCACACGCCAAAGGCTCTCAAGGAAAGGCACCTGTAGTTGGGTTTGTAAGTACGACTTTCTGACAAACCATCACCTGCCCATCGAGGGCTCAGGGAGTAGTCAGGGAGTAGGTTTTCATGTTTCCTTCCAGTGCTAATGAGTTTTCAAAGTAGGTTCACTGTTAGGGAAACAGGTGAATGACTTGCAATCTGAGAAACAGTGGAGCCTGTGTTTATTGAATAGGGGACCGAAAAAGAATAATGAAAGGGCACCCTGGTAGTTAACCTGAAAATTCTGGGTACTTATAGATGCCTGATACCTACATGCTAAGTATAGTAACGCTCCTTGTAAAATGTTGCTCCTTGGAGGGGCACCTGGGTGGCTCTGGTGGTAGGGCATGTCACTCTTGAACGTGGCATTGTAAGGTTGAGCCTAAGGTTGGGGGCACAGATTACTTTAGAAAAATCTTGACAAAATTACAAAGATATGAAACAAACGCGTAAATCTTAAAAACAATTTTTTAAACGTTGCTCTGCAGAACCAATAACAAATACTTTCACAAGACCGGTAAGAGTCCCCCTGTCTAGTTCAGTATCAATGGGGAAAGTCGCCCGAAATAACTTTATGTTCAGATAAATGTCCTATCACCCACTGTGGAAGTATTCACGCATGATTAAATTATTTTATAATCCGTCGTCCTCCAGTGGCACACGGTAGGCGCCTCGTAAACGTGGGAAGAAAACCAAAGGTGACATGTGTGGCGGAGCCGGGGATGGCGGTGCGGGACCGCGTCATTTGGGGTGGGCCACCGCGTCCCTCCCACCGAGCTGGCCGCCGCTGCCGGGGAAGCTGGGAGTGGCGGACGTGGTGCACCGGGAGGCCCCGATGGCTCGGGACGCGCAACCCCGCGGGCCGAGCCGCCGCTTCCTACCGGCCGAAGTAGGCGCGACCGCCGTCAGGTCTCCGGGCCCAAACGTTCCAGGACCTTGTCCCCGGGGCGCTGACGGAGCCCGTGACCTTTGGGCGGTGGGCGGCACGTGTCGCTGCCGACGCGACGGGTAGGAAGGGGCGCCGTCCCTAGCGCCCCGCATTTGACACATCAGCCCAAGTCCGGGTTCCTGCCGCTCCTCGGAAAGCGCAGTGTCAGCGTAGAGAGCCGGGAGGTGACCCCGAGGCACCCAGGAGCGCCACCGCGGAAGGCTCCAGAAGCGGGGCGTCCGCCGACGGCCCCGCGACAGCGCGCCCCGGAAGGCGCGCGGGGACACCGCGGGGTCGCGTCCCGGCCTCCCCGCTCCCGGTCCCGCGGGTCCCCGGGCTCGACGTGCGAGCCAGCCCGGCCCGGGGGCCCCCCACTCACGTAGCGCTGCAGCTTCCTCTCGGGGGGCGACTTGACGAGCCAGCCCGTGCACACGGCGTCGCCCGCGCTCATCGTGGCCGCCGCTGCCGCTTCCTCCAGCTGGGTCGCCGCGGCAGGAGGAAGTCGGGCCGGGGATGCCTGCGGGGCGGGCCCAGCGTCCCCGCCCGCCCCGGCGCCGCCCCGAGCCCCCGCCGCGACCCCCGCCCCCGGGGGGGGAGGGGACGGCGCCACCGCCCGCGGCCCTGACGGCGCGACGGGCGGCCGGCCGTGTCGGGGGTGGAGGGAGCCCCCTTGGAGCGAGCGCGCGGCCTCCCCCGGCCCCCACACCGGGGCGATGGCAGCCAGGGGCCCGGGCCCCGCACCTGCGGGGGTGGGGGGTGGGGAGCCGGCTCAGGGAGGAAGGAAAGCCGGGGCTCCCCACCCCTCCCCTCGACCTCCCCGCTGCCCTCGATCCGGCGCCGAGCCCAGGCTCTCGTGCGCCCCTCCCCCAAACATCATTGTATTCCGGCGAGGAGCTATTCACACGCCCTTCGGCAATAACGACAATGAACTAACATTGATTGAGAACCGCTGCACCGCCGGTAACTCTGCGGCGCTCTCGGCACGCACGACCTCAAGGCATGAGCACCAGCACCGGGACAAATGGGCCTGCCTCAGTGGTGCTTGCGACTAAAATGGGAAACAGGACAAAGCCCACGCAACTAAGGATCACCAGATAAGGTTGACGCACTTTGCCAACACAGACGCACCCACTCTTCGACCTGCTACCTTACATGGGACACTTCCAGAGAGTAATGAGTCTCACATGGACGCGTTCATTTGTGCTTCTATTACCACTCAGGGATTCATGGAGGAAACAATGTGCTATGCGTGTTTCAAGCGAAACCTGGTTTAATTTAGGGATGTACGTGCTCACCAACTCATTGGAAGTGTGGGAGCACGAGCGGCCAGAGGCTACAAGGTCACCCACACAATATCACTTGTGCAAAGCTGGACTCCAGCTACGTCGGAACTCACAGCTCTCAGAGCCCACTTAGCCCTCCCCTCCAGCGCAATCCCTGGAGTCCCTCCTGCTTTCCAAATTTCACACTCCTGTGTCATATTAAGCCAAACCCAATTGACATCCAGAAATCCAGATTCACAAAATAAACCTACTAAAACAACAAACTTGCTTCCACCAAAATAATGATGCTACCCTTCTACAAACTGAAAACCACTCCGTAAAACAGGACACCAAAAGTTCCACTGCTCGTTGTAGCCATCTCTAGGGTACAGCCATTCCTCTGCTAGCTCAGGCATTGCCCGACCTCGATGTCTTACAACCTGAAGAAAAACATTATAAAGCTAAGCTCTATCAGTCTTTCTTTCACATGCATAAAATATAGAAAGAAGATTCAAAAAGCTGCTATACACACACGCACGCACACACACTTAGTACAATCCTTATTTCTGTAACTGGTCTTGATGCCATAATTGATCTTTATACCTTACTTCTTCCACTACCCTCTCTGTCCTCCCTTTGTTCTCCAGCCAAGGACTCAGCGGCTCAGAATTCTTTACCTTGTTAGTGACCCAAACCTTTATCCCACTGAGTCTGAGTCCTCAGCCGTCCTCTCTAGAGAGGCTATAGTAGGACCCACCCCAGAGAACCCATTGCATAGCCCAGGCATAGTCCTTCCTGATCGCGTTAACAGCAACGCTTTCCACTTCATAACCAACAGTATCAACCCTCCAAGCTGGCTCAGTAGACCCACAGTTTGCCGATTGGCTCAGTAGCATAAAGAGCCCTAAATGGCCAGATGGTGACCTCAACCTGCAATTCAGTAGAACCAATCTGATGGCCCTAGTGCAAGCATCCTTTCCTTGGGAACCAGTAGAGTTCAAAGCTGTGGGGATGTGAAGAAACCCCTGGAGAGATTAGGGGTGATAGAGAAGTCACCCCCACTTCCACCTCTTGATTCCTGAACCCAGGCATTGTGGCTATGGAAACACAGCACCATAGACTGGACACCAGTTCAAAGTATATCCCTCATCCTGTAAGACACAACCTCCACCTGTCACCAGGTGGCCGGCTGATCTCCCCAGGGAATGCTACCTTATTGGGGGCTGTCCCGACTGTGGAAAGGTTGAGTACACAGCAGTGGCAGTGGCAGTGGCTGTGACCGTATCAACTGATGCCAGTCCCTGAGAGCCTCACCATCATTGCTGATTCCCTTAACCTTGCTCCCAACATGGGGCTTGAACTCATGACCCTGCGTTCTACCGAGCCTGTCAGGAACCCTGGGTGTGGAACAATTAAGTGTATTATATGATTATATGTTGCCTACAGAATTCAAAGAGCCCCACCAAATGCTGTGTCTCCTTTTGAGGTAGCACGAGGTGTGGCAACTTGTTGAACACCCAGTGTGGTCCGGACCATCTCAAAATGTTACTGGGGGTCAGGCTTTTGAGTTTTCGTGGGGTTTATCTCCCGTCCTCAGGCATATGTGTGTCAACAACCTCTTGATCACTAGGTCCAGTAAGCATAATGTCTTCATTACAATGGACCAGCATGATGTTCACCATGATTGTTGCAATAACCAAGTTCCATTCACCCTAGATGATGACAGAGAGCCAGAGGATACGTGTAGCCCTGAAGTAAGGCACTAAAGCTGTTCTTCTGTTCCTGCCAGATGAAGGCCAGCTGATTTTGATAGTCTCTGCTGACTGAAATAGAGATAAGAGCATTTGTGGGACAAATAGCCACTTGCCAGGTACCAGGGACAGTGTTGATTTGCTCTAGAAAAACAACATCTTCTGGAATAGCAGCTTCAGTTCAAGTCACAACCTGACTAACTTCACAATTACCCGCTACTCATCTCCAGGCTACCCCTGTAGATTCAATAAGGCTGTGATGTGGACAATCATTCCTGCACTGCTCTCCCTTCCAGATGGATCAAAAATTGTTTCTGCATGGCTACTCATCCTAAGTTTCTAGGGAGAAATGACCTGTTTGTACTACAACTTTTATTTTCCTTTCATCAAGTCCCTTCCTAGCTTCTTTGCCCTCCAGCCTGGGGAGAGGAAATCCATTTGAATAACAAGTGGTTTTTAACACCTGGATTCCCTATTTGGCTTCCCCATTTATTATCATTTTAAAATAGGTTTGGTTTGGCAGTTCATTAAAGTCTGTAAATCTTATAACTAGAAGGATTTGTGAATATAAGTGTCCACTATCAGGAGTTTCTATTTCGATTATGTGCCGATGAGCAGATACCCATGAATCTAACTCATTCTCTGTGAAAAGAGAAAATTTGAAAAGAAAATGCCTCTCCAATTTCTGGCTCAGGGACAGCCATGGGGGGATGACTGTACCTGCATGTGAAAGGCCAACAATGAGGGAAGAGGCTCTGGGTATTCCTATATCCCCACATCCCACCTACCTCTTGTTCAAATCATCTATGTAGCACAGGAACTAAAGGCTTGGAGTGCCATGGTACAATTTCAGGTGCAGAAGCTCCCCTTTTTCCTATATGGACATCTATGAAGTGCTTCTCTGAAAGTGAAGGCAACGTCATTTCCACCCGACATATGAAATTTGACTTTAATATTACCAATGAGAGTTTCTTTCATGTCTTATGGAAAAACTCCTGATGTCATATCCATTATTGTCATATTCAAAATAGTATGAAATTATTATCACAAGTCCAAATCAAACACTTCTCAACTCATTCTTTGAGGACAGTGTTACTCTGATACCAAAACCAGAAAAAAAAGTAAAATGAAAAAGTAAAAGAAAACTACAGATGAATATGCCTTATGAATATAGACATCAAAATCCTTAGCACAGTACTAGCAAGTAGAATTCACAAAAACATAAAAAGGATTATACACCATGACTAGGTGGGGTTTACCCTAGAGATGCAAGGCTCATTCAATATATGAATGTCAATCAGGGATGCCTGGCTGCCTCAGTCGGTGGACCATGTGACTCTTGATCTCAGCATCATGAGTTGCAGCTCCACACTGGGGGCAGAGTTTATTTGAAAAAAACAAAAAAGATGGGTCACCTCAGTGGCTCAGTCAGTTTAGCGTCTGACCCTTGGTTTTTGCTCACGTAATGATCTCACGGTTTGTGAGTTTGAGCCCCGCATCCGGCTCTGCGCTGACACTACAGAGCCTGCTTGGGATTCCTTCTCTCCCTCTATCTCTGCCCCTCCCCTGCTTATTCTCTCTGTATCTCTCAAAGTAAATAAATAAACTTAAAAAATTAAAAAAAAAAAAGAAATCAATGCAGTCCACCATGTTAACAAGCCAAAGAAGAAAAGTCACATGCTTACAGCAACTGATGCAGAACAGGCATTTGACAAAACCCAACACCAATTTGTGACAAACACTGTCATCAAAATAGGAATAGGAGAAGGGCTTCTGCAACTTGTTGAAGGACGTCCATAGAAGATGTACGACTAACATACTCAATGGTTAAAAACCAGACACTTTTGGGCCACCCAGGTGACTCAGTCGGTTAAGCATCTGACTTCGGCTCAGGTAATGATCTCACAGTTCGTGAGTTCGAGCCCCACGTTGTGCTCTGACAGCTTGGAGCCTAGGTCTGCTTCGGATTCTGTGTCTCCCTCTCTCTCTGCCCCTCCCCTGCTCGCTCTCTCTCTCTCTCTCTCTCTCAAAAATAAATAAACATTAAAAAAATTAGAAACCAGACGCTTTTCCCTGAAGATTGGGAACAAGGCAAGAATATCTGTTGTCATTATTCTTATTCAACATAGAATTAAAACTTCTAGAAACAAGGTGCACAGATTGAGAAGGAAGAAATAAACCTGGCTCAATTTGCAGATGATAGAATTATTTTCATAGAAAATCCCAAGGAATCTACAGAAAAAACTCCCATAACTACTAAGTGAGCTTTACAAGGTTTCAGGGTATAAGATCAACACACAAATCTCTTTACACAATTTTGAGGCTTATTAGATAGTAGCTGCAGTAATCAAGGCTGTGTGGTATTGGTAGAGGAATAGACACATAGATCAGTGGAATGAGATAGTGAACCCAGAAACACACCCACAGAAATTCCCCCAGCTGGGTTTTCACAAAGGTGCAAAAGCAATTCAACGGAGGAAGGACGGTCTTCTCAACAAATGGCGCTGGAGAAGCTGGTCATCCCAAGGCAAAAAAAGAACTTCACCCAAAACCTCACACCTTATAAAAAAATTAACTCAAAATGAATCACATATTTATATGTAACATGTAAGGCTATACAACTTCTAGAAGACAACATAGGAGAAACTATTCTTAGACACAATCCATAAAAGAAAAAAATGGTAAACTGGACTTCATCAAAATGAACACTTTTGCTCTCCAAAATACCTTGTGAAGAGTATAAAAAGACAAGCTACAGACTGGGAGAAAATGTTTGCAAAGCACATATCCGGCAAAGGACTCTTATCAAGAATACATAAAATGTTCAAAACTCAGTAATTAAAAAAAAAACCCAAACCACTACTAATCCAATTACAAAATAGATGAAAGATACGAGGAGATATTTCACTGAGGGGGATATACAGACGGTGGCATACAAGCATATGGAAACATGTTCAATGTCATTAGCCATTAGGGCAATGCATATTCAACCCACGATGGCATACCACCACATACGTACCTGAATGGCTAAAATTCTTAACAATCAGCAGAACCCCCACATTGATTCCTGACCTATGGGATGAAGCCATCATGAAAGAAAGGCCCAAGTGGAAACCTCTGGGGCTTTGCCTTTCTACCGAAGTGTAAGTCCAAAAAAATATCATATACCTAGGAGACAATGGCAGAAATTAGTTCAAAGACTTGAAACATGCAGGGAAGGAAATTCCTATCACATCCCCCATTTAACTGTTTGGCTTGCACAGCAGTTGATGGTCTTGGTGAATGTGGCAGTCTTAAAGCAGGGGCTCCAAAACTCTTTGACACTCCTCTCATTGAGGGGTGGGATTGATGCCACAAACAGTCACTGTGATAGTGTTACGCCTTACCTACTGCAACACCTGCTTTTGGAGCCCTGAGCCACTAAGTGCGGAGTCTGACTACTGTGAGGCCACCAAGCTATAAGGAAGTCCAAGCTACTGGAGGCGATGTATAGCAGGTGCTCCTGTTCCAGCAAAGCCTGGCCTTCCAACTGAATTCCCACCATAACTGGAATAATAAAATGTTTGTTTAATGAGACTACGTTTGGGGATGGTTTGTTATTCCGCTGACAGATTACGCTGAGGAATTCTGACAGGACACAGTGGAACGTCTTCTCTCCGCTCCATAATGTCTGCGGCCTCTGCTGAGATGATTCAAGGGCTGGTGGTGACCAGATGGCTGGAGGCTATACTCTTCTGGAAGCTTCCTCACTCACATGCCTGTTGCCTATGTTAGGATGCCTATCCTGGCTATTTCATATGAGTGGCTATTTCATATTTCATTGTCTTTCTATGTCTGGCTTACTTCATTTAGCATGATTTTTGTTCTTTTTTTTTTTTAAGATTTTATGTTTAAGTAATCTCTACACTCAACATGGGGCTCAAACTCACAACCCTGAGATCAAGAGTCACATGCTCTACCGATGGAACCAGCTAGGTGCCCCCAGCATGATGTTTTCAAGGTTCTTCCGTGTTGTAGTATATATCAGTATTTCGTTCCTTTTTATGACTGACTAGTATTCCAATGTATGGATACACCACATTTTGTCTATCCATTCATCTGTAGATGGATGCTTGGGTTGTTTCCACCTTTAGGCTATTGTGGATTATGCCGCTGTGAATATACAAGCATCTGCTTAAACACCTGTTTTCAAGTTTCTTGGGCATATATACATAGGAATGGAATTGCTGAGTCACATGGCAGCTCAGTATTTAACTTTTTGAGGAAGTGCCAGACTGCTTTCCGGCAGCTGCGCCGCTAGACGGTGGAGCGCTGCTGCTCACACCGGACTCTGTGGCTTGGTTGGTCGAACAATGCCCGGATCATGATATGCAGCTCAGGTCTCGAGATCACACAGTCCTTCAATTTCAACCAAGGACTAAAGAAAGTCAGGAGCCTTTCCTCCCGGCAGATCAATACGTGTGAAGGTCCTGCCTTTATTTTTATTTATTTATTTATTTATTTTAATTCATATTTCATTTTTTATAATGGTTTTTTTTAATGTTTATTTATTTTTGAGAGACAGAGCATGATCCAGGGAGGAGCAGAGAGAGAGAGAGAGAGGGAGACAGAGAATCTGAAGTGGGCTCTGTCCCGGTGCAGGGCTCGAACTCATGAACCATGAGATCATGACCCGAGCTGAAGTCAGACGCTTAACCGACTGAGCCACCCAGGCGCCCCTAGTTGGTTTTTAATTAATCTTTACTAAACACGAGAACTAATGCCTCTTGGCCTACTGGGGATCAAACGACGTTGGTGTTGCCAGGTCACATGCCACTCAACTGAGCTAACCAGCCACCTAGTCAGTCCTAGCTTTATTTTTGTCCCAAATTGCAGAAGCCTGAGCTGTGATTCTCTTATCAAGGCTTGGAAAAGGCTCTGGGTAGCACCCTAATGGGTTACGCCAGCTCCAGAAAGAGGCCCACTGAGCACCGTGCTTCCCTCTCAGTGGTGTGGGCTGGAGGTACAGCAACTTGTTTTTCTCTTTGGAGGGCCATCTCAATATGCCTCAGCCCACTGGATGCCCAGAAACTTCACGGAGGTGGTGGTCCCCTGCATTTTTGGGGGACTTATCTCTCACCCTGTGACAAAATATTTGCTACTTCCTATGCATCAGGTCCAGTCAGCGTGGTATCATTCATGTAATGGACCAGCATGATGTCTTGGGGGACAGTGAGATGATCGAGTCAGTCCCTGGGGACTTAATTATAAGAATACACCAGAGAATTGAAGGGACAGCTCTAGAGGCTTCCTTTTGACTGTTCTTTCCATAATTGTCTTCCATCCTTGAGTCAAAAAGCCCCTCGCGGAATTTTTCCAGCTCCCGATTGTGTTTATTCCAATTACATAGTCAGGAACTGGGAGAAAAGCCAAGGAGGACCCACAGGGAGAGGGACACAGACTGAGTCTCCATTTCTGACCAGTGGACTGCAATGGCATTCTATGTCCCCATGGAAAAGAAGGATGAAGGTGTGAAGTATACACTACGGGCCGCCTAGGTGGCTCAGTCGGTTAAGTGTCCGACTCTTAGCTTCGGCTCAGGTCATGCTCTCAGGGTTTGTGAGATCGAGCCTCACATCGGGTTCTGTGCTGACAGGGCAGATGGAGCCTCCTTGGGATTCACTCTTTCACTCTTTCTCTGTCCCTCCCCTGCTTGTATGCACACACACTCTCTCACAAAATAAACTTTTTTTTTATTTAAAAAAAATTTTTTTTAACGTTTTTATTTATTTTTGAGACAGAGAGAGACAGAGCATGAACAGGGGAGGGTCAGAGAGAGGGAGACACAGAATCTGAAACAGGCTCCAGGCTCTGAGCTGTCAGCACAGAGCCCAACGCGGGGCTCGAACTCACGGACCACGAGATTGTGACCTGAGCCGGAGTCGGCCGCTTAACCGACTGAGCCACCCAGGCGCCCCAACAAAATAAATAAACTTTTTAAGAAGTATACACTAGTGTTAAGTGTACCTGGTCTCATCTTCACTTGAGGGCTCTGAGCTTGTGGACTGACTGGGTCTGGGGATCCGATGAGGGGCTATGAGTTTCCATCATGGTGACTTGAGGCAGACCTAGAGCCTGTTGTTGGGGTTCTACACACCATGGAGTACTATAGGTGGCCTATTAACAGGACATCATGACCAATTAGCCACCACCAAAGATCCTTGGGGAGAAACCATCCTGTTCTATGAGATTTAGTGCCACTACTTGGCCTCTGCTGCTCCAGGATCCCATAATTCCCACTGAGAGTGCAACCCTGTTTCCATGGCAACACCACTCCCCTCCTTTCCCAGACTAATTTTCCAGAACCTTCACCAAAGTATGTCTCAGTGTTTTGGTAAAAAGAAGGTCCCTTGAGCTCTCTTAGGGGATGTAGTTAAGGGCTGAGCCAGTAAGTTGCACACAACAAGTTCATTCCAACATTCTCACCCACCTGAGTCTTGGGATTGGAGACAATGAGGGACGTGAGGAGCTAGGGCACAAGGAGAACTGGCATCCTCTTGCTCAGTAACTGACCTGGTGACTTCATTCCAGGATCCCCAGGAAAGGCAGGATCGGCCTCATCAGACAGGGGAGGGGGGGCTGCTTCTGCTGGTAAGGGCAGGTCCATGGGGTTTCTGAGTTCAGAAGACACAGATTCATTAAACAAAACTACTCACTGAGCATCTTCCAGGAGCTGGATATATAGCAGTGAACAAATAGACAAAATTTTCCTGGCTTCATAAGGCTAGTGAAGAGAGACAATGAACAAGTTTCATTTAAGGCAGAGGGGAGAGCAGGTGCAGAAGACCCGAGGAGGGGGAATGTGCCTGGAGTAGTCCCGAATAGTCAAGAGGCAGTGTGCCAGGAGTGGGGTGAGTAAGGGCAGGAGGGGACAGAGCTGGACACAGGAAGAGAAGGGCAGTGGCTGTCACAGACACTTTAGCTCTTACTCTTAGTGAGATGCTGCATTGGTTTCCTGGGGCTGTCTAACAAAGGACCCCTAACTGGGCAGCTTTAACTAACATAAACTCATTCTTTTCCAGATCTCGAGGCTTGAAGTACAGGCTTGAAGTACGAAATCACTACAGTCTCTGCCTCCATCTTCACATGGTTTCTTCCCTTCTAAGGACACTTGCCACTGGATGTGGGGCCCACCTGGTAATCCAGGGTGATCTCATCTTGAGATCCTTAACTTAATTACATGTACAAAGACCCTTTTTCCAAATAAGGTCACATTCACAGGGTCCAGGGGTCAGAACAAATCTTTTGGGGGGCCACTTCATCCACTACAGATGGGAAGTCATTGAGGGGTTTGAGCAGAGGAGAGACATGCCCTGACTTCCAGTTTAATGGCTCTTGCCAGGTGCCACATTGAGAAGACAGTATAGTTGGAGACAGTAGAAGCAGAGGGCCCTGCAGGAGGCCATTGGAAAAATACAGGAGAACCATACAGATGGCATGGACTACGGTGACAGCACTGAAGGTGGTAAAAAATCATCAGACTCTGGATCTCCTTGGGAACCAAAGCTGAGAGACTAACAGACTGGATGAAGACTGTTGGAGAAAGATGAAGCCTACATTTACTTGGCAAAATATTTACCAATGAAGCATTATAGAATAGTGGGAGAAGTAATGAACTACTCATGGATTGATTGATACTGGGGACTTTGGTTATCTATAAAAAGTCAATTTAGATCATTATTATTATTATTACTGGGGCACACACCTAAATAAATTCCATGTAGTATAAAAAGTTAGGTGAGGAAAAACAAATCTATTTTTAAGGCACCGTAAAATACAAGTGAAAAATTTCTGATTAAAAATTTTTTTTCGGGGCTCCTGGGTGGCTCAGTCAGTTAAGCGCCTGAATTCGGCTCAGGTCATGGTTTCACAGTTTGTGTGTTTGAGCCCTGTGTTGGGCTCTGTGCTGACGGCTCACAGCCTGGAGCCTGCTTCGGATTCTGGGTCTCCTCCTCTCTCTGCCCCTCCCATGCTCATGCTCATGCTGTCCCTCAATAATAAATAGGTGTTAAATTTTTTTTTTAAATTTAACATCTATTCATTTTTCAGAGACAGAATGCAAGTAGGGCTGGGGCAGAGAGAGAGAGAGAGAGAGAGAGAAGGGAGAATCTGAAGCAGGCTCCAGGCTCTGAGCTGTCAGCACAGATCCCCGTGCGGGGCTCGAACTCAAGAGCAGTGAGATCATGACCTGAGCCGAAGTCAGCGCTTAACCAACTGAGCCTCCCAGATGCCCAAACGTCGCTAATTTTTGTATGGCAGAGGAAAACTGGAAGCAAAGCAGCAAGTCGTTAGAAAAGGTAATGTCAAAGATTTCATTTACAATAGCAGTAAATAAATAAGTCAAAATCAGTCAAATCCACAGAGATTAGATTAAAAACCCCCTCTTGAGCACGCCTGGGTGGCTCAGTTGGTCCAACCTCACACTCTTGATTTCGGCTCAGATTCTGATCTCACAGTTCGTGAGTTCTGCACTGTTAGTGCAGAGCCTGCTTGATTCTCTTTACCTCTGTCTCTGCCCATTCCCCGTTCTCTCTCTCTCTCTCTCTCTCTGAAAATAAGTAAACCTTTTATTTTTTTTACTTAAAAAAATTTTTTTAATGTTTATTTTTATTTTTGAGAGAGACAGAGACAGAATGCGAGTGGGTTAGGGGCAGAGAGGGAGACCCAGAATCCGAAGCAGGCTCCAGGCTCTGAGCTGTGAGCACAGAGCCCGAGCGGGGCTCGAACTCACGAGCTGTGAGATCATGACCTGAGCCGAAGTCGGACACTCAACCGAGTGAGCCACCCAGGCACCCCAAGTAAACCTTTTAAAAAGTCTTTAAAAAAGAACCCGTGCTTGACAGACAGAAGAGTGAGATGAACACCAAAGACAGACGGGAAGAGAGCTTGCACCAGGATTTGCTACTTCCTGGCTGCCAGATACTGCTGCCATTAAGGGATCTGTGACTACAGAGCCCTTGACATAGAGCCCCCTCGTGCACTTCCAATCGAGGTGTGCTGTAAGTGTAAAACACACACTGGAAAGACAGTACCAAAAAATGTAATATATTCCATTCATAATGTTGTGTATCGCTTATATGTTGAAATGAAAATATTTTGGATCATTGGGTTAAACAAATTTTGTTATTAAAATCAATTTCACCTTTTTCCTTTTCCTTTTTTTTTTCTTGCCATGTGGCTGTTGGAAAATTTAAAAGTCCACAAGCAGCTCGCACAGTGTTCCTATTGGCCAGCGGCGCTCCAGCTGGATGGGAATTGCAAGCAGCAAAGAGCTTTCAACGTCTCTGTGCCTCAACGTCTTCGCTTTTTAATCGGGACTGATCCGATACCCAACCTTAAAGGGTCGGCGAAAGGAAGCAATTAGCTGTTGTTTAACAGAGTGCTCGCGGGACGCCCGAGTGCCTAGGCCCGTGTTAAACCCAACGAAAGTCGGCGACCCGGGCCCGGGACCGCGCCCACAAGTTACGGACCACCGGGGCGGACTGCGCATGCGCCTCCAACAGGGGCAGCCCAGGGCCGGGCGAGGCTCAAGGCGCACGCGCGGGCGCGCTACCGCAGCGCGGGCGGGAGGGCAACCCAACCAATGAAATTGCGCAGGCGGCCCGCGCGCGCCCCGGGCTGTGCTCCCAGAGCCCGGCCCCGCCCCCACCGCTCCGCGGCGCGGCGCGCACTGGGCGTCACAGAGGTGGGCGGGGCTTAGTGGCGCGGCCTGAGGGCGGCGGGAGTCTGTGCTTGCTTCCTCGGCGGTGTCCCACGCTGCTCGCACGCTGTGCGGGGCAACATGGCGGACACGGAAGGTAAAGGGTCGCTTCCTCGTGGGTGGCCGGGCCGAGTACTGGCTCCGCCGTGCGGAGAGCCGGGGTGGGAGGGTGGCGGCGTCGGGGGCCGAGATCCCCGCCGGTCTGCCGCCGGTCCGGCCCCGTCGCCGCCGGGTCGGGCCTCCTGTTGGCCTTCCTCTTGGCCTTGGCTCTAAGGGTGACGGCAGGAGATGGAGAGGTGCTGGCAGTGACGTGGCTCTGCGAGGCCCGGGCCTCCCTTCGATGGCACAGCCGCCTGAGGGCCCGGGTCGTCGCCGAAAGGCGTCGGCCTCTCCGGCGACCCCGCGGTGACGGGAGACCTGGCCGTACCTGCGCCGCCGGCAGCCCACACACCCGGGTCGGTCGGCGCCACGCGGAAGGGCGCTGGGAAGAGGCCCTGCAAGGAGAGGGGCCGAGGGGCTCGTACGTACGCGCAGCTCCAAGTACAGAGAAAGTTGTACAGGCCGGGGGCCGGGGAGGGGGCGGTTGCGTGGTCACTCAGGGAACTTGGAGGCCCTTGGCCCGAGCGCTCCTGCGGCAGATCTAAGCCCCTCCACGGCCACGTGGTGAGCCGGAATGGAAGCCGGCATGTGCGACTGCCTGCGGTCGGTTACCGGGCCGTGCAGCCCACGCATTTGTCTTTTACACACTAGGCTTTCGCCAGCAATTCTAGATCAAACATCCGATTTTTACTTGCTCTGATTTCACTATTTGAAGCTTCGTTGCCCTTATTTTGGGGAAAAACTCCCAAATCTCGTGTGTGTGTGTGTGTGTGTGTGTGTTTGTTTTAGTGTATATTGTGCCGAAGAAACATAAGAAGAAAAAGGAGCGGAAGTCGTTAGCAGAAGAAGATGTAGCAGTGAGTAGAAATATGTTTTGCTTTGCTTTGACAAAAAGGAAA
The DNA here is from genome assembly GCF_027475565.1 of Acinonyx jubatus. Lineage (NCBI taxonomy): Eukaryota > Metazoa > Chordata > Mammalia > Carnivora > Felidae > Acinonyx > Acinonyx jubatus. The sequence continues at coordinate 123,718,660 of NC_069389.1, forward strand.
TGTTACGTAGGTAACAGGTTACATAAAACAACTGTTTTTTGCAAGTTTCTAAGGAATGGGTTGGAATTGAGTGGTTGTTTTAGGAAATACACAACCCCAGTCACCTGAGTCTCCTGTCAAGTAGAGTTTGCTGACTGGTGTTGGTACACCAGCTGCTCTCCCTGAAATGCTTTTTTTTTATTCCACCCACAGACCCACTATTCCTCTTTCTCTCATAAGGACCTGACCCCATCTTGGTGGCACTTCACTTACTTTTCTGAGATCGTGGTTCATTTCCGAGATCCTGGTTTTTCTTTGGAGGTCCCAGTGAAGAGCAATAGAAACTACCTTGTTTTCTATTTAAAAGGCTTAAACTTATGTGATAGCAGTGGAACTTTTCCAAATCACTTGGGAAGTCTAATAGGGTGTGTTTCTGTCCCATGTAAGGAGATACAACACGCTGAGGAATTTCTTATCAAACCTGAATCCAAGGCGGCTCAGTTGGACACATCTCAATGGCCCCTGTTGCTCAAGGTATGTGGTTAAGATTATGCATCGGATCAATGCCTGGCTTTTACCTTATTGAAGTGTTAAAAGATTGGTTAAGAGTGATTAGCGCTAGCATCCTTGACCTTGGCAATGGTAGATGACACAGTCTAAAGCAATGTTTTTCAGTGTGTCTGACATGAAGGCCAGGTTTTGTTTTGTTTTGGTTTTCATTTCCAGTGCACCCAACGCTTTACATGATACAGTTAAAATGTCACAATGTAAAACCACCATCGAAGTTTACAAATAATTAGTTCTTGGTTTCTGTATTTAACTCCACTTTACAGACTCATACTAGTTTGTGAGCCTCGCTTGGAGCAGGACTGCTTTAGTGCTTGAGAACATGAGCTTTGAAACCAGACCAATTTCAGTCAGACTTTGTGACCACACAAAGTCAGTGTGTGACTTTGAGCCAGTCATTTAACCTCTGAGGTGGTTTGCTCATGACATCTTTTATTGGGAAGGCAAGCTGAGGGCTGCAGGAGGTAATCCATGAAATGTGTTTTGCTGTAGTGCCTGGCACGTAACACGTTCTCTAGAAAATTGCTGACCGTTGTGTTGGGTTTGAAATAGGCTGGCTCAGTGATGAGTTGAATTACAAGTTTCACAAACAACTTAGTGGGCACCATGTATGAGATTAGGAGAAAAAGCTAGGGTAGGGAAAGTTACTCAGATGCCTCTTGGCAAAGTGTTTTAATAAATCAATATATATTAGGTGAAAGAATGAGATTTGCTCGTGTAATTCAACACTGTTCAGTTTCTGCTCGGCCAGATGGGTCTACCATTTATATCTGCTTTTCTGTTATAGGTTCTGGGGATATGCTAGTGAACTGGATAGGCCAGAGTCCCTACTATCATGAAACTTAAAATCTAGGGGTGGGAGGTAGATGGTTAAAAAAAATAATTGCTATTTGTCGAAGCACTACGATGGAATTAAACTGGGTAATGTGAAAGGTGAGCTTCAGTTGAGGGGAGCTCTTTGAGACCTGCAGTTGAGCCCTGGAAAGGAGGAGAGTAAAAAGGAGCAGACCTGAGAACAGAGATGGGAATATCTGGAGCAGGAATGAGCTGGTTGTGTTTGAGAAACGTGGTTGCCAGTCCTGGTAACAAAAAGTATTTCTAGAGGAGTGATTAACTTTGTCTAAATCCTCCTGCTGTGGGTAATTTCTCCAGTGTGTAAGGGGGCTTAACGCTGTGTCACACATAATGAAAACCGAGGGGTAGAATCCAGGTTTCCGAACTTGCAAGTTAACCATATCATGGTTGATAGTGGTGCTGACTCTTATACACACGTTAATGGTTTATTAAGTTTATTTTGTGTTGTATCCTTGCTTTCCAGAATTTCGATAAGCTAAATGTAAGGACAACACACTATACACCTCTTCCTTGTGGATCAAATCCTCTGAAGAGAGAGATTGGGGACTATATCAGGTAAGTGTGTTGGGAGCAAGCACTGTTCAGACTTCTTTTCAAAAGGACCTTTTCAGGGGCGCCTGGCTGGCTTAGTTGATAGAGCATCCAACTCTTGGTCTTCAGGTCATGTGTTCGAACCCCACATGGCACATAGAGTTTATTTTTAAAAAGACCTTTTCACATCAGTTATTCAAGGAGATAGTGGCATTTTAGAATGGCTTAGAATTGCCTTAAACACATAACCCGTCCTGATCGTGAACTTTTTTCCTCTTCAGATTTAGTTTTTATTAAAGGGCCAGCGATGATGGTGCAGTGATTTCTTTTCCATTCTAGGACAGGTTTCATTAATCTTGATAAGCCCTCCAACCCCTCTTCCCATGAGGTGGTAGCGTGGATCCGACGAATACTTCGGGTGGAGAAGACAGGACACAGTGGTACTCTGGATCCCAAGGTGACTGGCTGTTTAATCGTGTGCATAGAACGAGCCACTCGCTTGGTGAAATCCCAACAGAGTGCAGGTATGTGCAAGAGGGAATAAAGAGGCAGCCACTTTGATACTGGAAGGCTTTCTACATTTCCTTTCCTTCTATTTTTGGCCCTTGGAAATTTTCATCAGGAGAATCTCTCATACTTGACCTTCCAAGGTTTTTTCTTCTTTTTTTTTTTAAATGCTTATTTATTTTGAGAGGGAGAGAGAGCAAGCCTGTGTGAGCCGGGGAGGGGTAGAGAGAGAGAATCCCAAGCAGGCTCTGCACTTTCAGCACAGAGCCTGACACGGGGCTTGATCTCACGAACTGTGAGATCATAACCTAAGCCAAAATCAAGAGTCGGACACTTAACCGACTCGGCTGCCCAGGTGCCCGAAAAAGGTTTTTTGCTAAGCAGGCTGTACGCTGGATGCTCCAGCGGTCCCTGTCAGCGTACTGAAAGTTGAATTCCCAATGAGAGAGAGCATGTTCAGTCCTTTCCCAAGTCCAAACCATGAAATTTGTCTTGATGCAAATTTTACAGAGTCAAATGGCCTGCTTTTCCTGTTATACAAAATGTGAATATGAGCATATTTTTAAAACTACAGAAAACTCAGTGGCCACACCTGACTACTCTTTTGTCATTTTTCAGGCAAAGAGTATGTGGGAATTGTCCGGCTACACAATGCTATTGAAGGGGGGACTCAACTTTCTAGGGTAAGTCTGATTATAGGGAGGGCACATTTTGGCGATTTGGGTATCCAAGCCCGTAGACATCTGGAGACAGGTCGGTTTTCCTGACCGTCCTGTCTTGTGCCCTTACCAGTGGGCTGCCCAAGCTGGCCTGGACAGGTAACTGCACATGGCAGGGTCACTTCTGGACATGCCACTTCTGAGGAAAGGGCTCTGATTGGCACCGAGTCCTTTCTGTGTCTTTGAAGAAAGAAGCAAAAATGGAAAGGGCATCATAGGTCTTAAATGATTGAAAGATACTTTGTGTTTCAGTTGTGTCCTCAACCTGCCACGGTAGACCCTTGCTCTTATTCAAGAGTCTTTATTTTGATTTGTGCTTATTCTTAGGCCCTAGAAACTCTGACAGGTGCCTTATTCCAGCGACCCCCACTTATTGCTGCAGTAAAGAGGCAGCTCCGAGTTCGGACCATATACGAGAGCAAGATGATCGAGTATGATCCGGAAAGAAGATTAGGTGGGTCCTTAGGCCTTTGAGGAAGCCATCCATATGTGGACAGGAATGCCTTTTTTTTTTTTTAAAGAGAGCGCAACTGGGGTAGAGGGACAGAGGGAGAGAGAATCTTAGGCTCCACGTTTGGCATGGAGCCTGACGAGGGGCTTGATCCCACGACCCTGGGATCGAGACCTGAGCCGAAATCAAGAGTGGACACTCAACCAACTGAGCCACGCAGGCACCCCAGGAATGCATTGTTGAGAATTAGATTCTCTCATTAAGAATAGATGCCCTTAGTGTATGGTGTGGTCAGGGCCTGTTTCTATTGTTTTTAGTCTTGTTGGCTCAGATACAGAATATCTCTGGGTTTTTCAGTTAGCAATGTGTTTACTTTGGAAAATGTGCTACTTTTATGTGTGTGCATCTTAGGAATCTTCTGGGTGAGTTGTGAGGCCGGCACATATATTCGGACACTGTGTGTGCACCTGGGTTTGTTGTTGGGAGTTGGCGGTCAGATGCAGGAACTTCGGCGGGTGCGTTCTGGAGTCATGAGTGAAAAGGTACAGCATTATGGGCTAGAAGTTTTGGAGCTGCTCCTTAACATCCTCCCGCCCCTGCTGCAATGCCACCTGCTTCACATCCTGGAAAAGGCAATTTCCAAAGTGTTGAGTTCAGTTCAGGGCAGCTTCCCTGTTCTGTTAATTAAACTTTGGAACATTGAAACCCGGGCTGTGGGAGATGATTGGATAGAAAGCATTACTCTATTCATTTTGATCCCACAGCCTACAAAACTGCCTAGATTTAAGTATGTCACCAGCTTACAGATGTGCGGAAGATAGATGATTGGGAAGAGACTAAAGACTGAGTTTGGACTAAATTCATTCACATTTTGGAAGTTTGGGGTCTGTTGGACCATTTAAGATACAGTGACACTGAACAATTTTTGCGCGTGGCTGCTTTTCAGGACCATATGGTGACGATGCACGATGTGCTTGATGCCCAGTGGCTGTATGACAACCACAAGGATGAGAGTTACCTGCGGCGGGTTGTTTACCCTTTAGAAAAGCTCTTGACATCTCACAAACGGCTGGTGATGAAAGACAGCGCGGTAAGTCCTGGGCTGCACGTCCGCAGTGTGATAAAACGACCCCAGGCAGGAGGTCTGGTCTGTGCTCTGTGGGAAGAGATGAAACATGATATGAGCTTACTGTTTTCCTTTAAGTAATTCCTACACCCAAGGTGGGGCTCGAACCTCACATCCCCAAGATCAAGAGTCACACGCTCCACCAACTGAGCCGGCCAGGCACCCTGAGAGCACTTCTCTTAATGATATAATTAGTTATGTCAGGGACAAAGGATAGCAAAGTTAAGGGTATTTGATGCATTTAAAAAATGTTTATTGATTTTTGAGAGCAAGCAAGAGAGAAAGCAGGGGAGGGGCAGAGAGAGAATCCCAAGCAGGCTCCATGCTGTCAGCACAGAGCCCAACATGGAGCTCAAACTCACAAACCGTGAGATCATGACTTGAGCCGAAATCAAAAGTCAGATGCTTAACCAACTGAGCCACCCAGGAATCCGTCTGATGAATTTTTTGTATGTTATGGTTTGTAGGAGACAAAAATTATAGAGGTATACTAAGCCAGGCTATCATAGTTGGAAAAAGTTAATCATGTGAACTAGAACAGAAATGTGATAAATTCTCATTATGCTGGGATCAGATTGGTGCCGTCTGGGTGAATTTAGGGGGAGGAAGAATGCGGTCGGCAAGGTATGTAGGTAAGTGAAGGCAAGATGGCATAAGCCATTGATGTCCAGGAGAGGTGGCCTTTTTAACCTGCATGGGGTCGGGTCGCAGGCCTTGGCAGTCTTGCTTACTGGTTACTTTGGGGGCCTGTTAATAGGCCAGATCTCCCAATAAAGCAAAAAGGTTTCCCATTTCTGTCAGGGTTTTCCTCAAGGATAAAAAATAGAGAAGAGTAAGGAAAATGAAGGCTGGGTTTTGGTTTAAGATAAAGATACCTTTGAAGTCCTGTGGATGGATGAGTAGGTATTTCAGTCCCCTTTAACGTCTGAGTCGGTGGGGATAAGGTGGCTAGCCTGTGGTGAGTGGTTGCTTCATACACCGGATCGCAGCCAGTGGCTGTCGGTGCCATTAGCCCCATTTTGTAGGTGGGGGTACACTCGCAGGTCCACCCCGCGTGTTCTTTTCTGGTGTGGGTTCGGATGGAGGGCACTGGCTAGCGGAGCAGCTGGTGCTCTGACGTGCGATGCCATCCCTGCAGGTGAATGCAATCTGCTATGGGGCAAAGATCATGCTTCCGGGAGTTCTCCGATACGAGGACGGCATCGAAGTCAACCAGGAGATCGTGGTCATCACCACCAAAGGGGAAGCGATCTGCATGGGTAAGAGGAGAACTTGCACTAGTTCCTGCTGCACCATCACAGCCAGGCTTGCTAAGAGCGGACCCCAAGTGCAGCTCCTCAGGGTCACGTAATCACTGTGTTGTCTGGGGCCTGTAGAGGTAGTCCTAGCAGGGGATCGTGGTAGATGGGCCCAGATTTTGTCCAGCTGGCTGGTATTAGCAGCCACATCTCAGCAGCTTGGTTCCAGTGAGGATGGAGGAAATCATCCAGGAAGAGAATGCGTGTCTTTGGTAATTCATATGGAGAGTATAGTCCATTCGTTGTCTGTCTGTAGCAGTTAACTTGTGAGTGTTTAGTTGGTGTTGTCGCTTAGAACTTCGAGTGTTCCATTCCGTGAAGGGTGTGTGCAAGCCGTTCCCTGTGTGTGGCCTGAGCCTGGAGCCTGAGGAGTGTATCTTTAGGGTGCCTTGTCGAGGTGTTCCCTTCCCCTCTTGGCTGCTCCCCGCAGAGCCCTGCTTACAACTGAGAAGGGAGTCTGATGACATGCTTTCCTCCTGGCACGAGTGAGGCGCGGTCAGTGAATACCTCAGATGCTTGGACTCCTGAGGATCTAGGAAGCATTGAGTTTTACGTGATTAGTGTGAATGTTTTTTAAACTGATAACATGCTTTCAGAGGCTTTCTTCCCATAATGGCAGATTGTCTCCATATGAACATCCTCAGCAAAGGAAGCCTCCATTAAGGCAGTAGAGCTTTGAGTTTCCAATGGATTTATAAAACAGTGGAATTAGGGCTCATCGCCAATCACGTTTTCCGCTCCAGATCCCTCTTTCATTTCTTTCCCACACCTCCAGCTATTGCATTAATGACCACAGCAGTGATCTCTACCTGTGACCATGGTATAGTAGCCAAGATCAAGAGAGTGATCATGGAGAGAGATACTTATCCTCGGAAGTGGGGTTTAGGTCCAAAGGTAAGTGGGACTGTGTGTGTGTCCCACCGGGTTATGTTTTCATTTTTGTGTTGTTGAATATTCACCTGGATGGCTGTCGAGTGTGTCCCTACTACCACAATCTTGCCTTGTGCTGGGCTCTGGCGAGTTGATGGTGAGTAGAAATGGGCCCATCTCAGACCTTCGAGATTTCCTAGTATAAAGGGGGAAGCAGATGGACGTCAGTCATACTGCGCAATGAATGGTGAATTTCCGCCAAGTTGAAGGCTTATCAAGGGATGCAGAGGGGTGCCTGGCACTTTGGGAGTCCAAACTGAGGGGTTTGGCCTGGTTGGGGGTCCTGGGTAAGAGATTTGCTGGAGCCGGGCCAGCTTAGAGGATGCAGTGTTAGGTGTCAGGGAGGGGAGAGTGTGGGGAAGCTGGAATAGCAGGTGCAAAGGCCTGGGGGTTGAGAATGAGGTGGGGGGAGGTGCCACAAAACAACGCTTCAGAGGCTGTCAGTGATACAGTGGGCTTTGTGACTTGCGCCAAGTCCCACGTTTGCTCCCGTTGGAGAACATGGGTTCTGAGTGTTGTGCGGAGGAGTGTGGAGCCCAAGTGAGACTGTGAGGGATGAGCCTGATGTGAGCGGTCACAGTACCTGCTTCACGAGTTGACACTGTTCTGATGTTGAAACTCTGACGGTCTGCCAGGCAAGTCAGAAGAAGTTGATGATCAAGCAGGGCCTTCTGGATAAGCATGGCAAGCCCACGGACAGCACACCTGTCGCCTGGACGCAGGAGTACGTGGACTACAGGTGAGGGTGGGACGTCTCCGAGCCCCAGCTGGGCAGAGAGTGCAGGTGAGGAGGGCATAGGTGGTGAGGGTGGGAGGCCGTGGAGCCCAGGGGGCAGGTGCGGTGAGGGGGCGGCCCAGACGGGTGCCTCGACTGCAGGTGAGCATGGGGAGGGAGGACAGGAGCTCCTGGAGTGCCTGGGTACGGGGGCGGCGGGGGGGGCATATTCAGTTTGGGGGAAACTTGCTAAACGCGGGGTGGTGGCTCAGGAGGCCTGGGGGCTGGAGGTACTACCCTTGACTGCCCAGGCCGGTTAGGGGCCGGGGCCTCCGTGGCAGACAGTTAACCCCTTTGTAGTCTGGTTCGTGGGGCTCTAGAGGGAGTCATTCTGCAGCAGTGAGTGGGGATTTCTGGCCACTGTCAGTATTTGGATGGCGACTTTCACTGCCTGAAAGCCGTTCAGTGCATTTGACCCATCGCTCCCTCTTTTTCAGTGACTCTGCCAAGAGAGAGGTGGCGGCCAAGGCAGCAAAAGCCCCGCAGGAAGTTGTTGAAGTGGTAAAAGCCCCAAAAGTAGTTGATGAAGCGGTGAAAGCTCCAAAGGTAAGTGACGTGCTAGGATCAGTTTGCAGTGTCCTTTGGGAGAGGGTTCTGTTCGGCCCGTGTCGAGTTCTGCGGTCCCCCCCGTATGTTGCAGCTCAGCGCGGCAGGCTTCCCGCCCCTGGGGGTGCACGCAGCACACGATGCAGGTCGTGTGCCACACCTCGGGCTCCACAGGCCTGGAGGTCGGGCAGCGACACTGGAGCAGATCGCACGTACGTGTCCCTCTGGCCCCCACGTGGGGTCAAGCGCGGGCACAGCTCGTGTGGGAGCAGAGTCCGCTCTAGACAACAGCAGCTCGGCGTTGAAAATACGCGGCAGGGCCGCAGCTCTCCAGTCTGAGGGTTCCGGGAAGGACTTCTGGCCCCACTGGGGGCCGTCAGCCTCACGCCCCTGGCGCACCCTCCTTCTCTGAGGGCACGCGGCCCACCAGTTCAGGCTCAGCTGCGCCCACGGGTCCTGCTCTCTAGGGAGGAGACCGTGTTGGAGTCCTCGGTAAATGGGGGCTCTGTTTGTTGGATTTAGGCTCTTTTCTTAATGTTTGTTTATTTTTGAGAGAGAGAGACAAAGTGTGAGCAGGGGAGGAGCAGAGAGAGAGGAAGACACAAAATCCAAAGCAGGCTCCCGGCTCTGAGCTGTCAGCACAAAGCCTGACGCGGGGCTCGAACTCACGAACTGTGAGATGGTGACCTGAGCCGAAGTCGGACGCTCAACTGACTGAGCCACCCAGGCGCCCCAAGATTTAGGCTCTTTTCTTACTGAACCTCTCTCATCCGTGTTTGCCCAAGACCTAACACGATTGTCCCCACCTTAGCGGAAGCGAGAGAGTGAAAGTGACGAGACGTCACCACAGCTGGTCAAGAAAGAAAAGAAGAAGAAGAAGGATAAGAAGGCCAAAGCTGGTGTAGACAGTGCGGACGATCCGGGAGATGGGGTGTGTAGAAATACGGCAGACACGAAAGGGGAGGGGGCGGCAGTCCCACGTTGCGTGTGCCCTCCAGCAGTCCTGGGGGGGGGGGGGCACCGAAACCGACCCCAGCGTTTACTTAGAAGTGTGCTGCTGGCCGGGTGGTCTGTGGAAGTCCGGCACTGGGGCGGCGCTGAAAGTTACGTGCAAAATGACCGTGGAATAGCCTCGCCGATCCCGAAAAGGCTTCCGGGGCTTTCGGGACTTCCCTAATTTGGTTCTGTTAACAGATGCTGTGAGGCTCTCTCTTTCTTCCAGGACAGTGACGCCAGCAAGAAGAAGAAGAAGAAGAAGAAAATCAAAGTGGAAGTGGTTTCTGAGTAGTGGAGACCACTTTAAGCCCGGTGTCCAGTTGGGAGGAGAAATTAAAAAGCCTTACTGAGAAAACCTAATTCCTTTGGTTCTTGAGGGAATGGAACCCAGGTCCCAGAAAGGGTGGAGAGCCCCGGCACGTTTTCCTGCTACCTGAGAGCTCTGTGAGGTCACCTGGTACGCCCATCCCATCCTGTCCTGTTTTAAGGATACGGGTGAAGGAGGCGGATTTGATGCCACCCGCTTCTCTGCTGGGGAGAGTCGGAACCCTCTCCTTCAGACCCAGCGCAGCCTGGGCACCGTCTCAGCTGTTGCCCGGTGGCTGTGTTGACACCCTCGCTCTCTCCTGGTTTGCACCCCGTCCCCCGCCCTGGCTCATCGAAAGCGTCCGCACGTTGCTCAATGAAATGGTGTAGAGCAAGTAAAACCATAGAACCGAGCCACGCTGCTCACTGCAGAGATCAATTTTTCCCCCCGCGTCCTATGAGGACAGTGGTCTACTTTGGCGTCACGGCCACCTGTGTCACCCCCATTTCCCCTGCCAGAGGCAGGCCAAACTTATCAGCTGTTTTCCAGTCCATCTCGGGCTTAGTGGTCTTCTGTGTACTTGTTCAGAGCCTGTGTGTACAGCCTCGTGCGCCTGGATCCATCTGCCTACGTGTTTTGTGACAGAAGCTAGAAACTGCTCTGTACTCTTAACCCTCCTTTACTTTCAAAGGATGCAGTCACTCACTGTTGGGAGAAGGTTGGAATTTTTACTTATTAAACTTTACTTGTTTTTAAAAGTATTCTTGTTGGGTTTTCTGATTGTTGGGGATCTCAGATTCATAGAAGAAAAAATATAAAATATTTTGATTAAAAATCCAGGGAACCATGTCCTGTTTGACATTTGCTGATCCCCTGGTTACTTTTCTTGCCTTGCAACGTTCATCTCGGGGCCTGTTATCTGGCATGGGACCAAATGCTCTGGAGTCTCCATTCGGGACATTGACTAGATAAAAAGAGGGACATCATCACAAATTTAGTGATCCTGCAAATGACAGGAGAAAGGTGTTAGTATCTACGGAGTGGGTCTGGGAGGGGGGGATCCTGAGAGTGGCCCGGGGCTGGGTTTCCCTCTGTGAGTGAGGTCGGAATGCAAGCCTCCAGCAAGTCGTGGTGGGAAGCTCACTGTGCCCCCGCTTAGTGGGTTCTCCTGCAGGATGGGAGCGTCTCGTGTGCATTTCTACGTGAATGCACGTGTTTGTGACCCCAGCAGCTGCTGTGAGAACAAGGGAGTGGAGTTTTCCTTCTGGACACGGTAGTTTAATTTGGGCAAGTAGTCGTGGGTGTTCTGAAAACCAGGTCTGGAGAGCGAAGCAGCTGAAAGGAGCGGCTGGTAGAACGGGCAACGTTCCCTCGGGAATCTTCACAGTCCCTTAAATAAACGTGAATGTGCGCACTCCCCCTGTGGAATACAAATGGGGTGATCACACCTTTGTTGCCAAACTTTCTTTAGATGCGTGCACGCGTGCGTGTGTCCGGGTCCACGTGTAAGCACCGGGTCATGCCCTGCCCAGTGCACACACACACCGCTCCCGGGAAGTTATTTTGACCTCTAGGTTCCAGATTGTTCCATGCTGGAGGGGAGACTTAAGGACCCAGGAGAGGTAACTGGGACTGATGCTGCCCTCGGAAGCTTAAAGCAGGTGGTGCGGTTTCCCTCTCCGGAGACCCGTGTAGGCGGAAACGCGAGGAGACACAAGACATCGGCGTTTTAACACGTTTTTATTGCTTTTGAGGGTTTCCCTAGAGCAGACATCCTCCTATTGCACAGCTGTTTCATTTTGGCATTTTAGAAAGTTGAGGCTGAGGTTACAGATGCTTCCAAGACCAATGAAGTGCCCGGGGTGATTCGAGGTGAAGGCGCACAGGCTTTAAGGGACAAGGTCCGTCGCTTTTCCTCTCTGTGTGCACCATCTTTGATTAGCAGTCGCGTTTTGACAGTATTTTCGGCCTCAGGTTTCCAGAGAGCCTTCTGAAGCCCTGATCACTGGGGCTCCATCTAGCAGGAGAGTCAGAGCCCAGCCAGGAGCCGGCACCAGTCTGATGCCCACTGGCGGAAGTAGGATAGGAGCAGAGTGCGGGAAGCTGACAAAACTAGGGGAGCGTCCCTGTTTGTCTGAAAGCAAGGAGAATGGAGTTCACACCGCTAGAGAGGGGCGGACGGAAGCTCCCCCGTTCTGCAAGCTTAGTACACCCAGGAGACGGGCACCCACTGCGGAGAACTGCACGCCTGCTCGAAGGCTTCTTGCAATTTCTTCAGGGTCTCATCGACGCCATTGTTGACCAGCGAGAGGTCAAAGTAGTGCGCGTACTGGCTGCGGATGGCCTCGGAGTCCTTCTGCAGCTGCTGCAGGGCCTCTGTCTGCAAAGGAGAGAGAACCACGGATGAAGCGGTCCCAGAGGCCAGCGATGGCGTGTCGGCGTGCATTGACTGTCGTGACCCTGCCTGGCTCAGAACCACCTGCTTAAACACTCAAACCCTGAAGGCCTTCCTTGGGAACGCTAACAGGATGTACAGAGGCGATCCATTAAGAACGCAAGTCTCAGGGGATCTCAAAGCAACCGTGACTGGAGAATCACAGCTCTGAAGACCAGTAGCTCCATCGAGACGGCACGGACTTGAGCAGCACCCCCAGTCCACGCCTTTGAACACAGCCCTTCCCAGAACCACCACAGCTCCAATCCGGGCCTCTGTCTAGCATCCCAAACCTGTGTCCACGAAAAGACTGAGCACTCCATACAAGTAAAAATGCGTAGCAATAAACACCAAAATACATGCCAAACTGGGAAAAAATATCTACAACTATCTATAAGCTCGGAAAAATGAGCCGCGGACACGAGCAGGCGGTTCACAGAGGAGTTGACACAAAGAGCCCTCAGGAGTCTGGCGAGCTACTCAACCATTGGCAGCAAAAGGTGGAAGTACAACGAGACTGCGGTTTTCCATTAGATGGGCCAGAAATGAACTTTGGATACTATGCGCCTGGCACACGGAAGCAAGCACTCTCGCGGGTAATTTGTCTCCAAATTCTCGATTCCCACTGCACGCATCCTCGGACCGGGCAGCCCTGCCGGGAATTTCTCCTACGCCTACATTTGCGCACGTGTGGAATGCCACATGTACGGCCCCGGTCGCCGCGATATAATTTGTAACGGTCCTTTTGAAAACAACCCAAGTGGCCTTCGAGAAGGAAATGGCGAGACTGAACAGTTATGTCACATACGCTCAATGGGAGACCACACGCGTACTAAGAAAGGCGGGAGAAGCTATCTACGCAGCGACACGGTGAGATCTCCATCGTGCCTGGCGAACAGGCCGGGGACAGTGAAGCGTATGGAGGATGATGCAGAGCGGGTAGGAGCCCCTCCTGTCTCCCCACAGCCGCACACACCCCAGGGTGGGTTCAGGGCCGCCTCTGGTACCCCTGCTTTGTCCCACTTGAGCTCCTGTCGCGCCGGCGTGGGGGTCTGCCAGACTGTCCGTCTCTGCCCCTACACCCTAAGCACTTCGGGAACAATGACTGGGTCTGATTCCTCTTGCCCCCTGACCTGGCCCGGCTGTCGGCCTAGCCACTGGCCCGGTAAATCTAACGTGCCCACGCCCTTTGGCTTCTTGGCCTTGCGGAAAGGATGGCAGTAGCCAGGAAGCTCGTGGGGGATTTGTGACGAGCTGTGCTCTGGACCGATGTCCCAGTCTGGGCAGACCCAGACAGCGAACCTCCATCCCCCCTGCATAACCCCGTCCTTCCCACCTGGGCGCCCTGGTCGGTGGGTGCGATGAACACAATGAACGGTGACAGCTCTGCCGTGCGGACAATCTTCAGGGTCTGGAAAACGAGGAAGGAAGAAGAGAGGACCGGAGTCAGCCGTCACGATGGGCAGCACCAAGCCCGTCATTCCTGGTACCGCTGCCCGGGCTCTAGATGAACACAACCCCATCCGTTCCTGCCGTGGCGTGCCTACCCACCTGGGGCTCGATGTCCAGGATGGCAATCTTGTCCTGCTTATGAATCTGGTGCACGGTTTCAAATTTGGTGCCAAACATGTTGCCCTGGTAGCTGCCAAACTCCAGGAACTCGTTGGCAGAGATGTCTCTCGTCATCTCTTCGGTGGAGATGAAGTGGTATTCCTTCCCATCTTCCTCACTCTTCTTGGGCGGCCGTGTGGTATCTGCGCCAGAACACAAATCCCTCACCGTCCCCTAGGGGCGTGGGCCGGGGTGTCTGCCTCTGGTACGGAGGGCTTAGCAGAGGGGTGTGTCCCACGGGGTCCCACAGGGCTGACACTGGAGCAGGAGATGCCCCGTCCGCCCAGAATGCATGTGCCTTTCAAGAGGCGAAGCCCAATGTGGAAAATTTCTATCCCTTTCCCCATATGAAGGGTCATCTCTTCCACCGCCAACCCCAGGAGCATTAGAGCTCACAATTTGAGAAATGACAGCTGAAAATACTTTTTAAGCAGATCTGTGAGCCATGGGCAGCGTTCCGTGTAAGGACATTTAAAGTTGCCTTTCTGGGGGTGCCTGGGTGGCTCAGTCGGTTAAGCGTCCGACTTTGGCTCAGGTCATGATCTCGCGGTTCGTGGGTTCGAGCCCCGCGTCGGGATCTGTGCTGACAGCTCAGAGCCTGGAGCCTGCCTCAGATTCTGTGTTTCCCGCTCTCTCTGCCCCTCCCCTGCTCACGCTGTCTCTGTCTCTCAAAAGTAAATAAATGCCAAAAGACATTTTAAGTTGCTTCTCTGTAGCTTGGAAAGAAGGGTACTTTCGTTTGGTTTAAACTGCTATCGTTAAATGTTGGCATGTTCTTAAGGCACGGCATTTACTACCACTCATATCAGTCGTCATCTAGGTACAATGTGCTCCAGATAGCACAGCTTGAAACTCCAGCATCACATGCTTCTGCACACCTCTCCTGCAGCCCATCCGCATCCGGCCCCCTGCCCCTCTGTCTTGCGCGTCGCCCGCACAGCTCTCTTCCTGGCTGCTCGATCCCAACCTGCACACGCCTCTCTTCCTTTCCATCTTACAAAACAGCAACTCTCCTTCACTGGTTATTTCTGCTTTCAGACACCCCCACTCAGTCCTGAACCCCGGGACACCTGCTGTCTTGTCTGCCCCTCGTGTGTCACTTATGTCTAAAGGCACAGTGTCGAAGTAAGGAGTGCAACAATACTAATACTAGATTCTGAATAGGGTTTTCTACCCTGATGAACAGTGCCTCCTCCTGGGAACACACATAATCAATCACACTACGCAGCTTCGCTTCCGGGAACGGAAGGTATCTGACTCCAGGCCTGATTCTCCTACTGAGGGCAGCTGCCGAGACCGGGCCTCTCCCGAGTGCTGCTTTGATTCAGAAGACATTTCAGGAGAATGAGAGGCAGCCCAGATGTGAAGCAATAGTGGGCTAGCTAAGGAAATTACCGCGTAGCCACTCAACGGACTGCGGTTTAAGCTCATGAGAACATGTTTATAATATAAAGTAAAATGAAAAGAGTAATAGATGTGTTGTAAAGATTTTAAGTAAGCTCTACACTTGACATGGGGCTCAAGCCCACAACCCTGAGGAGTATATGTTTTCAATAACATTACCTGCTTGATTCTTTTAAATATTCAGTGTGTAATAGTCAATATTTTCAATATTTAAAATCATTTTCTACCACTTCTGTGACGCAGGCAGACAGCACAGAAAAGAACAGGGGCATAGTTAGTTATCCAGAGTGATGACACATATATGCTTCTATCTTTCCAAATGGTGCTTTGTTTTTCTAATCAACATTTAAAATCACATGGGACACAGAGAGTGGCACTCCTGCCCGGCCCGCAAGGCCCCTAGGGTACTCACATGGGGCGGGGTACGCAAACTTGTCCGGGTTCTGGCTGAGCAGGGCACTCTTAATGTGGCTGCGGCCGACCCCGCTGGCTCCTGCGGAGGGAGGACAGAAGCTTGGAGAAGACAGAATGTGGCCTGCTCTTTCCTCACGAAGGCTTCTGCTTCTTTCCCCCAAAACCAACGTGGGGCTAGGTTGAGGGATGAGACGTGGGTGAAGTGGGCTCAGGAGGGCTCAGGGCTCCGGGCCCTCGCGTCCCAGTCAGGGGAGGAGGCTCCGTTTCAGGGCTCAGGGTCAGGACTCAGAAGCTAACTGGTTGCCACAGAGGAGCCAGCTAACACATGGGGTTTTCCATCCCTTTTGTAAAGATGTCGCTTTGCCGAGCTCTCCGAAATTAACGGAACCGCATTGAAGGCACTGTTTTCCCCGGCAGTTTCTCCAGAACCCTAGTACAGATTGGCTAAGCAACTACTGTGTTAGCTCCAAAGACAGTGGGGCGAGCCACCCACATAAAGCGAGCTGCTGAAAACCTTGTAAGGATTCGTTTCGTTTGTAAAGCGAATCCACATGGGATATACCCGTAAGGCTTCGGAGAGCACAAGAGTGGTGCTTTTCTCCCCCCTTTTCCTGCTCACTGCCTTTTTTTTTTGGAGTGGGGCTGCACTATGCAGTGTGGGTGGGACCACCAGGAGGGACATGCAGTGTCGCCAGCAGAGCATCGTGGGCGGGAGGACAGCGAGGCGGTACCTATAAGCACCAGGGTCTTCCTCTTGAACGCGGGGAGCCGAACAACTTCCTCGTAGGAAACGACGTCCAACTGGTCAAAAACTAGAGACAGAGAAAAGCGGTGTTCACTTTCACAGCCGGGGAGAGCGGCGGGCCCGGCCGTGGGGCCAGTGACCCGGGACGCTGGCCTGGCTTCACCGATGTCGCGCTCTGGTAGGTCACAGGCCGCAGGGGCCGTGATCGAAGCAGTGAGGCCCCAAGCTGCCCCAGTGCTCTTTGGGGCAAACCACACTTAGTGGCCCTGCAAGGGATGAGGGGGGCGCTAAGCCACTGTTCAAGCCAGGACACCATCGGGAATGAGCACAGTGGCTGCTGGCAGAGAATGACGGCCAGGGTCACGGACGCCGTGCCTGTGGGTCTATTTGTTGGGTTTCCCAACTCGACAGGACTCTGTCACTGAGTTCTCTGGACTCTAATATTCTTTCTTATTTTTTGGACCCCATTATTCTATTTCCTCTCTCTTGTCTCTAGTTTGTTACCTCATGCCCCTGGGACATGCCACCTGGCTGCTCGAGATGGAAACCGGAGTCTCGTCTTGACTCTCTGTCCCTCCCAGTTCTCCCATCCCCCATTCTTCAGTGCTGCCAGAGAGACCGGCTAATCCCATCCCCCGCCCCCGGCTCAAAGCCCCGCACCAGCTCCACAGACACACCCCAGAGCGCGAACACAGTCCCTCCGTCTCCGTCTCCGTGCTTAGCCTGCGTTCCTGCCACCCCCCCCCCCCAACCCGTGCTCCGGCCACAGCTTCTACTCCTTCCATGTAGGCTCCTGACACATGAAGTGATTTCAGGCTGTGATTTGCTCACGTTCCTGTCTTGGTTTTGAACACTCCCAGCGGGAGTTGAATGGTAGATTATGATTCATTTGTTATCTACAATCTGCTTGGACCCATTGGTAATTTCAGTCTATTACCTACCACGGTAGGTAAAAAGCAAAGGCACAATGAGTTCTTAGCAAAACGTGCTATTTTCTGGGGTTGCTCAGACCATGAGCGGGCCAGGCTGATGGCACGGGCTTGGTGAGAAAGGTCTGGATCACGAGCAGGTGTGAGCAGACCTCTAGCCTTCCTGTACATGTACCGGGAAGATGAGGGTTGTAATCAAGAAAGCCAGAAGACACGGCATGCTTTCTATATAACATATGGTCCACTGTGCAGGACGCCAGCCCCCCTGTGCCACCAGGAGCCCGCGGAGAGGATGCCGGGAAGCTTACTGGAGCTGTGCTTGGCCAGGTACTTGTCTTTGTACTTCTTCTTCTTCCCAAAGGGACTGCAGCTTGGGGCTTCACTCGGAGCCGACTGAGCCACACTGGCCACTCGCCTGGCAGGAAAAAGTGATGAAGAAAGTCAATGGAACCTCAGTGTAAAAGGCCCAGGGCCATTCTCCCAGAGCAGGGCTTGGGGACCTCCTTCCCCTTCTCCATTAGACCTCCAGACCGAGGGCACCTGGCTGGCTCATTCGGTAGAGCACGCGACTCTTGATCCCGGGGTTGTGAATTCAAGCCCCACGTTGGGTGTGGAGATTCTTTAATAAAATCTTGAAAAACAAAGCAAACCTCCAGACCAATCTGCCAAAAACTTGGTGCTGGCCTTGACCTTTTCCTCTCTCACACCGCTCTGTGTGTCCCTCGTCCTCTCCGTCTCTCAGCCCTCACTTGTCTCTCCCTCCCAGCTTCCCCCATCTCTCTCTGTCATCTCTGTCTCCAATCTGTGTGTCTCTCACATCCACTCCCTGCCTCTTGTTCTCTGTCTCTGCCAGTTACCCCCTCAGCTGCCTCTCTGCTCCCTGCTCTCCTGCCCCACCCCCTCCTCCGTGAGCAGAAGGCTCTGGGTGTGTGCTGAGTAGGGTGTAGACCAGTAGGGAGGTGGTGAGGGAAAATGTGCATGAGCCAACCGGTACACTGCATTTTTAGTCTTGCACTTGAACCTGAGGGCCCCACGAGAAACATGCGGAAGGTGCCTGGCTGGCCCGGCCAGGCTGCACTGAGGGGTGACGTGGCAGCGGAGACGGGGGACCCTCCCTCTTGCACACATTTGCAACACCAGGTATTTGGATGCCCACAAAAGAACTCTCCAGAGAGGCATGGGAGGCGACTGAGACCTGAGAAGCCATTCCCGTGTGAGTCTGCACAGCACCCAGCTCTGAGCCTTTGTTCTCTACGAACAGGGCCACTGTGCCCGCGGGACATAGCGTGTGCGGAGTGCCTAGCGCGCCACGTGGGGCACCGTGAACTGGGTGCTGTCTTCAGACAGGTGACCCCGAGCCTGGGGCCCGCACCTGTCAGCAGACAGCACGCACCACCCAGCAACGGCTCGCTTTCTCGGCTGCGGTGCTTTCTGAACACTGACGAGCGGGCCGCAGTATGGAAACACACCGCACACTGTGCCCCCGTATCATCCACATGTAGGCGTAGAAATAAATGCTCCAATACTTCCCTCCGATGTCACTTTTCAAAAGAAATACTTGTCGCACCCAGTAAACTGATGGCATGTGCCGTTACAGCACAGTCCCCCGTGTGAATACCACTGTGCCACTGAGTCCTCCTGAGGAGGACCTGCATGTTATCCCCACCGTGCTACCTCGGAGAATGGCCTAGAAGCCACAGCTGATGTATTTGGGCCTTTCGCCAATACCATGCAGGGTCAACACTGTATTTCATTTGCTGCTCTAATTGTGAAACGGCTAATAATTCGTGTGGCCGACTCCACCTGTATGAAAGCTCACCATTCCTGTAGCTCAGGGGAAGGGATCAATCCTGCTGACTCCTTGGAGGAACCTTCCACCCGCCCTTGCCACCAGTTACTGTCATCCTTGTTGATTATCTTGATGATGTCCCCGGTGACAAACTTCAGCCCCGCCTCCTTGCAAGGGATCAGGTGGTCCTTTTTGGGGTCATAGTCAAACTGCGCTCTCATGAACATCTGCAAAATGAGGCAAAGGGTCAGAACTGCAGGGACAACAGGGAGGCGACAAAGGTGAGACACAGAAGCTGGTTATTGGTCTGAGTTGTCCATCCGTCTGTCTTAGAGTACAATGCAGCTATTATCTGAAATGCACATTTCCTCAGTCCATCAATTAACAATAGGAATGTGCCAAATGCTGATACCCCTTGTACCCACAATCCACTTCTATGCAGAGGTTGTCAGTTACGACGTGTGGAAAAGTCACCACAGCATTATTTACAAAAGTGAAATACTGGAAGCAAGCTAATTTTCCAAGAATGGGAAATTAGTTAAGTATGGCTACCTACTGTATATATTACCATGCAACTATAAAAATCAATTTGCAGGGGGGCACCTGGGTGGCGCAGTCGGTTAAGCGTCCGACTTCAGCCAGGTCACGATCTCGTGGTCTGTGAGTTCGAGCCCCGCGTCGGGCTCTGGGCTGATGGCTCAGAGCCTGGAGCCTGTTTCCGATTCTGTGTCTCCCTCTCTCTCTGCCCCTCCCCCGTTCATGCTCTGTCTCTCTCTGTCCCAAAAATAAATAAACGTTGAAAAAAAAAATTAAAAAAAAAATCAATTTGCAGGGACACCTGGGTGGCTCACTTGGATAAGCATCTGACTTCGGCTCAGGTCATGATCTCATGGTTCATGGGTTCAAGCCCTATGTTGTACTCTGTGCTGACAGCTCACAGCCTGGAGCCTGCTTTGGATTCTGTGTCCCCCTCCCCTCTCTGCCCCTCCCCTGCTCACGCTCTGTCTCTCTCTCAAAAAGAAAATAAACATTAAAAAAATTAAAAAAAAAAAGAAAATCATGCCACAATAACATAAATGACCCGGGACAGAAACTTTACAAAACATCATATGCCAAGGCCCTATCTGAACACTTTCTCTCGACTACTGACGCTTTCCTTTGGCACCATTAACTACTGTGTTTAAAAACATTTGCCAATTTGCCTGTGAATAATTATACTGCATACAGTTTACTTTGTGTTTTTTTGATGACTGGTGACACTGGATATTTTCTCATGTGTTCAATAGCCATTTGTATTTTTCCCCGTCTGAATTACCTCTTCATCTGCTTTGCCCATTCTTCTCTTGGAATAAGGAGATGACCCTTTCCTTTCACATCGGTTACAACAAGCAACTCAGAAAGAAGGTCTGCTTGTTTGTAATGGATGTTAATTTAGTTCAGAGAGCAGCAGGCAGCTACAGTCGTGAAATACTGAGAACTTAGAATCACATCACTTCAATCGAATCTCAAAGAACACAACAGAGAAAATGGTGTCACCTACCTGTAGTGCAGGAAGACGATTCTGCTGGTTGGGAATTACTTTTAATGAGATCATTCCTTTGGTTTCTTTCTATTAAAAAAAAAAAAAGCAGAGAAATAAAACTGTAAGGAAACTAACTTGGATGATCTGCAATTTCAAAAACTCTCATTTCCCCTCTCAAAGTCCCAAAAAGTGTTTTTATCTAACACACATTTTGACCACACACTTTGAAATTTTGTAGGACAATTCCTCCTTCAATACAAAAGTCTTGTGTGCCCCATAAACCAGTGTAACTTGGAGACGTACAGAGAATAATGAAGAAAAAACTAAGGATTTTCCCTCTTCCCTACACTCAACCCCAAAAGGTCCCCAGAAGAACCTAAAGTGAGCCTAAAATGAACCCTGGCACACACACACCCATGCCTTTCTCCACACGAAAGAAAACATTTCCAAATATTTACACACATATGTCCATATTCACATGCACGTATTTTTGTTTTTAACAACAACTGGGCATGTCGATTGCTGCCAATCTTTTTGTCACTGTAATCTGCTACAATAGACATCCTCGAACATATATCCTTCTAGATTTGCATTTTGATATTTAAAAAATTTTTTAATGCTTATTTATTTTTGACAGAGTGGGGGAGGGGCAGAGAGAGAGAGGGAGACACAGAACCTGACACGGGCTCCAGGCTCTGAGCTGACAGCACAGAGGGGCCCAAACCCCCAAACCACGGGATCATGACCTGTGCCAAAGTCAGACGCTCAACCAAGCCACCCAAGTGCCCAAAGCATTTTGATTTTTATAGAATAAAATACCATGGTAGAAATGCAGAATCAAGGGGTGAGAACATTTTAAAAGCTGTCCTCATATTACTCTTCCAAAAGATTACAGCGACTTCACTCTCACCAGGAATATATGAGAGGCCCTTTCCCCCTATTCTTGCCAGAATTCTATGCTAACATTCTGCCAATCTGACAGGTGGAAAGGATTTCATGGTTGCTTCATTCTGTAATTGTATTACCATAAATAAAGTTAAACCTCTTTTCAAAAGCTTTTTTTCTTATATCCTTTGTCTAGTTATCTGTTTGGCTGTGAGTCTTTTTATAACACGGTTTAGAAGTTCTTACAGTGTTAGAATTATTAACTTTCTACCTATCATATGTGCAACAAATATTTTTCCAAGCCTACTGTTTCTGGGATGTTTCACCACATAGCACAAATTACCTTCTATGTAGTCAATTATATTTACACACATCAAAATGAAGCACAAATTTTGAAGCTTTACGTGTCACTGCAGGCTCAGGAATCAGTGCACCCAGCCTTACTGAGAAGCACCATGAGGCCAAATCGCAGAGCAGCCTGCTTTGTGGAGGAGGCCCTGTGGGGAAACACATCAACCTTCTCGTGCTGCCCATCGTGGGACACTCGGTTCTGCTTCCTCTGGGCGGGGAGGTGCCCCAGATGACGTCGTATATGAGAGACAAGCGGGTGAATGGGCCCCACGGATCAGCGTTCCAGCAGGAAGCGGGTGGCCTGTCCCACAGGGTGCCGAAGACCGCTGAATGAAGGGGCTATTTACAGCCCCAGGATGGCAGTGGCATTCTTACCCCCCACGGGCCTGTGGGCACATGCTTTCACCCTGTGTGTCTGCGTCAGGATCCAAATGAAGTCCACACCCTGCAAGTGGGTGATCTGTCTCTTTAGACTCTCTTCACCCACCTGTTCTCCTCAGTCCGCTAATTTCTTAGCACTTGCCAAATGGTGCTGTTCTAACCACCACTTGGTGAACTAGCTGGAATACTGTCCCCTTACGGACTGTGAGTTACCCAGTGGTAGAGTTCATACAGGGAACAGAGGGACAAAGGCATCATTCTCTGTCTGTGTTTACCACGTTCCAGAGTAATGAACTGGTTCCCTCACATCCTCCAATTAGCTCATAATGTGTACGTACACACACACACACACACAATTACAAGTAATCTAGTTACAGATACTTTTTATAACCCCCTTCGTCTTCCACATTCTTTTGTCAAGGTCCTGTCCGATCTATTTCTGACTCTTTAATAATTTCTTTTCTTCTCCTAGCTTTGGATTGGTTTGCCTTTTTCCAGTTTCTTAAGGTGGAATCTGAGGCCACAGATTGTGAACTTTCTTGTTTTTTAAGATAAGTGTTTTGTGATCCAAACCTCTACCCCAGGACAGCTCAATCAGCGTTCTACAGAATCAGATATGCTGTGTTTTCATTTTTATTTGCTTCAAGGTACTTTCTAATTTCCCTTGTGATTTCTTCTTTGGCCTATGGGTTATTTAGAAGTGTCTTATTTAATGTCTAAGTATTTAGGGATTTCCAGATACCTGTTTTTGATTTCTAATTTAATTTCACTGTGGGCAGACACCATATCTTCTATGTTTTATGGGTCGAGAGATCTCTCGTGAGTTTGAGCCCCGCATCGGGCTCTGTGCTGACAGCTCGGAGCCTGGAGCCTGCTTCAGATTCTGTGTCTCCCTCTCTCTCTGCCCCTCCTCCACTCACGTGCGTACGCTCTCAAAAATTAATAAAAACATTAAAAAATTAAAAAGAGAGAGACTGAGACCTGGGACAGATTCTGGATCTGCCTTTTCCTCCTTGCAGCTCTACCAGTTTTTGCCTCAAGTATTGTGAAGTTCTGTCATTAGGATCTGGGTAAATTTGCTCCCTGTTACTTCATTTAGTCAGAAGCAGAAGTCCAAGTGAGGGCTTTTTTAAATTTTTGTTTTAATGTTTTTATTTATTTTTTTGAGACAGAGAGAGACAGAGCCTGAGCAGGGGAGGGTCAGAGAGAGAGGGAGACACAGAATGTGAAGCAGGCTCCAGGCTCCGAGCTGTCAGCACAGAGCCCGATGCGGGGCTCGAACTCACAGAATGTGAGATCATGACCTGAGCTGAAGTCGGACACTCAACTGACTGAGCCACCCAGGCACCCCGATTTTTTTTTAATTATTATTTTTAAATGTTTATTCATTTTTGAGAGAGACAGAGGCAGAATGTGAGTGGGTTAGGGGCAGAGAGAGAGGGAGACACAGAATCCGAAGCAGGCTCCAGGCTCTGGGCTGTCAGCACAGAGCCCGACGCGGGGCTCGAACTCGCAGACCGTGAGATCATGACCTGAGCCGAAGTCAGACACGCAACCGACTGAGCCACCCAGGCGCCCCACTGAGCCACCCAGGCGCCCCCCCGATTTTTGTTTTTTTAAAGTAATGTGTGGGGCGCCTGGGTGGCTCAGTTGGTTAAGCGGCCGACTTCGGCTCAGGTCATGATCTCGCAGTCCATGAGTTCGAGCCCCGCGTCGGGCTCTGTGCTGACAGCTCCGAGCCTGGAGCCTGCTTCGGATTCTGTGTCTCCCTCTCTCTGACCCTCCCCCATTCATGCTCTGTCTCTCTCTGTCTCAAAAATAAATAAACGTTAAAAAAAATTAAAAAAAAAAAAAAGTAATGTCTATGCCCAACGTGGGGCTCAAACGCACAACTCTAAGATCAAGGGTCACAGGCTCTTCTCACTGGGCCAGCCAGATGCCCCTCAACTTTTCATTTATAATATCCCATCCACCGTTTATAACAAATCCATGATGGGGCACCTGGGTGGCTCAGTCAGTTGGGCGTCCGACTTCAGCTCGGGTCATGATCTCATGGTTTGTGGGTTTGAGCCCCGTGTCGGGCTCTGTACTGACAGCTCAGAGCCTGAAGCCTGCTGCGGATTCTGTGTCTCCCCTCTCTCTGCTCCTCTCCTTCTCAGGCTCTCACTCTCTCTCTCAAAAATAAAAAACATTTAAAAGTTTTTTTTTTTTTTTAAGAAAACAAATCCACAAATAGGGATTCCTATCTTCATTTTACAGATGACTTAGAGAGGTTAATTTACCTGTCAAAATCATGGCTAGAATAAAGTAGAGCAGGATTTCAGAGCTGCCATCAAAGACCAAAGCTTTCTGACACCCACTCCAGTGTTCTTTCTAGATAGACACTTGGGGTTATTTGCCTTGGTTTAGAAAGTTACTAAATGAAAGCAAAGAACTGTCATTTGTTGCACAGAATAAAGACTAGCAGTGGTACGAGTCCCCTCAAGGAGTACAAAGACTTGACAATAAACTCATGTACGCAGACACCAATGTGGTTCCACACTTCACAAAGACAACGGCAGAGACTATACCCACCATCGCCTTCTGCAGCTGATCTACTGAGTGATTAGTCACGTTTGTGCCATTGATTTCCAGGATCTCATCCCCGACGTGAAGGGAGCCTACCACGAAATGAAAAATCAGTCCACAAGGAATAAACATTAAAACAAGAGCTGTCAATATAACTCAAGATACCGCAAAAAAGAAACCACGACCTACAGCATTGTTCTACAACAGACTGTGTAAAACACTCAGGGTTGAGAATATTCAAGATTGCGGGAAGGGAATGGTTCTTTTGAGTCCCTTGAGGGACGTATCAAGGTGAGCACTCGACAGTTTAGTATGACCTCGTCCTCCCTGGTCAAGCTGAATAAAAGCACTTCATCCACAGCAAGTTTAATGTTTCTTTGTTGTTCTACCTAATGGTAAAGTTCATCAACGGTTAGATTCTACGTGAAGAGTAATTACCAATATTTGTGCCACCCTAGATACAAAACAAAAGTTCTAACTGAACAGAAAAAGGTAGGGTTCAAAGCGTGGGATGAATCAGGTGGGCAAATACAGGTTATCATCCGCTACCAAAAACAGGTCATATTTTAATGTTCTCTCACCAACCTCCCAAATAGCTTTGACTCAATGATGCATCTGAAAACTGACGGCACCTTCACATTAAGGAGACACAACGGTTACTTATGATTATTTGTCTAAATTCTATTTTCGCAGTGCAATGCAATGGGCTGCATGTGGTTAACCGGTCAAATATTGGGTGGAAAAGTATTGGCGTAAAGAGGTGTGCAAGAATGCTCAGAGGGAGAGACAGTGGCACTGGGCAGTTCATACAAAGGTCTTATAACACAGTTAAAGAGCCAGTTATTAAGCCACAAAAAAATCTCCTGTCTCACACACACACACACACACACACGCTCCCCACTGTAAAGGCTGTAAGCCTCCAGCCCCCCAGCACTGACTAGCATGTCGATGGTTCTCTGACTGAAGCACTGCCCAGGGCCCCCATAGTTACCTTGTCTGTGAATCATGCCACCGTGAAGAATTCTGGCCACTGTACAGGACTGCTTGTCATTCAGCTTCAGGGTGATTCCCTGCAAGGAGGACACAGGGGACAGCAAGCTTTATTTGCAGCTCTTTCTGAGCTTATCCGTAGGATGATTTAGGAGGATCTCTGCAGAGGAAGATCGTTCATCATCCTCTTGTGGCCTGGGGGCTCAAGGGGTCGAGAGTAAGTGGTGGGCTAGAACAGGACAAGGGATTACCATGGGCTCTTCTGTGACCTTCTCGAACTGGATGAGTCGCACCTTCCTCACATCCTGCCCCTTGGCCTGGGCAGGGCTGCCTGGGGCAGCGCAGCCGTTGGTGTACATGTCCTCGGTCATGGCGCTCGCCTGATGTGACGCAGCCTGTCGGGTCAAAACAACAATGCGTCAAGTCAGCGGCGAAGGCCCACCATCACTCTGGAACTGCAACTCTACAATCCAAAGGGCTCCGCAAACCAATGGTTATTGCATAAGCTTGGTGTCCCTCACCTGGAGTGACGTGAGGCTATTTGTAAATGCTATCATCCGACTTAACAGACGTGCTCACATCTGGTCGGCTGCAGACGCGTTAAAGTATTTAATGCCCAGGGTGCTGCCCAGGACCCTGCTGGGGCTGTAATGAGGTGTAATACAATTCACAAAATTCTGATTTCTAAGGCACACCGCCACCGAGGCCGCGGGGAGGGCTGTGCACCCATGGTGTCTATAGCGAAGACCCGAGGTGGGATTCGTTCAAACAGCCTGATGCTTTGCATCAGGCTGCGGTAAGGATGATTCGCGTTAGCATTAGCCTCTCACAAATCATTTCTTTGGCTACAAACAGGAAGTTCTATCGGGACTAGAGAATTAGGCTTAGCCCTTGGCCTACGACGATACCGCTTAACCTGAGGGGTCCCTCTACGTGAGGTTGCCACCACCCCTCCTGCCATCCCATGATGACACCTCCACTGTGACCCCGTTCCCCCCATCTTGACAACAGCAAAGCCAGATGACTGGTGCCACCAGACAGTAAGGTACTCAGCATGGCATCGGCAGGAGGACAGACAACGGACCAATGGAATGGAATAGAAAGTGCAGACACGTGGTCCGTGTCCGAACCTTTCAACACAGATGTGTGGCCACATGCCACGGGCACCAAAAGATGTGGACAGTGACGTCATCATAGCATTATTTTGTAAAAAAAAAAAAAAAAATGCTGTACAATTTAATTTTTTGAACCATTTGACCATAATCTGAAGATATCATGCTCCTTAACCCATAAAGGTTTGTGTATTTTCTAAGAACAAAAACTTTCTGAAAAACGCGAATTTAGCATTGATACAATACTACACCTGGTCCTCAGTTTCTATTAAAATTTTATCAGCTGTCTCAATAATGTCTTTTAAGGCTATATATATTCTTCCCCAGACCAGGAGCCAGAACCGTGCACCGCATTCAGTTTGCACAAGCTTTGGCCTCCCTTAACTTGGAAAAGCTCCTCAGTCTTTCTCGGTCTTTCGTGACCTTAACATTTTTTAAGAGGACAGGCCTATTGTTTTGTAGGCTCTCAGTTTTGGTTCTGCCCCGTGTTTTTTCATAATTGGGTTGAGGTCGTACATTTTTGGCAGGAATCCCACGGAAATGGTGGTGTTCCCTTCTCAGAGCGGCACTATTCTTAAAAGCCCGAATCTGGAAGGACATCCCAAGTCCATTAACGGTAGGATGAATGGACGCACGTAGCCATTACTGATACCACACAGCAGCGAGTGTGCAACGTGGGTGAATCTCTCAGCCTCCTTTGCTGCTTCTTCCTCAGGTGTCTAATCTGCTAATGTTGAAGTGGCCCAGAACTTGTGGCAAGACATGTGACAGTGGGGAAGGTCAAGTGGAAACCTCCAACGGTGCCCTCCACCCACCCCAGATTAAACAGTAAATCAAAAACAGCATGGCCAGCTAGAGGAGGAGGGACAGGCCTGAGCTTGGTTTACAAAAGGGCCAATTGACTATTTGAGTCCAAGCTCAAAATGGAGAGCAAAAACATGCCAGCTACACCTGGGGGGCCCCTCAGAGATACTAAGGGAGATTTTCCCGAGATGGGGGTGGTGTGAGGGGCATGCCTCGTCATCCAGTTTGTGGGGTAGCAGAAGCGGAAATATCCCCTGGTGGGAGTGTCTCCATCGAGATGGAGACTCATTCACTCACTTCCTCCTGGGCCCAGGCCCTGGGGGGAAAAGGGCTAGAAGATCAGAGGGGACAGGCTTGTGGATGGTATGTTAATTTAGTCTTTATAATTTAAATTTATTTATTTTGAGAGAGAGAGAGAGAGAGAGAGCGCGCGAGCACACGCAGGGTTAGGGCAGAGAGAGGGAGAAAGCATCCCAAGCAGGCTCTGCACTGTCAGCATGGGGCCCAACTTGGAGCTCGAACTCACGAACAGTGAGATCATGACCTGAGCTGAAGTCAAGAGTCAGACGCTCAGCCCACTGAGCCACCCAGGCACCCCTGATATTTCAATTTTAATTTACCTCATCCTAAGAGGTCATCAGAAACTCCGATGAGATGGTGAGGCTTGAAGGAGTGTTATTTACGGGGGGCCTCGAAAGACGGAAGTGCTGAGAAAGAGAAACTGCCTGTGTAGCAACTGAAACTTCAAAAAGCTCACACGACCTCTATGTCATATGACCCTTCAGCACCACTGCTGGGACGAGATTGGTGCGTCCGGGGCGGCGTGGCCACAGACTCATTACCGCTATTCAAACAGAATTGGGGATGATAGGTTGGTATTTAGAAAACATATGGACTTATGACACCTGGGAGTGCAGAACTCTCCAGGCCATGGTTAACAACACAGTTAACAGTGCGCACGGCACGTACGGTTAACAGTGCACACAGTACGTAGCAATGAAAAGGAGGTTCCAAGGTTAATCTTGAAGACATATTATTCACTAAAAAAAACAGAGAGATGAAAGGTATGCTATCATCAGCACAGTGAACACAATGAATATATTCATATGTGCTTATAAATGTACGAGCTGTGTTGGAGACAGACATAAACAACAGCAATTATACACAAACTGGATTGGAGTCCCTGAGTCTTTTTTTTTTTTCAACGTTTATTTATTTTTGGGACAGAGAGAGACAGAGCATGAACGGGGGAGGGGCAGAGAGAGAGGGAGACACAGAATTGGAAACAGGCTCCAGGCTCTGAGCCATCAGCCCAGAGCCCGACGCGGGGCTCGAACTCATGGACCGCGAGATCGTGACCTGGCTGAAGTCGGACGCCTAACCGACTGCGCCACCCAGGTGCCCCCCTGAGTCTTTTAACAAACAGCTGGATAACTTGGGGCAAGCGTGGGGCCTTGCTCCCTCCCTCCACCCCTCTCCCCTGCTTGCATTCTCTAAAAATAGAAAATAAAATTAATTAATTAAAAACTTGAAGAAAAAAACCCTATAGAGAAGACTGATGGTTCCCAGAGGGGATGTGGGGGATGGGTGAGACAGGTGATGGGGATGAAGGAGGGCTTGTGAGGAGCACCAGCTGTCATATGGAAGTGTAGGATCACTATATTGTATACCTGAAGCTAATATTGCACTGTATGGTAACTGGAATATTAAGAAAAACTAAAAAAACAATCTAATTAAAAAATGGTCAAAGCATCCCGTTCTGGAGTATTCAAGATGTGGAAGAGAGGACACGGCGGGTGCCCTGGTGCGAAATTCCAGACTTCCCTGGGTCTTTCGGTAGCAGCCGTGATCAACTGTGCTGACCACACAGGAGCCAAAACTCCGTGCATCATCTCTACAGAGGGGACTGAGGGATGCCCGACCAGACTCCCCGCCGCTGCCACGGGGACACGGTGATGGCCACGGTGCAGAGAGGCAAACCCGAGCCGAGAAGAAGGTACATCCAGCAGTGCCAACGGGACCACGAAAGTCGTAGTGGAGAAATGACGGCGTGTTTCTGTCTTTCGGGGACGAGGCGGGCTCACGGCAAACCATGAAGGCAAGGGGAAAGCTTCCGCCACCACGGGCCCGGGGTGCGCACACTCGGGGGCGCAGGACCGCACCCGATGCTGGCAGCACTGCACGAGGCCTGGGTGTAGTTGTTTAAAACAATCACAGATTATTTGCTATCCTTTCCCCTAAAAGGGCCAAAGACAGGAAGAAATATTTCACTAAGGAAGATAAATAAGGAGGAACGGCAAGGGATGAGCTAACATAAAACACAGACGACACTAGATGCCCGTGAGGACGCAGAGAACGGAATCTCTCATCCTTGCTGATGGGAGTGTAAAATCGCATGGCCATTTCACAAGAGAGTTAGGGACTTTCTTAAAAAACCCACAAGACATAATAAAATAAGATAAAATTTAAAAATTAAAAAAAAATGTTTTTAAATGAAACAACCACTTTACAACCCAGCCATGTCACCCCTAGAGAAATGTTCACACAAAACTTGTATGTGAAGCCTTATAACAACTTTACGCCTAACAGCCAAAACGTGGGAACAACCAGAATGGCCTATAATTGGGTAAGCCATTCAACAGATGACCGCAGCCCATCTGTACCACGAAACACGTCTCAGCAACAACAAGGAACAAAGGCACTCTGATGAGTGAAAAAAAAGCCAATCTCAAAAGGTTGCATATTCTATGAATCCATTTACATAACATTTTTTTGAGGGGGGTACAAGGGAATGAGGGGGGGAGAGGGAGAGGGAGAGAAGCGGGGCTCACCGGAAGCAGGGCACATGCTCACTGGAAGCAGGGCTTGAACTCATGAACCATGAGATCACAACCTAAGCTAAAGTCAGATGCTTAATGACTGAGCCACCCAGGAGCTCTAAATAACATTTTTGAGATGAAAAATTACAGAGATGGAGAACAGATCAGTGGCTGCCAAGGTCAGAGCAACAGTAAGAATGAGGAGCAATGTGGTGACAGAGCGGTTCTGCACCTTGATGGTGGAGGCGGTGGTTATACACATGCACACATGACAAAATAGGACAGAACTACACGCATACGTCGTACCGATGTCAACTGTGTGGTTTTCATACTGTACTACGATTGAACTCCCAGTAGATAGAACTGAACTTCTTTGGATAAAATAAGTAGCAAAGTGGCAGGCAAGCAGCGCCCATCTGCAACCAAAGAACTCTGAGAAAGCCTGGTACCGAAGAATGGGTACCGGTGACAGGTCCTTGACAAGTATGCAGCGTACACGATCAGTCTTCAGATCCCCATTCGTGTTCTGGGACAGGAAAGTCAGAGGCCACGATACACGGTGATCAAACAGGTCCCCAAAGCACGGCCCGTGGTGACCTGGGACAGTGTGGTTAAGCCTCTTCAAAGCTGAACAGCTGCTGCCACAGTCCACACAACAGGGTGAGACATTAAATATTTCAAGTAGGTGGATTCAGCAAATCAGAGGAGAAGCAGTGCCAAGTTGGAAGGAAGGATCCCTTTCACAAATTAATCGCCGGCGCTGTCTGTACATTTTCACCCTGCATGTTACAGGAGGGATGTGGGGGGTGAGGAACCGAAGGCCCTCTGACCACGGCCACGGTGAAAACACGACGGGCTGCAATCTCGCATGTCGGGCCTCCGAGTCCAAAATAGAACCCAGGACTTTCCTTGACCCTCATTTATTGATTTTTGACCACTATTACCCATGGGGCTGAAAACTAAACTCAGGCAATCATTCCACGGGTTTATCAGCAGCTACCGTTTATGCGCGTTGCTAAGCACAGTGGTTTACAGGTGGCCATAAAGTCAGGAAACACGGATCGTGTTCTTTTATTGTGTGCTGTAATGTAGCACCAATAAACTGCTTACGATGATTCACCTCGGTTTCCAGACTCCGCGGCCCCTGCAGAACGCTCTAAGTGACGACAGATTAGAAAGTCTTAGTCCAGAGAACACAAACTGACCTTTGAAAGGGGAAGAAGCCTACACGGTCGTGTACCTAGAACAGGCAGATAAACTGGCACTTACCTCATGTTGTTCTTATTCAGCTATATTACAAAGATCGTTTTTGAACGCGTCAGCCTTTAAGTTAAGGACTCAGCAGAGCTTACCAGAGGCAGAACACATTCCAGTCAGAAAAGTCCAAGAGCTGCCATCCCAAAGGTTGGTCTTTCAAATGTGCTTATCCATCAAGATGTTCTTCGAGATGACTAAGAGTCACTCTCACACTCGCCCAGAAGTTGCAAACGATGACGAAGATAAACGGAAATGTCGAACGTGCTAACTAAAGAACCAACTTGCAACAGTAAGGCTTCTAAAAGCAAAGCGCGATGTTCCCCACCACAGACTTGTCACTGAGCAGCCCTGTCCTTCTGAGACGCACGCTACACTCCCCGGGGCCTGTCTTCCTTGGAAGTTCCCTACACTACTCCTCAACCTCATGTCGCAAATTCCTCTGACCGGCCCTCATGTCTGTCTCCTCATGACAACTGTAGGAGCAACAACACACAGACAGACACTTACATTTGACGTCTGTACATGCACACGCACACGCACAGAGTGAAGGTGACTTCTTAATTCAATCTGCGAGGCTGAGACCCCATGAAGTACAGATCTCCACATGCTTAAGTCATGGTCTCTGCCCTTGGCAGCTCATGACTATAAGGACAAGTCGTTCGTTCATTCATTCATTCATTCATTCATGTATCCAACATAAATGATAAATGGAAAGATTTCCTCCATCAAGTTTAAGATGGTCTTAGACTGTGCTCAAAGGACTCAAAACAAGGTTTCAACTTTCTTCAAAACTAGCTTCACCAAGTTTTGAAATGGAGCTTCACCAAGGCTTTCTGAATGGTGAGGAGGATGGCATCTATGGGGGATGAAGGGGAAGACGACAGGAAGTCCTAGGGGCAGACCAAGGAGCGGTCTGCTCTTCAGTGGCACGCAAAGACAGAGGAACCAGGACTCAGACACAAGTTCCGCCCGATGAGGCCGCGTTGCAGTCCTCCTCCTACACAACTGGCCCAGACTGAACTCAGGAGAAAGGGAAGGAGGCTGCCTTCGCCTCAGGGTAATGGACGTGCCTAAGACTGACCGATGAAATTGCAGTCCTGTCCCACCGGGTCATCCACTCGTCTGCCACGGAGCAGGCTTGTGTCCTGGTCCCTGATTTGCTCCCACGTTTCTTGTTTCCACAGCTGGTAATACATTCCACTTTGAGACAGAGATTTGTCTGTCCCTTCTGTTTATTTTGTCTCCTCAAGCTGCAAGACAAGTACCACACAGGCAGGGGTCTTCATTTTACTCACTCTTGGGTCCCGGGCACCTAGAACTCTGCCTGGCTCTAATTTAGGGAGCTTGCTCAACACTCACTGATGACATGAATCACTCCCAAGGCACGTGCTGCTGTTTTTTGGGCCACTACTACCGCCCCCCCGTCACCACCACCATGTGATTGCTAGGTGACACGAGTCACGTTGAACAAATACGAAAGTCAAACGTGCTAGATTCCATTTTGCAGGGTTCACTTCAACCTTAAAAATCACCACCCTCCTCTCTTGTGCACATGGGAGGCCCCGGGCTAGGATGGGCACGGTGGGAGTGGCTCCGGTTAAAGACGACTGCTCGACCGCCCGGATTCTGGAGAAATTGGGGCATAAACACCCACCCACGGCTCCATGTCTGGCCTTTGCTCTGCAGCCTTTTGGCCTTTCATTATCCAAACTGTGGGAGTGCCAAGGCCCCGCTGCTCTGAAAGCCCCTTCGGAGGAAACATCTGCAGCAGGGTTCAAAGGGCACAGGCAGCTGGTCAAAGGAAGCTGGGATTTAAAAAGAGATGAAAAACAAACTTGGCACTTGGCGGGGGTGGAGGTCGGGGGGGTGGCCAGTGGGGGGGGGGGAATAAAACTGGGACAACTAAAGTTTTTCATCCAAACAATCGGATTAAGAGTGACAGTGAACGTAGGAGAGGACAAACATTTGTTCAGCCTACTGTTAGGCTCTTTGCCAACTGCTTTCACATGGAGACTTAGAAGGCCAGGCGAAGAAGGCAAGCCATCACCAGAGGGCAGACTATGGTGGGGGGGGGGGGGGTGCAAACACCCACTCCAGCCTGGGCAGGATCCGCTTCCAATTTGGGGCAGAAAAACAAACAGGACGGGCCTCTGGGTGGCTCAGTCAGTTAAGCGTCCAACTCTTGGTTTCAGTCCAGGTCATGAACTCACAGGTTCTTGAGTTCGAACCCTGCATGGACTCTGCACTAACGGCGCAGAGACTGCTTGGGATTCTCTCTCTCTCTCTCTCTCTCTCTCTCTCTCTCTCTCTCTCTCTCTCTCCCCCCCTCCCCCACCCACACTTTCTCCATCTCTCAAAATAAATAAATAAACTTAAAAAGAGCCTGGAGACTGCTTCAGATCCTGTGTCTCCCTCTCTCTCTCTGCCCTTCACCTGCTCATGCTCTGTCTCTCACAAAAATAAACGTTTTGTAAAAATTTAAAAAAAAAGAGAGAAACTGAGAAAATCAAGAGTGCTGTAAAGTATTAGACAGAAATCAGCACTTTTACCACAAATGACAAGAGCTGGAGAAGAACTGGGGAGAGAAAGGCCTAGAGCCAGGAGTTTCTGGCCAAGTACTATCTTAAAAATCATGCATTAACTAGGGACACTGTTTCTCAGGCACTAAATCATTCGAGAACACATACATCAATCAATCCAAAGGCCAAGTGTCTAAAGATCCTTTTCTAGTGTGCTTTATCTACCCAGTGTACTGTGTATAGAGGCAAAGGCTTCTTCCCTTGCAAGGAGGGTGACTTTTGAGCAAAGACCTACATATGTTTTTGGTTCATGTATATTTCTTTATATAAAGGAAAAGGAAAAAGTGAACAATCAGAAGAGAAAATTCCATATTATGAAAGTTGTACTCTGGTTCCCTAATTCAGAGTTTTTCTTCCTGTTCCCCACCCTGGGGTGACTTCCCCTCCCCCCAGCCACTGCTGGAGATGTGCTTACTCCTGCCTTCTTACACTCCACACCCAGGGCCCTCCTTTTCTTTTTTATTTAAAAAAATTTTCTTAACATTTATTTATTTTTTGAGAGACAGAGAATGAATGGGTAAGGGGCAGAGAGAGAGTGAGTCACAGAATCCAAAGCAGGCTCCAGGCTCTGAGCTGTCAGCACACAGCCTGACGCCGGGCTGGAACTCATGAATCATGAGATCATGACCTAAGCCAAAGTCATACGCTTAACGGACAGCCACCCAGGCACCCCCAGGGTCCTCCTTTTTTAGGAGGTATGAGCAATTCACTACTTACGGATAAAATCTCTGCATCCATGAAATTTCAACTGATTTTGTTTCCCTTTCCCCAGGGGACATTTTACAGTGTATCAAGACATTTTACAGTGTATCAAGGCATTTTTTGATTGTCACAAGTAGGGGGGTGTATTACTTTTCACAACAGAGAATGATCAGACTCAAAGTGTTACTCAACAAGAACCTCAATGGCTTCACACAAGCAGTTCCCCCCCGCCTGGAGCGCTGTTCACCAATTACATCTTAGCTACCCCAAGACTCAAGGTCTGGCAGCTTCACAGCGCCCTACACCTGCCTGCCTCTGTGGCCTTCATCGTTGACTCCTCAGCCCCAGAACCAGGTCCACACACAGTAGGCGATCAACAAGACTACATCATAGCCAAGGACGACCAGTGTGGACTAATGCATCTGCTGCCTAAGAATCGACAGATTTTAGGGGCATCCGGCTTCGGCTCAGGACATGATCTCACGGCTCATGAGTTCAAGCCCTGTGTCGGGCTCTGTGCTATCAGCGCAGAGCCCACTTTGCATCCTCTGCCCCCCCTGTCTCTGCTCCCCCTCTGCTTGCGTGCTTTCTCTCAAAAATAAATAAACATTAAAAAGAATAGATCTTAGTGGAAGCTCACCTGTAGCCTGACCTATGTTAGGTCATTTTTCATCACGGGAGACGCCCAAGCGAATGTTGAGGGATTTTCGACATACTACTTCATGGGAAAAGTGTTGTTTTTAGCAGGATGGAAGAGGAA
This sequence comes from Acinonyx jubatus, assembly GCF_027475565.1. Lineage (NCBI taxonomy): Eukaryota > Metazoa > Chordata > Mammalia > Carnivora > Felidae > Acinonyx > Acinonyx jubatus. Next base: position 123,754,303 of record NC_069389.1, read on the forward strand.
TTCTATGAGCAAATTTACAATCACTAATGAGCCCTGCTGTAAAGAATAAGGCCAGAGGTAGCTTATGAGTTTCTCCAAGGAAAGAAATGTACTTCAATATGGGAGACAGGCCATCGTTCAAACCTATTGCAAAATTATTTTTTGGCAATACTTTTTCAATATTAAATGTGGCCTATGATCAGAAGTGCAACTTCAGGTTTTGAGTCTTGAGAACTTTTACAGAAAGCACTCTCCGTAAACGAGGCCTTCAGCAACATCATTTTGAGAATTCTGTTACAGCCCACAAGTCCTTCCCAGGTTTTCGTACTTTTTACCAGTATGGGGCCGTGCTGACTGCTACCGGACAGGCGGTTCTTAGGGACATGTAGGATGCCCCTGTGCGGTTCTAAGTGCTCGACACGCATCACGTCAGGTCACTGCCTCCATAACCCTCCACACAGGTGTGTCTGACAGAGGAGAAACCTAAGGCACAGACAGCTTCGGCAGCTTACCCAGGGATACACAGCAAGTGAACGGTAGAGCCCCGAGGAAAGGTGAACCTGAAGAAACCATTGGAGATTCTCCCTCCAATGTCCACACCTTGCCAGATATGGATGCTACTCCATTCAGCAAGCTAGCAAGTTTCTTCTGTCATCTTCTTCAAATCCTTTAATAACACCAAAACACAGTGGCTACCCAGTAGGCCCATACGCAGTACTTTGGGACCAACTGCCAGCTCCACAGAAACTGTTTACTCAAAGGGTGCGCCACACATAACTCTTGTAGTGACGGGGCCTTGTTTCAAAGAGCCACGCAATCTCTCAAGCCTGCACGTAAGGAGCAGAGAGGTTTACACAAAGTCGGGTCACTTCGTTATATACGGGGCTCTTGTTGGGCTCAGTGACAGGAGCCTGATACAGTTGGATTCCATTTATAAGACTGTAAAGGATCGCCAGGGAACTTTCTGGAGAAATGAAAGGGTTCTATATCAGGATTTTGGTGATGGTTACATGACCATAGGCATTTGTTAAATCTTACTGAACAGACCAAATGCATTTATGAATTATATGTACGCTAATTATACTTCAATACAGCTGCCAAGAGTAAATTTAATAAGGAGATTTTTATTAAAAAGTCAAGGCTCAGCCAAGTGAACCAATTATAGAGGAGAAGCAAAATCACACATCCAAGCCTACGGGGAGCCAGGTAGTTTTAGACCCCGATTCCCTCTTAGTGCATATTCTACTAGAGAACGGCAAGTCCAATTTTGTCTTGCCATTTGAAGAACAATAGTGTCTCCCCCACCGGGTCATTCTAGCACTCACTGAAGCCTAGAATATTGCCATCATGACTGGAAACAACAGACAGGTGTGAACATGGCACTGATGCTTATCAACTGTTTCCTGGAGCTTCCAGTCCAGAGTCACGGCTCTCCTGTTTGCTTTACCTTGTGAACCTCCAGTATCATCATCTGTGGAAGTGGAAGGTTATGCTAAATCTCTAATGTCCACCTCTTCAGTCGTTTATTAATTCAGCAAACATTTCTGAGGACCTATTTATCAGGCATTTAAAATAAAAACCGTGAGCATGAAATAGCCCTGCCCTGAAAAATCTTGCTGTGGAGAACAGAGATTCACGCTGACTTCAGGCTGGGTCAGGGCAGAAACACAGCTGCTGCCTGGCTCTGGCTCACGCTCTCGCTCTCTCTCTCTGCACATTCACTCGTGGTACCTGACCCCCAGTCCGTGCAGCAGGCCAGGCTAGGTGCGGGGTCGCCGGGCCTATCTTCGGGGTGATGGCTCCAACTGCGAGCCAGCCGCAGCCTCCGGATGAGTGAGCGAGCATTCTGCTGGCTGCACCTCCGCCCGAGAGGACCTCCTTTTGGTGGGTGAAACCCACACTCGGAACTATATGACAGATAACACGGAAACCATCAACCTCTTCTGGGCATCTTTGAGGATAGAGGATAAGGGCTCTTTACCACCCATCCCAGGAATCCGGAGGGCACAATGACGTCAGCCACCCGTGGATCCCTTGTCCACCCGAACACGCACACGGGCCACCCCGTCTGCACCGCAGCCCCAGGGGCCGTGCGCGAATGCGGAGGGACGGTGAGTGAGCACTTTAGAGGCAGAGTTGGGTTTTACGACCTTCTCTGCGGACCCAGACACGCGAGCAGTTCAACACGCAGGCGGACCCACTCTTCTTGGATCTGTTCCCCAAAGTCTTTCTGTCACCCTGACTTCCGTCCACGGGGAAGTTTGCCTTGACCTTAACCAGCGCTGGGTACAGGCCGCGGCCTCTCCGAGTTTCCACCCAGAAAGGCTGCGGGGGTGGGGGGAAGACCCACCGCACCTGAAGCCCCCGAACGAACCCCGGTAGCCGCCGCGGACTCGGCTCCGAGGCCAGCCGCCCGCGGACGGGGCCGCGGACCGAGCAGGTCCCGCGGCGGGCGGCGCGGCCTGGAGCCGAGCCCCGGCCCCGCACCCCGCGCCCAGGACGCCGCGGGGCCCTCTCACCTCGGGCCGGCTGCGCTTCTGCAGCAAGTGCTCCAGGTAGAGGTCGGAGAGCGCGGTGCGCATGCCGCCCCCGCCCTCGCCCTCGCTCGCCTTGAGCGTCATCTTGCCGGAGCCTCGACGCGGGGCCGCGAGCCGCGAGGCGGGCAGAGCCGGGAGTGCGAGCGCCGAGGCCTGCGGGGCGGCGGAGGCGGCGGAGGCGGCGGAGGCGGCGGAGGCGGCGGAGGCGGCGCGGCCCCGTCACCTCCCCGCGGGCGGCGCGCTGGAAGGGCGGGGACGGAGCGCCGCCCCGCCCCTGACCTGGCCCCGCCCCCGGCCCACCTCGAGGCTGAACCCAGAGGGGCCGTCAGGAACCCAGCAGACCGCGCCCTCCCGGCGGAGGGCCCACCGGCTCCGCCCACAGCCCTGGCCGAATCGGTGGGGACTGGAAGGAAGCCGTCGCTCCGACTCCGGGCTCTACCCAGAAATCTCTGCGGGCCCAGCGCGTTGCGAAAATGCCTTTAAGGCTCCTGGGCTGCCGGTACCCTGTCATTTACATTGCTGGCTGCAGTTCGGTGATGGGAGGCCTGATTGCCCCGAACAGCAAACTGTTTTTACTTGTCTTACGCCACATCTTCTACTCTTAATGCCACAAAAATTTTGAGGGATCAGTGGAAGTAAAGGGAACCGACATTCCTTAGGAATCCTAGAACAGGATTCCTTAGCATCCTAATGCTTTGGTGGCGTTAAAGCAGCAGTCTAAATCATGGAAGGGTTTCTGAACAAAACATTGACTGGGCTTACAGGGCTCAGGGCTGTCTACATCCATAGATACCTTTACCTGACCCAAACCTGGTCCCCTTTTCCCGAGGCTAGTAACCTCACACTATTATAAGCAGTTCATTGCTCTATATAATCTTATGCGGACCTTCCAGTACCATATAGCCACGAGGAGAAAGTCCAACGGAAGACTTTGGACATTACGCAGTTTTCTCTGTTAAGAGGCTGAGATCACATGATTGATGGCTCCCTTCCCCAAGATTACCCTAAAGGAAGTATAGAAAGCTTCCCCAAGATTACCCTAAAGGAAGTATAGAAAGCTGAGAGACACAGAGACAGAGACGGACAAGGAAAGAGGGTGCTATCGAAATTAAGGGTATGATACTTGTGCAGGGATATACTAACTGAGCAACGCAATACATTACAGAACGCAGACACACCCTGCACGTGTACAACTGTGGTATACGATGCACTTGGCGTGTTAGGTAACTCAAGAAAGACTTTCATTAACTGTAGCTGGAAAATGGTTATTTATATTGAAAGAGATAAAATTAGAGCCTTCTTCCTGCAAAAACATTCTATTCCAGATGGATTAAGAATTTAAATGTCAAAAACACGCTTAAATGTCAAAAAGCTCTTGAAACAAAACATCAGCAAAGAACTCTTACTTTGGGGGATAGGAAAAGATTTCTTAAACAATGCGGACAAACGACTGACTATAAAACAGAACGCTGATAAGTTTGACTTTGTTAACAGTAAGAACTTTTACTTGTCAAAAAACAAACCAAAAAGCAAAAAAGACCACATGTGCATTGAGAGAAAGTATTTTGAGTATAGGCAAATGACAAACAGTTCCTGTTATAAATACATAAAGGACTATAAATTAACAGTATTTAAAAAGGCAGTAGAGGGGCACCTGGCTGGCTCAGTCAGTAGAGCACGTGATTCTTGATCTTGGGATTGTGAGATTCAGCCCCACGTTGGGGGTAGAGATTACTTAAAAATAAAGTCTTTAAAAGAGTAAAATAATCCAGTAGACAAATGGGTAAAAAACAGGAAATAAACATCTCACATATGGAGAAATACATATGATCAATAAACATACAAACAGATGTTCAAGTTCGTTAGTGACCAGGGAGATAGATGCAAGTCAAGACTTCACTGTATGCCCACTCAGTTATCAAAATTGAGAAAGTCTTACCATATCAAGTGTTAGAGCCGATATGAGTCCATGTGAGTTCTTGAACATTGCTGCTGGGAGTCAAAACTGGTACCACTAGTGAGGAAAGCGCTGTCTTACAATTGGACATGCGTCCGACCTCTTAGCCAGCAGTTGCACTCACCCTTCATTGATTCCCACTCTCCAGAGGGAGCAACCCTCCCCAGTTTGCTCTGGAACCGTCCAGACCTTCCTTTATGCACAGAGAATATATTCAGAACTAGAGTTGCCTCATTCGTCTGGGTAGAGAAACCACAGTACACATGGCCTCACTTCTTCTGAGCCAAACCAGGCTTCCTTTTCCCCACCTCCCCATGAAGCAGGCCTCCTCTGAGGACTAGCCCAAGATGGGATAAAATTCACCCATTCAAAGTGAACAAGTCAGTGTTTTTTAGTAGAACCATCACCACTCTCTCATTCCAGAACATTTTCATCATGCTCAAAGGAAGCCTCAGCCCCATTAGCAGTCACTCCCCAGCCCCCTGGTCCTTGGCCCTTGGCGACCACTAATCTATTTTCTGCAGGACTACTAATTGTGCCTACCACAAGAGGCTAAACAAAAATTCTCCCTTGAGAATTTGTCAGTACAGTTTGCCCCTGCAGCTCACAGTAAAATACAAAAAATCACTACACACAAACAAGAAAAGGCCCCAGGGGGTGCGATCTGGCAGAAACTGCACATAACCAAATTGGTCCCAAACCTTCAGTATTTGAATTCAAGATTAGCTTAATGGTAGAAAATGTATTAATCAAGAAAAAAAAAAAGAAAATGTATTAACCCAAATTTATCATGTTAACATATTAATGGGAAAATCCTATTATCTATCTCAGTAGATGAAAAATATTCAATTGAAGTCAACATCTATTCTTGGTAGTAAAAAACAAACTTTTAACAAACTAGGCATAGATGGGAGCATCCTTAACCTGATCTTTAAAAATTATTTGTAAGGCACGTGAGTGGCTCAGTCGGTTAAGTGTCTGACTCTTGATTTCAGCTCAGGTCATGATTTCATGGTTCCCCTAGCCTGCTTGGGGTTCTCTCTGCCCCTCCCCTACTTGAGCTCTCTCCCTCTCTCTCTGCCTCTCAAAATAAATAAAATAGCCATTTAAAAAATCTTCCATTAAAAAAAGTTATTGGTAAAAAATCTACAAGAAATATACTTAGTGGTAAAAAGCTAAATGTGTTTCCTTTAAGATTTTGTATTGCAAGTCGTATCCAGCAGAGTCAGGTAAAAATAAAAGTATAAAAGCTATAAAGATTGGAAAAGAAGAAACAAAATTGTCACCGTCTGCAGATATTTTATTGTCTTTGTAAAATATTTAAAAATCTATAATAAATTATTAAAATTAATAAGTGGTATTAGTAAGGTTGCTGGCTACAGTCATTACACAGAAATCAATCACACTTCTATACACCAACAACACACAGAAAATATAATTTGCTCCGCGTCGGGCTCTGCGCTGACAGCGCGGAGCCTGCTTAGGATTCTCTCTCTCCTTCTCTCTACCCTTCTCCCACCTGCTCCCTATTTCCCCTCTCTCTCTAAATAAATAAACATTCAAAAAAGAAAATATAATTTTAAGAGATGCCGTTCAGTGTGACATGTAAAATGAAAAATATCTAGGAATAAATGTAACTGTATATCGTGTAGCCAGAATTACAGGAGTCTATTGGAATCCATTAAAGAAGAGCTACAAAATGGAGAGCTGAGTCATATTCACGGTTTGGAAGGTTCCGTCGGCCTATAGATCCAATGCAGTTCCAAGACCCTAACAGGTAGAGCCGTAGGGAAAGTGCAGACTAGCACTAGGTAGTACTGGGCATATCGGGGATGCATATTATCAGAATGAAAACTGCGACTTGTTAGACGTGAAAACTAACACTTTATCCAAAATACCGCAGTCAGAAGAACTTCAGAGAGGGTGACTCCTCCAGCAAAATTTAGTTAGAGTTTTGATGGAGGCTCAGGGTGGAAAAGTACCCCCGACCGAGTCAGCTGACTCAGAGAAAAGCCGGCCTCACAGGCTTTCCTGGGCGGCCGGTTCCGGTTCAGGGGTGCTCGGTGCTCAGAATCTGGGTCTGCTCCTTGGAATTTATTGCTTCTTGGAATTTATTGCAGGTATCTGCTTCTCTCAATTCCGAGAACTGCCTTTAGGCACCGAAATTCAGTTCAAGGTTCAAGAGTGGAAAAGTATAGCTTCTCACAATAGTAAGAAAATAAAATTGAACTCGGTCTCACACCCTACGAAAATTAATTGGAGTAGTTTAAGGACTTAAATGTGAAAGGCAAACGTGCAAAACTTTTGGAATGCAGGAGACTTCCTTTATGACATGGGGATAGAAAAGGATTTCTTAGAAGAAAGTGATGGGCGAATTTGTCTACCTTCAAGCAAATACATCCTCTTGAAAATGCATCCTAGCAAGAGTGAAAATCGAATCTTCTAGCTGGGAGAAGGCATTTTCACTTCAATCACATTCAAAACAATGGTATACAGAATATATCAAGAATTCCTACGGATGGGTAAACAACACTACAAATGAGAAAAATGGGCAAAATTCACTAACAGGAATTTCATATGAGAGAAAGACGAATGATCCATAAAGACAGGGAAAGGGCTTCAGCCTCATCGGTTATCAGGGAAATGCAGGGTAAGAGCACAAGATGATCTAACCTCTCATCTACCCGGGTAGAAGACTCCTGATATTCCATGTGCTGAAGCATGTGGGATCATGGGAACATTATACTCCCACTAACGCTGGCAGGAAGTGTAAATCCGTGCAATCACTCTGGGAAGCTGGCATTGATGATGCAGCATGCACTTACCCTTTGACCCAGCAAGTCAATCACAGGCTGTATTCCGTAGAGACACTCTTGTCCATGCGCACTATGAGACATGCTCTTCTAGAAGCTTTGTCGAGAAGAGAAAACGAACCCCAGAAACAGTAGAAATGTCCTTCTACAGTTGATGGGCTGAGTCCAGCTCTTCTCAGGCAATAGGCCATTCGACAGGACGGGTGCAAATCTTAGTCACGTCTATAAGCATCGACGTGGCAGAATCTCAGAACATAAAGCAAGTAAACAGAGAAACCCCCTGAAGAGTACATACAGTCTGAAAGCAGGTGAGGCTGTGGGATTAGAAGACAGGACAGGGCTTGCCCTGGGGGCGAGGAGGGGCCAAGGGGGAGGGGAACGCCAAATCTGTTCACTTGGCCCTCTGGTCCCCTGTTAGCCTCTAGCACAGCCTTTTGGTTTCATCAGCAGCCTCTGTAACCGAGCTCACCTTGGCCTGCGGGGTGGCCTGTGGCTGACGGTTCCCTAGATCTCACCTCAGTATCAAGTCAAATACCACTTCAGTCTTTCTTTTCGTGCGGGAAATTCCTAACTTGCAGCAGGTTTCCCTTCACTTGCTGGGGTCAGAAGCCTGGGAGGCCCCGTGGGAGCCTCCCTCTCTCCCGCACGTCATTTGACTTGGAATCAAATCCTGCCCGATTCTCCCCTCGCGACCTCTCCAGCATCTGACACTTTGCGCAACTCCGCTGCTCCCCACCCGGGTCCAAGTGAAGTCATCTCTCACCTGACTGGTCTCCCTGCTCCTGTCTTTGGCCCCCTATATTCTCAACATGGCAGCTGACATGACGCTATAAAACGTCTATCAAATTATATCCCTTCTCTGCTCCAAACCTTCTGTTGGCTCCCCTATCACCCCAGGATCCTTCCAACGGCCCACAAGGACCTACTTTGCCCTCACTTGCTCTGGTTTCTTTGCTGCTTTCGAATGCAGAGGGGGTACTCTTGACTCAGCATGTGTACCCTCTTGCGCCTTGTGCCTGGAACACGTCTTGTTGGAGGTTCACCAATTTGCCGGAGTGATCTGGATCCCTCCACCAGCACAGGGCTCCACAAGAGCTGGGATTAGTGTCTGTTCTGTTACCTGCCCAGAACAGTGCCTGAGTCACAGTATGTATTCAGTAAGTATCCACCGAATGAATGATTTCAAACTCAGAACAGCAAAGGGGAAAAGCAAATTAATAATTTGTACAACTATTACCAGCATTACATTTAAAATAGTATCATATTATAGTATATATTACAATAGTAAACAAGTAGAAACACCCTAAATGGTTACATGACTTATGTCATATCCATGGCAAGGAGTACTATGCGACACTTAAAATTGTATAGACATATATTTACCGACACTATGTGAAAAAAACCAGGTTGTGACTGTGTGCACACGCATCCATTTCTCAAAGAGTGCAGATCAATCCATAAAAACAAATCCCATGTTCAAATTTGTTTGGGAAATACCGCACATCATACCCTCTGGTGGAGAGTCATGTTAGCCTTTCAAAAGGCCTTTGGAAGTGCTGGAGCAAAGAAACACTCTTACGGGCACCTGGCTGGCTCAGTCGGTGGAGTGCGTCACTCTTGATCTCGGGGTTGTGAGTTTGAGCCTCATGTTGGCTGCAGAGATTGCTTCAAAATAAAATCTTAAAAAAGCATACTTAAATATGTTTAATCTGGCACCTCTCAAACTTCGTTGGCCATTGATTGAGCCCTCCTAGCTCATAACATTTATTAAAACAGAACTGTTGTTTCACAGGAAAGATTTTGGGAGGGGTGCCTGAGTGGCTCAGTCGGCTAAATGTCTCTGGCTCTTGGTTTCAGCTCAGGTCATGATCTCACTGTATACGTGGGTTACAGTCCCGTGTCGGGCTCTGTGCTGACAGTACAGAGCCTGCTTCGGATTCTCTCTCTCTCTCTTTCTGCCCCTCCTCTGCTTGCTTTCTCTCAAAAATAAATAAATAAACTTAAATTGTGTGACATGATGGATATCCTTCTTTAAAAAAAAAAGGGCGGGGAGGGCTGGGTGGCTCAGTCGGTTAAGCATCCGGCTTCGGCTCAGGTCATGATCTCGCGGTCCATGAGTTCAAGCCCTGCATCGGGCTCTGTGCTGACAGCTCAGAGCCTGGAGCCTGCTTCAGACTCTGTGTCTCCCTCTCTCTCTCTGCCCCTCCCCTCTAGCAATCTGTCTCTCTGTCTCTCTCAAAAATAAATAATAAACGTTAAGAAAATAATAAAATAAAAGATTTTGGAAAACTGGTAATACAAGCATAGAAAAAAGTTTGAAAGGAGATGTGCCAAGATGTTAACAATATTTATTTCTGGGTCACTGGCATTACGGGTACTTTTTCTTCTTATTTTAGGAAATTTTCTTTGTAATAAAATATGTATTACTTTTATAATCAAAACGGCAATAAGGCTATTCCCATTTTTCAATCGCATGTTTTAAAGGAGAAAATAAAGGCAAAGGTAAACATGGAAGACAATTTAATTTTAACCAACAGGTATCTCCTTACTGTAAGCAAATAGCACACTCTGCACTCCCTCAGAATCCAGCAAGCCAAACACCACAGTTGTCCAACTGAACTTTCTAGTGCTTCATTGGACTGGTTCACCTACAAGAATACTGGGAAAAGAAGAGAAACTGATGAACGAGGTTTGAATTCCCGGTCTGCACAGAGTTACTTTGTAATTATATTACCTTTTCCAAAATATGATTTTTAAAGTTTTTATTTATTTATTTTGAGAGAGAGAGAGAGAGAGCGGGGAAAGGGTAGAGAGAGAAGGAGAGACAGAGAGAATCCCAAGTAGGCTTCACCCTGTCAGCACAGAGCCCGATGTGGGGCTCAAACTTACAAACCTCGAGGTCATGACCTGAGCCCAAACCAAGAGTTGGAGGCTCAACCGACTAAGCTGCTGGACACCCCCCCGGGATATGATTTTAGACAAAGCCTTCTTTTAATATGAACCACACGATTTCATTCAGACAAAATGCTTTGATGAATTGTGTAGTTGAGGTTGGAGGTAGATGTACAAGTATGGTCACGTGGCTTTTCTTCTTTTGGATGTATGTATGCACGAATTTCCACTGGGAAATCATTTTCACTCAAAAAGTAGAAACAGAACAGAGGTTCCACCTCTGGTTCTTTTTTTAAAAGATTGTGTTCTGAGGGAGTCTGGGGGCTCAGTCGGTTGAGTGTCCAACTCTTGATTTTGGCTTAGGTCATGATCCCAGGGTCATGGGGTCGAGCCTCACATCAGGCTCTGGGCTGAGTGTGGAGCCTGCTTAAGACTCTCTCTCTTTGTTATGGGGTCCCAGGGTGGCTCAGTCAGTTAAATGTCCAACTTCGGTTCTGGTCATGATCTCATGGTTTCTGAGTTTGAGCCCCATGTCGGGCTGTGGGCTGACAGCTCAGAGCCTAGAACCTGTTTGGGATTCTCTCTTTCTGATCCTTTGCTGCTCATGGCACGTACACACACTCTCTCTCTTTCAAAAAAAAAAAAATTAAAATAAGGTTTTATTTGGGGCACCTGGGTGGCTCAGTTGGTTAAGTGTCTGACTGCGGCTCAGGTCATGATGTCACGGCTCGTGAGTTCGAGCCCCGCATGGGGCTCTGTGATGACAGCTTGGAGCCTGGAGCCTACTTCGGGTTCTGTGTCTCCGTCTCTCTGCCCTCCCCACATGTGCTCTGTTTCTCTCTTTCTCAAAACTAAAAATAAAACATTAAAAAAAAAGATTATCTTTCTCCCTCTGCCCCTGTCCCCCTGTCCCCTGCTTGTTATGTCTCTCTTTAAAAAAAAAAAATAATGATAATAACACAATAAAGATTTTCTTTTTGAGTCATCTCTATTGCCAAGGTGGGGCTGGAATTCACCAACCCAAAACAAAGACTTGCATGCTCTAATGACTGAGCCGGCCAGGCACCCATCTTCTTTTGTTGTTAAAGTATCTTTTAAAAAACTTACTAATCAGGGGCGCCTGGGTGGCTCAGTCAGTTAAGCATCCGACTTTTGATTTCTGCTTCGGCCACGATCTTATGGTTCATGTGTTCAAGACCTGCACCGGGACTCTGTGATGTCACTGCGGAGCCTGCTTGAGATTCTCTCTCTCCCTGCCCTCCCTGCCCTCTCCCCCTGCTTCAGTACTGTTGCTTTCTCTCTCTCTCTCAAAAATAAACATTTGAAAAAAAGCTTACTAATCACAGGTGCCTGGGTGGCTTCGTCGGTTGAGTGTCGGACTCTTGATTTCGGCTCCGGTCGTGATCTCACGGTTTTTGTGATTGAGCCCTGGGCATCGGGCTGTGTGCTGACAACACGGAGCCTGCTTGAGATCCTCTCTCTCCCTCTCTCTCTGCCCCTCCCCCACTCACGCTGGCTTGCTCTCTCCCTCTCTCCCTCTCAAAGAAATAAGCATAAAAAAGTTTAAAAACCTTACTAATCAAGCAATACAATTTGTTGTGGAAAAGCCCGGGAAGTGCAGTTAGATGAAAAGAAACGTGAAAATCAGTAGCAGCTGCAATAGGAAACTAATCACAGCCGCCCATTCGCCGGCACAAGGAGGTGACCCATGTCTGATACTTTGGTGACATCCCTGGAAGCTTTTTTCCCCCTGTACGTATAGTTTTTAATAACAAATTGGTTTCAATTGTATATCCTCTGTCATAATCTGCTTTTTCCACTATAATATTTCCTGAATATGATTCCACGAGATTATCCTTAAGTTGTTTCTTTAACCAGGTAATGGACATTTAGTAAGGTTTTTAAACTTCTTTATGCTTATTTCCTTGAGACGGAGAGAGGGAGAGAGCAAGCCAGCGTGAGCGGGGGAGGGGCAGAGAGAGAGGGAGAGAGAGGATCTCAAGCAGGCTCTGTGCTATCAGCACGCAGCCCGAGGCCCAGGGCTCAATCACAAAAACTTCCTTATACACGGTTCTCTGATTTCCTCAGGCAACAAAGCATCTAGTTTAAGCCTCTTTACAGCTTCAGCTAGTGGTGTATAGGTGAGTATAGAGGATAAAGAGGCAGAGAGAAACTCTTTCCAATCCTTACGGTGAAATATAGTTTTAAAAAATCAGTGTTGTTGAGATTCTACTATTCCTGGGGCTTCATGTGCCCTTTATGATCATAGACTCAAATCTTCCTTTATTTCTGTAACATGAAAACAAATTATACCTTGAGTGTCTTTTCCTGTTGTATTATTTTGCTTGTCTTCTACGAAGAAATTAATTATGTGTCCCCTGCATATATCGTTTTTTCCTTTAATCTTACTTTCTCTAAACTATTTTATTTTTTATTAAAATTTTTTTAATCTTTATTTTTGAGAGAAAGAGAGGGACAGTGCAATATTTATTTATTTTTGAGAGAGAGAGAGAGAGAGAGAGAGAGAGCGTGAGTGGGGGAGGAACAGAGAGAGGGAGACACAGAATCCAAAGCAGGCTCCAGGCTCTCAGCTGTCAGCACAGAGCCCAAATGCGGGGCTCGAACTCACGAACCATGAGATCATGACTTGAGCTGAAGCCAGACACTTAATGGAATGAGCCACTAAGGTGCCCTGTGACAGAGAGAGAGAGAGAGAGAGAGAGAGAGAGAGAGAGGAGAGAATCTTAAGCGGGCTCCACACTCAGCACACAGCCTGACGTGGGGCTCAAACTCACAAACCGCGAGTTCATGATCTGAGCCTAAGTCGGATGCTTGAGCCGCCCAGGCACCCCTAAATAAGGTTTTTTAAATCAACTAAGTCTCTTTAATGGTGCTGGCTTTGTTTATCCTGTTTTCCCTCTCTCCTTTTATATTTTTTCATCAATGTCTTGTTTTGTTTTGCTAGATCTTGCTTTCCCTCTTGTCCTCACTGTCCTCACTGGTGTCTTTCACTAGCCATTTGCTTGTTCCCAGCAAGGGCTTACTGGGTTTTCTCCTCAGGGTGAGCCATCTACTTCAAGAGATAGACAATCAGATACACCTTGAGTTGAGTCCTGGCTTCCTTTACTTGGGAAATGCAGCCTTTCTCTGTGCTTGGGAAGAAGGAGCAGACCTGGTGAACACATTGCCGGCATCTTCCGCAGCCTGTGTTACCGGCCACCCGAAATCGATTTCATTTTCCCTTCCATACGTGCCATGCCCCCACCCTGTGGTGCGCACGGAAATACGCCACTCAGGTTCCCCCCCTGAGAACGGCCTTGTTTCTCCGGCTGCTGAGACAGTTGTCAACACACAGCCTCTATAAAGGCTAATGTGAGATGACTCTGTTGGGGTCACCTGAGGCTTCGTTGGGCTTGCGAGGCAGTTCGACCTCTCCCTTCCGCCCCCTACCCTCCACAGGTGTTGATCCCTGATAATGTCCTGCACGCCCAATTCCTGTCTCACTGCTTCCAGAACACCTGATTTGTGGCACCATGTTCCCCCAAGACCAAAATCTCATTCATCAGTGTGTCCAGCTCGAAGTACAGAGTACCTGGGTGAAGCTTGGTTCTCTCAATTCTGGGTGCAGCTCTTTCTTCTTGGTATAAGCGACTTATTAAGTTAAACAAGTTATCTGCTCCTGATCCGCACAACCCAAATACAATGAGGGAGCAGGAAGAGTCTAATCACCATGAACATGCCCATTGGCAAAGGAATAATGGGCGCCACACAGAGTTCTGGCTCAGCAGTAGCGCCGGAACCCTGCCGGGCAGACACCGATGAGGCCCGGTCTCCTTTCCAGGAGAAGCTCCAGGGCCCACTGCCCACCTGCTGGGAGGCTCTCCCTACTAGTCACTGTGGCTGCATCTGAAGCAAGTGCCGGGGAGCCACCCTGGGAAACTCCAAAGCCTGTGTCCTTCTCATGCAAGGTCAGAAGCCCAAATACAATTTTAAGGCTCAAACAACAGACAGCTCATTTAGTTCTGGCTCATGGTTTCTTTGGCAATAAGCACCTCTCGAAAACCTAGCTGACTTCTGTTTGGCTCCAGTTCTGTGTCCGTAACCATATCCAAGGTTGTTGTTTCCTAGATAGGGTTCTTGATCATGTGATCTTTTCAGATTATCAGGAGCTTTAGGCAGGGACGCCACACCCTTAACCCGATCTCTGCCCTCAGTCACTTTATTAGTTTATGCACTTTGAACAGTCCTTTAGCAGGCAAAGCCTTTTTAATCCCATCTCATGTTTTCATAGGTTCCCCGCCTTGGACTCTGTCTCCCACCATAGCATTGACCCACCAGACAATTAATACAATTTAGGTTTTCCTAGCTATGTTTATTTTGTTAACTATTTCACAAATCTCTCTGACTTCATATGATTTACATAGATAAATTTTGTGGCCGAGTTTCAGGCAATTGAACACATAGGTAATTAGATATTTTCCATGTATAATTCCTAAACCAAAGGGAAAGACATTTGGAGTTAATGAAGTTAGAAAAAAAAAAGATCAGCTATAAACACTGGTTATTCAATGTCACCTATAAGTCATTGGTAATGGATGGAGTGGGTTGGATGAAACAAGAATTACCTTCCTTAAAGCTTTCCCTTAATTAGGGGCGCCTGGGGTGGCTCAGTCGGCTGGGTGTCTGACTTCAGCTTAGGTCATGATCTCACGGCTGGTGAATTTGAGCCTGTGCTGACAGCTCAGAGCCTGGAGCCTGCTTCAGATTCTGTGTCTCCTTCTCTCTCTGCTCCTACCCCACTCGTGCTCTGTCTCTCTCTCTCTGTCTCTCTCTCTCTCTCTCTCTCTCTCAAATAAATAAACATTAAAAAAAATTAAAAAAAAACCTTTCCCTTAATTATAGTTGTACAGGCTGGTGGGGAACTTGATTGTTCCCGCCTCTCCCTCAAGCTCCCCTTCCCTCTCTTCATCCCAGAGCAGCTTACGTGAGGCAACAGAGGATCCCCATCATGGTTGCGGTGATCAGAAAAGCAAAAATGGCTGCTGAAGGTGTGGAGTTCTTGATGTGATCCTGCAAGTAATTCCTGAAGTTGCTCAGCCAGGACCTGTGATTTTCTGCAGAAAAAGCATAGACATTCACTGATGAGAGATCAAGTAAGGGATAACGCTGGGATTTGAACCCTGGTTCAAGTTCACATAGCTGTCCCAGATATCATGCTCTTATGGTTGCCCAGAGCCCATATACTTAATGATTTTACTGTGGTGCCTCTCAGATATCCAAGGAATATACATTAAAAAAAAAGGTATCCCATGGGGCGCCTGGGTGGCTCAGTCGACGAAGCGTTCCGCTTTGGCTCAGGTCATGATCAAACTGGTTCGTGAGTTCGAGCCCCGCATCAGGCTCTTTGCTGCCAGCTCGGAGCCTGGAGCCTGCTTCAGATTCTGTGTGTCCCTCTCTTTCTGCTCTTCCCCCACTCTCTCTCTCTCAAAAATAAGTAAAAATTAAGAAAAAAAATTAAAAAGTACCCTCAGAGGAACATCATCTTCGCCTCCTTGTACATGAGGGCACTTCGTGAAAAGATCTGAGCAGTATATGTGTTTGTGTCTGAAGCTGGCCTTTGGAAGCAAGTCTTCCCTAGCCCCTCCCCGCCAAGCAACTTGAATGATCCCTTTGTCCTCAAGTAGCCTCTGACATATTTCATAGAAGGTTGGCATCTCTGGCTTTGGCTGCCCAACTGTGAACTCCTAATCCGTGTCATTCTGATGAGGGAACATAAGGCAAGCTGACAGGCCACGAACAGCACCCCCCGCAACCAGGTGGGATATGTGTGATATTCCTCTGGCGCTCCTGGCTGCCCAAGAACGAAGGAAAGGGAAAAACAAATGGTTAACTGATAGAGATCAGAGTCCTGCAGGCCCTGAGTCTCCGTCACCCCTCCATAGTGATGGGGGAAACAAAGGCAGAAGGAAATGGCAGATAGAACCAAGTTTCCTTGTAACCTGCAGCCCATTGGCAAATAACTTGAGGCTGGCCGGTAAAACGTTTCTCCAGAACTCCCTACTGTGTTAAGGCTGATGCTTTGCTGGAGGGAAAAACAGCCTTCCCCTTGGCAATGGCTAGGCCTCCACTATCCTGGGAGTCTTCTTTAGTGTGTGAAACTCTCCCTGGAGACTTCCCCTGGACTTTACCTCACCCAACCCCATAGTATATAACTAGTCTCTCCTCATGGTCCCGGGGCAGCTCTTCCTGTCATGGGTTCTGTCCCCGTGCTTCAATAAAATCACCGTTTTGCACCAAAGACGTCTTCAAGAATTCTTTCTTGGCCGTCGGTTCAGGACCCCACGAACCCCACTGTCACCCCCCAAACCTCATCAATTCAGCAAAGGGTTTGGGGAACAATAGGTGGGTTAGTGCTTATTGATCTAAACTGAACTAAGCCACAATAGTTTGCTTTCCTGTGCACATTATTTTTCAATACAAGATCAGCTTTTCCTAACCTGAGACATGAGTCTTACGTCTTCCGGAGGTGATGGGAAGATTCATCCTCACGGCAAGCACACCCCTTGACCGTGGTTTCCATCCTGCTGCGTCTTGTGTTTCAGAGGCAGATACAGGTGATGCGGGGGAAGCTAGAGTCTCTAACAAGAGGCAGTTCACGGAACACAGCAGAAATCCTACATTCGCCAGCTTCTGGGGTTCCATGACTCTCCTGAGGGCCCCTCGGCTGTACTCCTAGCTCATTTGGCCAGCAGGAGACGCCTTTTTCCTTGGCTCTTTCCAAGGCAGAAAGAGTCGTCTGAAAGGTTAGAAAATGGTGGTTTAGTTTGTATTACAAAAAGCTTCTCATCTGTCACGAACATAAGAATGTCCCGACTCACACTGTCGAATCCTGAACACGGTCAGTGTCCACGGCACAATGCGTCCTCCCTCCAAGAAAAACAAAACAACACAAAACGAAACTGTGCTCTGTCAGGCCAGGTACGCGGCGCTCCCTCCTGGTCTAGATCCCCCTTCAAGTTTCCCAGCTCCGTGAGTGCAAATGGTCTCAGCTGTTCGGGCCCAAACGTGTGGGTCGTCTTTGACTCTTCTTTTACACTTCCCCGTGCCCACTATCAGACGAGCCTGGTCAGCTTTACCTACCAAGTCTTCCCCTACTCCTGCCACTCTCACCACCTCCACTCCCACCCACGGTCATCTCTGTCTCCTTGCTTCCACCCACGCCTCCCCTCTGCTTCCTCACTTCTCCTTACTGGAGAAGCCAGGAGAGCTGAATCCTGCCTTCCCCAGCCATCCTTGCAGCTAGCAATGGTTAGGTGACACGGTTCTGGACAACGAAGCATAACAGAAATGGGTCAGGTGGCTTCTGGGAAGACTGTTTGCTCTCTCGAGAAAAGAGACGGTGTCACCATGTTCCGTTTGGAAATTTTGAGTCACTTCAGCCTGCACCTGAATCTGTTCACCTCTAGGCTGCTTCGTACGAGAAAAATAATCCCTATTTGAGCCATTCTAATTTGGGCTTTCTATTACTTAAGTCATTTATAACTAATACATTCATCTGTTGTTTGATAAGGCGTAGAGAGACCCACGTTTGGGGCACCTGGGTGGCTCAGTCGGTTAAGCGTCCAATTTCGGCTCAGGTCACGATCTCACGGTCCGTGAGTTCGAGCCCCACATCGGGCTCTGTGCTGGCAACTCGGAGCTTGGAGCCTGCTTTGGATTCTGTGTCTCCCTCTCTCTCTGCCCCTCCCTCGTCTGTGCTCTGTCGCTCTATGTCTCTCAAAAAATAAATAAACATTAAAAAGAAGAGAGAGAGAGAGACCCACGTCAGGTGGGAAGACACTTACCTGAAAATTGACTTAGTGCCAAGAAGTCAGTAAACTAGGTTCAGTGTTCAGAGTGCAGAAGAAGCTGGTCAGAGTTTTCTCTTAAGGTCTCTCTCTGAAGTTCCGAATGGAATTCTACTATCCTTTATGATATCATCTGTGCATTGGACCCTCCCCTAGTCTCTCTCTATTTGACAGCTAAACACAGAGGCATCTTTTTCTATGTACAAACATCTGTGTTGATACTAACACCCATCCTTACATAGCTGTTTCCTTTTAGTCTTGAAGAATTCTAAGATATTTTGCCTGCCACATGGTATCTACTATACCTTACAATAGTATGTATATATATATATATATATATATATATATATATATACATGCATGAGACCTTAATAAATGATAAAAGATGGTTTAACATGATGATTGCCTATTCATTTGGATGCACTGAAGGGAAAGCCCTACACAAAAATAAATAATTTCTGGATAGATCAAGGATTAAACAAAAGTAAAACCATATTCATATTAGAATAAAATATGGGTGGGTGTTTGCATAATCTTGGTGTGGAAAAAAACTACTCTAAGCATGTCATAAAACCCAAAGCCATGGGGTGCCTGGGTGGCTCAGTCGGTTGAGTATCTGACTCTTTTTTTTTAGCGTTTATTTTTGAGAGAGAGGGAGAACCAGAGTGTGAGTGGGGGAAGGGGAAGAGAGAGAGGGAGACACAGAATCCGAAGCGAGCTCCAGGCCCTGAGCTGTCGGCACAGAGTCCCACACGGAGCTCGAACTCACAAACCACACGCTCATGACCTGAGCCAAAGTCGGATGCTTAACCGACTGAGCCATCCAGGTGCCCCAAGTATCCAACTCTTGATTTCAGCTCAGGTGGTGATCCCATGGTCATAGGATCGAGCCCTATGTCAGGCTCCATGCCGAGTGTGGAGCCTGCTTAAGATTCACTCTCTCAAGGGGGCACCTGGGTGGCGCAGTCGGTTAAGCGTCCGACTTCAGCCAGGTCACGATCTTGCAGTCCGTGAGTTCGAGCCCCGCGTCAGGCTCTGGGCTGATGGCTCAGAGCCTGGAGCCTGTTTCCGATTCTGTGTCTCCCTCTCTCTCTGCCCCTCCCCCGTTCATGCTCTGTCTCTCTCTGCCCCCCCCCCAAAAAAAAAGACTCACTCTCTCTCGGGCTGCCTGGTGGCTCAGTCAGTTGCATGTTTGATCTCATATTTTATGGATTTGAGCCCTGCAATGGGCACCGTGAGCAGAGCCTGCTTGTGATTCTGTCTCTCCCCCTCACTCTCTGCCCCTCCCCTACATGTGTGCGTGCTCTCTCTCAAAATAAATAAATTGAAAAAAAAGTCTCTCCTCCCCTCTGCCCCTCTCCCCCTGCTCGCATGTGCTCTCTCTCTCTCTCTCTCTCAAATAAAAAAACAAAACCAAAAAACCACCCCCCCAAACTAGAATTGGAAATACTGATGATAAATTTATTGCATAAAAGTGTAAAGCTTTCATTGAGCAAAATATTAAAAAGAAAGGTAAATGATTAATGACAAATTAGGTAATACATTTCATAAAATATATGGTAGATAATAGGTTAAGATCCTTAATATACAAAGAACTCTTACAAGTTAATTTTTTTTTTGAGAGAGAGGCAGAGTACAAGTGGGGGGAGGGACAGAGAGAGGGAGACAAAGAATCGGAAGCAGGCTCCAGGCTGTGAGCTGTCAGCACAGAGCCCGATGTGGGACTTTAAGTCACAAACCGTGAGATCATGACCTGAGCCGAAGTCAGACGCTCAACTGACTGAGCCACCCAGGCGCCCCTCTTACAAGTTAATTTTTAAGAAAAGATGCTCACCTCCATAGATGAACCAGCATAAATGAGGTACTAGTCAGAGTTCTACCAGAAAAGCAATGGATAGATTGTGGTATATACTATATAACAGGATAGGATGCAGCAATCAAAACAAGCGACTGGGAAATATACACAATAAGGGTGGTTTTTCCAGTTTGGATAGTGCTCCCCTATCTCTTGGTTCACAAGGCAATTCTATCTACTCCTGGGTCATTACCCAAGAGAATTATCGTAGGGTATCTCCATGCTCAACCTGGGTAATGACAGATTGCTTTCCAGAAAAAGTATATCACGAAGAGCATAAGAGAGTTCCACCTGCTACACATCCATTTGTCAATTGTACAAATATTTTCTCCCACTCTGTGAATGAACAGAAGATCTGAATCTAAGTGTATTCAAATTTATCAAACTTCTCTTTCCTGGTCAGTGGCTTTGGGGTGCTGTTCCAGAAACATGACCCTGCTAGAAATTTTGTTTGCTGTTCACAGAGCTTTAGTTAATCTGAAACTGATTTTTTTGAGTATAGTGTGAGGAAGGGGTCAAATTTCATTTTTCAAAAAAAAAATAGCTTTCACTTGTTTTTATTTTTTATTTATTTATTTTTAGTAATTGCTATACCCAACGTGGGGCTTGAACTCATGACCTTGAGATCGAGAGTCACATGCTCTCCTGACTGAGCCAGCCAGAGACCCCAAATTTCAGTTTTTCATATAGATTTCTGACTGACCCAGTACCACTGCTCTGCTGAGCTATTTTGTCGTAAGTCAATGCCCATCTATAATGTGTCTCTACTTCGGGATTCTAATATGTTCCACCACTATATTGATCTGTCCTTGGGCTGACATCAAATTGTCTTAATTACTGTGGCGTTAAGATAATTGTCGTTGTGGCGCCTGCCTTGCTCACTGGCTGGAGCATGCAATTCTTTATTTAAAAAAAAAATTTTTTTTGACATTTATTTATTTTTGACAGAGAGAGAGAGAGAGAGAGACAGAGCATGAGCGGGGGAGGGGCAGAGAGAGAGGGAGACACAGAATCCGAAGCAGGCTCCAGGCTCCGAGCTGTCAGCACAGAGCCCGACGCGGAGCTCGAACTCACAGACTGTGAGATCATGACCTGAGCCGAAGTCGGACACTCAACCGACTGAGCCACCCAGGCACCCCTGAATTTAAAAATCTTAAAAAACAAAATAAATGTTGCTATTTGGTACCACGAATATTTTGGCCACTCTTGGACTTTTATATTTCCACATGCTTGATTCCACAATGAGAAAATGTTGGAATTTAGATTGAGATTGTGTTGAATCTATAGATGCCTCTGTGAAGAATTGACGTCTTTATAACACTGAGTCTTCTAATCCCAATTACTTAGGTCTTTTAAGATGTCTCTTAATAAAATTTTTTAATAGTCCCAGTCTTTGTTCACACTCTGGATGGAAATCACACCCACAAGTTTCTAGGAGTACTATGTCAATCATCAGCCTTTGATTAGACAGTCACAGAAGAAGGTTAGAAGTAGTTCAAGTCAGTTTATAAACAATAAAGTTAAGTCTAAATCTGTATCTTGTCATCATAAAGCTGGTTTTCTATATAGCCTGTTTACTAAACGTTTCTCTAACGTTAAAAGATGGACTTGTTTTTTACATTTTTTTTAAGTTTTTATTTTTAATTTATTTTTTTAATTTTTTTTAATGTTTATTTATTTTTGAGACAGAGAGAGAGCATGAACGGGGGAGGGTCAGAGAGAGAAGGAGACACAGAATCTGAAGCAGGCTCCAGGCTCTGAGCTGTCAGCACAGAGCCCGACGCGGGGCTCGAACTCATGGAACGTGAGATCATGACCTGAGCCGAAGTCGGATGCTTAACTGACTGAGCCACCCAGGCGCCCCTTTATTTTTTATTTTTGAGAGAGCGTGTGCATGTGCGCACACACACACACACACACACACACACACACACGAGTAGGGGAGGGGCAGAGAGAGAGAGGGACAGAAGATCCGAAGCAGGCTCTGGGCTGAAAGCAGAGAGCCCGGTGCAGGCCTCGAACTCACGAACAAACCTTGAGATCATGACCTGAGCGGAAGGCAGACGCTCAACTGACTGAGCCACCCAGGCGCCCCAAAGATAGACTTGCTGTAATATGCATCTTCCAAAGATTGTCGACTTATAACCTTGAGATTATGTTTGACAAAATGTTTGTGACAGAAAGTTGTATTTGTTCACTTAAAGTGACAAGCTACATTTGTCCTAGGAGTGAATTGGCGTCCCGATATTCTGATAATTAACTTGCTATGATCTCTGTGATTTTCCAAATCACTCAAACAGCATTATCAAATAGTGTGGATTTTCTGGTGCTCCCGAGGGTGTCTGTTTTGCTGATGGACCTCATTGCCCCTACGATTTAACATCGGCCCCAGGCTATGGTTTGTTCTTTCTTTCTGCTTGGCACTAACAGACTGATCTGAAGATTCGCATTTGTTTGATGATGATGTTGATGATGATTTCATCCCAAAGAAATTTGTTCGTATTGTTTTATTTGACCACATCCAATCTGATCTTTCCTTCAGGAACTTTCCATTTTTATTGTGGTAAGAACACTTAACCGTAGCTTACCCTGTTAAATTGTTTTAATGTCTATTTATTTATTTTTGAGAGAGAAAGATAGAGAGGGCTAGTAGCAGAGGGGCAGAGAGAGAGAGAATCCCAAGCAGGCTCTGCCCTGTCAGCACAGAGCCCAGCGTGGGGCTCGATCCCACAAACCGTGAGATCATGACCTGAGCTGAAATCGAGAGTCGGATGCTTAACTGACTGAGCCACTCAGGTGCCCCTCCCCTGTTAAATTTTGAAGTGCACAGTCCAGTATTGCTACCCGTAGGCACAATATCGTCCAGGGGAGCTCTAGAACTTACTTGTCTTGTATGACTGAAACTCTATAGCCATTGAATAGCAACTCCCATTTCTCTTTTGTCTCTATATAAAGTCTTCTTCTGGATCAAGACTCCATTTCTCATTTTTAAAATTTTAGTTTACCTCTCATAAACGATATCACTTTCTACTCTGAGTTCAACTTAATCTGGTTTTCTAACTCACTAATTAGGTTTTCTAAAGTGTCCTTCCTGTTCTTCGGTGCCTCTGTCTGTTTTTTAATATCTTGTTCACATTTTTATTTGCAGTGTAAGAACACAACTCTCAGAGGCGCTTGTTTGTTATGTGTCACGGTTTTATTTAAGTGGTTATTGAGGAAACAGGAAGACCAGAGGGCTCCAGGAGCAGTTGAGGAACAGGAACGCATTTGGTCAATAGGAAAAGACTGTCAAAACAAGGTCATTAAGTTAGACATGAGAGTGGTTAACCTTTTACAGCAAATAAAGCCATATCACCTTTAGGGTTAACTTTTCTACCAGGCTATAAAGAAAAACAATTTATTGAATTCTGTAGATTGACCTCTAACCCTACAGTCTTACAGAATTAGAACCACTTGTGCCTTCGGCTGTTGCAGTTTGTGATTATGCTGAGACAGCTATGCTACATTCCCCAAAAGGTCAGGTCGGGGTCAAGCAGGACTCTTAGACAATGCTCTAGCTTAGACAAAAAGCATCAGTTTTCTTGCTTTTTCTGAGATTGTAATACATTTTTCTCTAATACTCCTGTTTTTAAATGCTCTGGATTGCAAACTTTGGAGGCTTCCTCCGACTGCTCTGTGGCTTATCCTCACCTCTAGCGCCCTCTGCCGTGTGGGAAATGTTTGCGTGGTCGCAGGGAAGGGGGTAAGCAGGTGGAAGGAAGGAGTAGTAAGGAGCCCTTCATGGCCTTATCTATGAGGCATAGGCCAAGGTGGGGCTTCCTGTGGTGCGGTGGGGTGATCGAGCGTTTTGTCCCTGCTTTCCCCAGCTCGGTGTCATCCGGCTCCTTGAAATTTCAACTATGTAAGTGGGATTCTAGTTTTCCGTCATGGTATAGAATTTTCTGTTACATTTTTGTTGTGCTTCCGCAGGAAATGAGCTGAGGGAGGGAGTCCAATGAGTGTATGATTAGAATATAATGTCGTATCTGCTGTCCCAGATGGGCACGTATTTTCCTTGTTTCTTTGTGGGAATATTAAAATATGCCCTTTAGAAACCCGTTATGATTATTACCTTTCTTGGTCACCACAAATTTCAAGGGAACATTGTCATTGTACTTCAAAGTTCCCTCTGTGATCCTAACGTATTATCTTTTTCTTGTTGTTGATTAGAGTTAAGACCAAATAGCTTTATTTGTACATCCTTCTGAGATGAAATTGAACTCTTGAAAGCCATTCGCCCCTTTAAACTTCCGATCACATCTTTGGACGATCTTGTCAGAAAACCGCACGTACGCATTCATACATAATGTTGTCTATGATATCATGGAATCTGGGGGTTCCTGAATCCCACATGTGAGTCCCAGTTTAAAAACACTAGTTTTCGAGGTAAGGGTGTGCCACTAGCAATGCCCCAAGATGACCAACTAGGAGAATTCCATCTATAAGTATATCAGACATTCATGTAGTGGTTCTCACATAATCTACATTTTGCGGGTTGTCAGAATGGCTTGCCTTTTGGCGTCAAGGCTGTGGTGACACGGATTTGCTCCATGCTTGACCGGGATCATAAACAAGTGAGAGTTCTATTTTAAACGTATGAAGCCCAATCCGAAATGCTTACATCATGACTATCTTCTGCAAACTTCAAACACACTGTTCTTCGACAAAGGAGGAAGAGGAGGGTTTGGGGGAGATCTGACCTGGCGGGAGGAGAGCGCTTTCCAGATGAGTTTCCTCATTTCCTCCTGGCATCGGAAGGAAAAAGCAATCTGGGAGCAGTTGCAGCAAATGGAGGAGAGTTAAATTGAATGCAATCGTCCCAGGAAATGCGGGATGCACGACGATTAATTTGGGAGGCTTCGGGGCGGTGTCCCCTAGGGCTGTGTGGTTTAAACACGTAGAAAAGTCTCGGCCCACAGGCAGGGCAGGGCAGGGAATGACCCGGAGGCCAGGCTGGGAGGCAGAAGGCAATTTGGAGAGGGTGTGGGCCCGGAGGCAGGGCCTGGAGGTGTACCCTCAGTCTACCTGCTGGGCCTCACAGCCCAGAACCTCCAGCCTCAGGGCGATCTGGTGTGCCCAGCTCTGGGGGTGAATTCTAAGGTAGCGAGTCAGTAGTGGGGGGTCTAGAGAGTTCACCACGGGTGTGAAGGAGTCTTGATTTCCCTGAAAAACCTGAAAGAAGAAAGATGGCATTTGTTAGTTGTCTGACGGGAAAACACTGCCTGCTAACCCCCCTTCCGCTTCTTCTCTTCTCGCCTGCGCCATCGAGTCCTCTGGCCTCCTACTGTGTCAGTCGGAATCCCTCCCTCATCCCCAGAGTGGCCTGCACCTCTGGCAACGCCCAGCACAACACGCATGCTCCATGCGGCTCTTTGCGCTCAGTTGAGTGGCCCTTCTGGCAGTCCCGGATTGAACCCCGGGAGGCGAATGGATGACTGCATCCCACGCATCTGGGCCTGGGAAAGTGGGTCGGACTTCTAGAATTAAGAGCACCTGGCATGCCTGCTGTGGAGGCCTTTGCTCCAGCTATGCCTTATATATGGAATGTTCTCACCCACTCGCCAAAACCTCAGTGAAATGGAACGTTCTGTCTGAGGTGACACACAGCGTCTGCGTGTTGAACCCTGTGGGGGCGGGAGTCAGGCTGCTGCCAGGTGAGGGCACAGGAAACGCCCGATACAGGTAGCCACTGCCGGAGCCCTGAGTCTCAGCTGGTTGACTTCGTCCAGAGCGCTCAGTGTCCCCGTGTGTCTGGCTACGGGCTTACCCACCGTTTTCCTCGGTTTTCACCGCCAAATGCCAGCCAGCCCCACGAGAGTCAGAGACCCTGCTCACTCGTGTATCTTCCACACACAGGACACGTAGCATAACGTACACACGTGGCAGATATCCTACAAACATCTGTTAGAGCTGGTGTGTTTGATGAAACTTTTCAGAAACATTAAAGTCCCTCTTCTGGGATTCTTCAACAGATGTTTATGTTCTATTTGGAGGCTTGTACACCTTCTGTTACACTTACTCCTTGTTACCTCCCCTCAAGTTTTTATTGTGAAATGGTAGCAACCCCAAGAAATTGAAAGAATAATGTGATGGACACTTAAGTCCTCCACCTAGATCCACCGGTTGTTAACATCATGCGATTTTACTGTATCTATTTCTCTACACACACACACACACACACACACACCACCACCACCACCACCACACACAATTTTCTGAACTACTTGAAAGGAAGTCGTAAACATCATGGCATTTTACTCCCAAATATTTCAGCATGTCAAACTTAAAACTAAGGTTGTTTACAACCACAGAATAATATCCACCGAATGTAATACTGATATAATATAGCCTAATATTTTAAAATGTCCAGTTATCATATGATATCCTTTATACAGTTTTTCCAACCCAGAATCTAATAAAAATCACACTTTGCATTTATTTATTCTATCCCTTCAAATCTCCTTTGAGAACAGACTCCTAGTCTCTGATCTTTTTTGTCCTTCATAACATCGACATTTAAATTTTTTTTAACGTTTATTTATTTTTGAGACAGAGAGAGATAGAGCATGAACGGGGGAGGGGCAGAGAGAGAGGGAGACACAGAATTGGAAGCAGGCTCCAGGCTCCGAGCCATCAGCCCAGAGCCCGACGCGGGGCTTGAACTCACAGACCGCGAGATCATGACCTGAGCTGAAGTCGGATGCTTAACTGACTGAGCCACCCAGGTGCCCCAACATCAACATTTTAAAAACAAGTTTATTTATTTATTTTTGAGACAGAGAGCAAGAGAGAGAGAGAGAGAGAGAGAGAGAGAGAGGGAGAGAGGGAGAGAGGGAGAGAGAGAGAGAGAGAGAGAGAGAGAGAAATTCCAAGCAGGCTCCACACCTTTAATGCAGAGCCCAGTGAGGGGCTTGATCCCACAACTGTGAGATGGAGACCTGAGCTGAAATCAACAGTTGGATGCTTCACCAACTGAGCTACCCAAGTGTCCTGACACTGACATTTTGAAAAGCATAAGACCATTGTATTGTGGATTGTTCCACATTCTAAATTATGTGACTGTTTTCTCATTATGACATGTTGGTTAAACACTTTTAGTGAGAAAACTGAGTGCATGATGTGTCCTTTCCACTACATCCATCAGGGGACACATAATGCTAATTTGTCCCATAAATTGACGATGAAAAGTTTGATCACTTGGTCAAGGTGATGTCCACCAGATCTCTCTGTTACCAAGGTGATCGTTTCCCTTTCCTAACAAACAATCTGTGGGATGATACTTTGAAACCATGTAGATACTCTATTTCCCATCAAGCTTTCAGCCAATGGTTTCAGCATTCATTAAAGTTCCTTTTCAATATTAAGTATATCGTTGGGGCTCCTGGGTGGCTCAGTTGGTTAAGTGTCTGACTTCAGTTCAGGTCATGATCTCACGGTTCATGAGTTCAAGCCCCACATCGGGCTCTGTGCTGATGGTGCAGAGCCTGCTTGGGATTCTGTCTTTCCTTCTCTACCCCTCCCCACTTGTGTGCTCTCTCTCTCTCAAAATAAATAAACTTAAAAAAAAGAAGTGATTTTCTTTGTTTTCTACCACTGACCATTTCTGGTTCTTGCACAGTCTCCCCTAGACTCTCCAGCGTGAGCCCTGATGCTAGCTCAACTATAGCTTTGCATGTTTACTGTCTACTTACTTGTGAATAGAAACAGAATTCTTTGTTTTCTAGCTACTCTGCAGGTGAGTTATGGGTGGTTTTATGCAGTTAAAAAAAATATATATATATATTCAGATCATTGGTGAAGAGAGATTTAGTTCTTCCTTTCCAGTTTAGATGCCTTTTATTTCTTTTTGTTGCCTAATTTCTCTGGCTATACCTTCCAGTAAAACGTTGAATAGAAGTGGCAAAAGTGGTTGTCCTTGTTTGTTTTGTGAAAATTATAAAAGGAAGCTCTTTTAGAATGGAGTCAGGGGCGAGGGCAGCAGGGGAGGCTCACAGCCTACCACGTGTCCTCAATTCCAGATCCGACAGGAAGACGGCGGGCCTCTCACGAGGATGCCATTTTCTTTACTACTTTCCTACCGGAGCAAGAGGAAGGAAGGTCCACCCCTCCTCGGCCCCATCCCCACTGCAGCCCAGCCCCGAAGTCACAGCTCAGCCAATGAGAAACCACTGCACTTCCCACTTCCAGTTTATTCCAATGGACTGTTTGTTTCTGGCAGCCGCTCCCAGCTCCTCCCTTTCCTGCAGGACTCGGTGTGCTTTGCTTTTGTTCTGCAGAACAACAGCTTTCTGCTGTTCCCAAATAAAGCCGTTTTGCAGGTAAAATAACTGGCAGTTTTCCTTTTAAAGTTAACATTTTGCTATTTGTCCACTATATTTTCCCTTTCGTCCTGGGATCCTGATCATATGTATGTTAGGCTTTTGATGGGTACCCTCTGTCTCTTAATTTCCTTTCCGCATGCTTTGCCTTCTGTGCGCCATCCTGGGTAATTTCTTCAGCTGTATCTTTCAATTGAATAAAGTCTCTCTGGCTGTGTCTAATGTCCTACTAAGTCTTTCTTTGATTTTCAAACTTCGATAATTCTGTTTTTCATTTCTAAAAGTAGTGTTGTTTCCCCAGAACTGCCTAGTAATTTGGGGTAGTTTGTCATTTATTTTTAAAGTAGGCTCCACACCCAAGCAGGGCTTGAACTCATGACCCTGAGATCAAGAGTCACATGCTCTATGGTCTGGCTCCCCTCTGCTCACGTGTTGTCAAGTTGGTTTGTTCTCTTGCATGTTTGCTAATGTTTATGATCTTATCACTGCGATTTGTGGGGATCTTGGGGACCTAAACTGGGAGTGCTGTCTTCTAGAGTGGGCTCGAGAAAGGTTCTCCCAGATGTCAGGATGTGCCTGAATGCATTTGGTTCTCCTTGCATTACGCTCAAAGCTTAGTCTCCTACTAACACTCACATAAGCATTTTCCTGTAGGAAAGGTCCTCCATTGTATATTTTCTCGTATTTTACCTCTCTGTTCTGATTTAAGCTCATTATTGTCAAGTAAAAGCTCATGGGTTTTTTTGTTTTGTTTTGTTTTGCTCATGTTGGCGAGGAGGCTGGAGAGTCCCCTATCTTCTCTGAGTGTAACAATGAGGTACGAAGTATGGACTATACACGATACAGCCTTTTTATCGTGGTGATATGTACATAACACACCATTTACCATTTTGACCGTTTTTAAGTGTACAATTCAGCAGCGTTACATCCATTCACAATATTGTCCAAGTATCACCACCACCCATATCCAGAATTCTTTATCTTGCAGAACTGAAACTCTGTACCCACTAACCAGTAATGTGCCATTCTCCTCTCTATGAACTTGCGATTCTAGGTACCTCATTATAATTGTTAATTTTATGTGCCAACTTGACTGGTTCATGAGGTGCCCGGATTGTTGGTCCAACACTATTCTGGGAGTGTCTGTGAGGATGTTTTGGGATGAGATTAACATTCAAATGATAGAATGGGTAAAGCAGATTGCCTTCCAATCAGTTACAAGCCTGAATAGAACAAAAAGGCTGACCTTCTTCAGAATAAGAGAGAATTCTTCCTGCCTGACTGCCTTTGAACTGGGACATTCGCTTTTCCAGCTTTGGGCCTCAAACTGAAATATCAGTCCTTCCTAAATCTTGAGCCTGTTGGCCTCCAGCCTGGGATTTACACCGTCAGCTCTCCTGGGTCCCCAGTTCACTGCTCACCCTGCAGATCTTGGGACTTGTCAGCCTTCATAACCGTAAGCCAATTCTTTACCATAATCTCCTTATACACACGCACATTCTACTGGCTCTGTTTCTCTGCAGAACCCTGACTGACTAATACACTCATATACATGGAATCATACATTTTCCTTCTGTCTAGTCTGTTTCATTTAACCTAATGCGTTCAAGGTTCATCCATATGGTAGCAACTTTCAGAGATATACCCTTTTAAAATGTCCTGAAATATGTATTATCTATACTCTGGTCTACTAAACTGCCAGCAGCAGAAGTCTAATCCAGCACTGGGGGATCAGGGAGTTCTCCCTGGAGGAGGAGATGATGTTTGTCTGAGACTTAAAGACAGAGCCAAGTAAAAAGGGCAATGGGAAGTGCCTAGGAAAAATGTTCTAGGTAGAATAGACAGTATGTATAAAGTCCTAGTATGAGAAAGAACATGCTGTTTTAAGAGACCTGAGAGTTTCTTAGTATGGATGGACCTTAGAGAGCAAAGGAGCAAGCGGCAAAAGGCTATATGAGAGAGACTGGTAAGGGCCGCACCATGATTAATTCTTGATGAGAAAGAAAAGAGATGATACAGATGAACTAGTCATTCTCTCATTAGTCATGGGATAGCAAGACTTTTGTCATGTTCTCTAATTAGCAAAATTTGTTGACTTATGCAGCAAACCCACATCAAGAAGGAAGATTGGGGGCACCTGGGTGGCTCAGTCAGTTAAATGTCTGACTCTTGATTCTGGCTCAGGGTATGATTTCAGGGTTTGTTAGATCGAGCCCTGAATCAGGCTCTGTGCTGACAGTGCGGAGCCTGCTTGGGATTCTCTCTCTCCCTCTCTGCACCTTCCTGTTCATTCCCTTGCTGTCTCTCTCTCTCAATCCCGAAATATAAATAAACTTAAAGAAAGAAATAAACTTAAAAAAGAAGGAAGATTGTTTGGGTCATGTACGTTAAAGGTCAATGAGGCTTGGGAATTGACGTTTATGTTATGGGTGAGGATACAGACATCATTAAACATTTGGCAAATAACTCGCATTCTTCTTCACCCCTCTGATTCCTGCCATCTTCCTGAATGACATCAACATCCAGGAGGGTAATCAACTTTTGGCTCTAGTCTGCCCTTTCCTGGGATTGTACATCCTTCCTTGGAGTCACTGTGTCCTCCCAAAATGTCTTCCATCGTGTCCTGTTACCACAGATACTCAGTAAAGTCTATCTTGAAAGTCTGATCATGTATCCACCTTGTTATCTTTATAAATGTCAAGCTCTAGGAAGAGTTTTGTGCCTTTCCCAGGAGACCAGCATACCTTGACTTTGCCATTGTGAAGAAACAGAGCCCAGTTATGGCCATCTTGACTACTGGAAACGAGGAACTCCTTCACATACATGCTGGTAAGGAGTGATTTCACCCCCTGGGTGGCTATTCCTGTGACTTTCATTGTCTTCTGGAAGTCCACTTGCAGCCACTCTTTTGGATTATTTGCCTGAGGAAGGTAGGTAGAGTAGTATCGTTTTGGGTACCATTTGTTCCCAGAAATCCCCACAGCCCTCCCTCTTCACCATGTCATAGCAGATATCGCTCTGCATTTAAATGGTCTCTCCATCAGTCTCCCTTATTAGGCTCGAAGCAACTTGAGGGCCGAAAGTTTTTGTGATTCCACTTTGTATCCTCAGGGTCTCCCACTTGATAGGTGCCCAGTAAATGTTTGCTAAATGAATACGTGAGCCATATAGAGATGGACTAGAGTATTACCAGTTTGGCAATGTGCTATACAACCTGTTTTGTTTAAAGTAAGCCCCTGGGAGGAGCAGAGACCATTAATTGCATTCATCCCCCTAAAACTAGTCAGTGACTGAAAATCCCAAATTCAGTGGTTCTGCAGAGAAGGCCAATTGTTGATACTTCTCCATAAAACTGTACTTCAGCTTACTATAGTTCTTTCACAGACACCAGCCCAGTAATGCTCATAGAGATTCTGCTTCTAGGAGGTTTGATTAGGGATCATTTCCCCCAATGAACGCTGTGTGAAATCACACGGCACATCTGCGAAGTAACTGGGGGAGTTTTCCCCAGAGGCAACCATCCTTGACTTTCCTTCCCTTTTGGGAACAACCAGGTGACAGAAATGCCTTAAAGAAACAGTCAAGGACTTTCCCTACTCTTTCCCCACCAGTACCCCCTCCTGTGCTTTGGTTACATGGCAGACCTGCCTCTTACCTGAGGTCTCCAGGCATTCGTCCTCCCCTGGAGGTGCAGCCGGGCTTGTGAAGGGGACCAAGTGCCAAACATACTGTTTAAGTAGGATGAGGCGGTGACCTGTGCGTCTGATATTGCTTTACTCTCCATTCCCAGTGGCATGCTGCAGCCTCGAAGAAATTACAGGGGAATGTAATCACAAGGAGAAGATGTAGCCTCGGTTCTACCGGCCTGCGCCCAGTGATCCTCTAGGGCTATTGTCACCATGATGTCATTTCCTGGGCATAAACTTTTGCACAGATTCTGTTGCTGTTAACATGCCCCTGGTTTTCTGGTCAGCTCTTCTCAGTTCTGTTTGACTTTGATTTGCCTTGTTAAGCACACCTTGGGTAGCTGCCCCTGGGGAGTCGCTCCCCCCCCCCCCCCCCCCCGTTAGCATGCCCAAGCCCTGGGTTTGCTCAGGACTCGGCTGGTTTAGCGTTGATAGTTTCTGATCTGGGAAACCCCCCTGCTCTCGAGAACACTATGATAGTTAGTCATCCTACCCATGGTTGGGAGAGGGAGGGATACAGGATAACTTGGCACTCACTGTTTAAATCACAGCCCATCAACTCCATGCGGAGAGTGCTGCGGATGCTGTAATGTGTTGGGTGCAAACGGATGTACCGAGCAATAATCGGAGGGTTAAAAATATTGTGTTTTATCCCAGATGAATCCACATTGCCAAAGAACACCTGTAGGGAGGGAGTAGCGTAGGTACATGGAAAGTGGAGTCAGAGTAAAAAGCAATTCCTCCCAATCACATCTTCCTTCTAATTTTGCTTTGTGCATTTCTCAACAGCATCCAACACTCAAAGCTATTCTGGCTAGACACATGTTAAAATGGAATTCATGAAAGCAGAAAACACCAGGAGGAAGAATGGAACAAGGGACATTAACTCTGGGCAGGTGAAGTAGTCTTCTATTTTCAGGGTCCTATGAAAGGCTCATTAAAGTTGAGGGCAGAGGCAGCAGTGAGAGAGTGCTGGGAGTCAGGACTTGGCCACATGGGCCTCAGAAGAATCTTCCAGGAATGTGTGCTGCGTGTCTGTGTGTGTGTGTGTGTGTGTGTGTGTGTGTGTGTGTGTGTGTGCATGAGCTGTGAGGCTTTAATTAATTATTTCTTGTGTCTGAATTCATGAGATACATATTAACATCCAACATGTGGTGTTTAGGACCTTGACATGTGTAGCTTCCAGAAGATAGTATCGGGCATATTTAAAGTAAAAGGAACACAGTTTGAGAAATATGATAGGAATGCCTATTCAAAATGCCTAGATTTAAACCATGGCATACAGTGTAAAGAGAGTTGAAAATTATCTCTTGCAAAACACCTGGGATTTGTTTCTGCTTGAATACACTAAAACAGGAATCAATGTAAGTCTGTTATATAATCACACATCATAGTTATACTATTATGGGGCATGTAAGAAAATTATTTTGCCTTGTGACAATTTTTCCTTCCTGTGGGATAAAAATAAAATATTAATAAATTTATAACATTGTCCCCAGAATCATAGAATTATTTTTGATAAATATATCTGCATTTTTTACTCAATCCTTGTGTCTTGATTGTAAACCTTAGGGACACAAGGTATTAAATCAACAAATGGCTAATGACTACACAAATCCTAGATTCCATTTATTATGTGCCAGGAACTGTGCTACGTGGCTTTACTGGTGAATTCTACTAAATGTTTAAAGAAGGATTAATGCCAATCATTTCCAAGCTCTTTTAAAACATCCTAACTCATGCTACAAGTTACGCATTACCTTGATACCAAAGCCAGACATATACACCACAAGAAAAAAATCACACACCAGTATACATTAACAATTTATATGCAGAAATCCTCAAATAATTTTAGCAAACTGAATCCAGCAGCACATTATAAATATTACATTTTTTAAATTTTTATTTATTTTTGAGAGAGAGAAAGTGCATGCACATGAGCGAGGGAGTGGCAGAGAGAGATAGAGACACAGAATCTGAAGCAGGCTCCAGGCTGTCAGCACAGAGCCCAACGTGGGGCTCGAACTCATGAACCGTGAGATCGTGACCTGAGCCGAAGTCAGGTGCTTAACCAACTGAGCCACCCAGGCGCCCCTCCAACATTTTCTGACAAAAAACACTCAGCAAACTAGGAATAGAAGGGAAATGACCAAACATAATAAAGGGTATTTATGAAATACCCATAACTAATATCAGACTCAATGGTGGAAGACTGAAATCTTTCCATCTAACATCAGGAACAAGACCAGAATGCTTGCTTTCACTGCTTCTATTCAAGATCGTAACATAGTTCATAGCCAGAGCAGTGATGTAAGAAGAAATAAAAGGCATCTAAATTGGAAAGGAAGAAATAAAACTATCTCTATTCTCAGATGACATAATCTTACATATAAAAAAAATCCAAAAGAACACACAAAACACTAACAGAGTTAATAAGCGAATTCAATAAAGTAGCTGGGTCTGAGATCAATGCACAAAAATCAGCTGTATGTCTGTATAGTATCAATGAAAAATATAAAATGAAATTGACAACGATTCTATTTCAAACAGCATCAAATGGAATTAAATACATAGGAATACATTTAGCCAAGGATGTGCATGACCCGTGCACTGAACATTCCAAATCATTGCTGAAAGAAATTAAGGAGGACCTAAGTCGGTGGAAAGGCATCCAATTTTAGTGAATTGAACATTTAAAATTGTTAAGATGGCCATAATATAGATTCAATATAATCCCTATCAAAATCTCAATGATCTTTTGCAGACGTAAAAGCCAACCCTAAATTTATATGGAAATGCAAGGGACAGACACAGCCAAAACAATCCGGAAAAGAACAAAGCTGTACGATCCACACGTGCCACTTTCAAAACTTACTTCAAAACTACAGCAATCGTAAACTGTGGTACTGGCATAGGAGTAGACATGTAGGTCAATGTTTTTGAATTTACAGTGAGAAATAAACCCATAGATTTATGAATAGTTGATATTCAACAAGGGGGCCCAGACCGTTCAATGGAAGAATGAGCAATCTCTTCAACAAACGGTGCTGGGAAAACTGAATATTGACAGAAAAAAGAATGAACGTGGGCTCCAGTTTCACACCACGTATGAAAATGAGTTCCAAAACGGATCACAAACCCAAACGTAAGCGATGAAACTATGAAACTCTTGGAATAAAACATAGATATAAATCCCCCTGGCTTTAACTACACAACAGTTCCTTACATATGGCAGCAAAAGCGCGGCCACAAAAGAAAGGGGGTGGTGGAAAGAGGATAAGTTGTACACCATCCAAACCAAAAACTTTTGTGCATGAAAGGACTCTGTCTAGAAGGTGAAAGGACAAAACGCACAGGATGGGAGAAGCATTTGCAAATCACACATGGGATAAGGGTGTATTCTCCAGAATGCATAAAGAACACCTACAAGTCAACAATGAAAGCACGAACGTACAACCCAGTTAAAAAATGGGAAAGGACTTGAACAGACGTTCCTCCAAAGTGGATGTGCAAATGGCCAAGAGGCACACGAAAAGACGCTCAACATCATGCGCCAACAGGGCGATGCAAATCGCAACCGCCATGAGGCACCACTTCGCAGCCAGTAGGCTGGCTCTTCTAGGCACAAGAAAGCAAAACAAAGGCAAAAAGACGAGTTCGGGCGAGGGTGAGCAAGACTGGGACTCACACACTGCTGCTGGGAATGCAAAGCTGCTGTGGGAATCCGCTGGGCGGCTCCTCAGTAAGTTACCGGCAGAATTAGCACCCGACCCCTCAATCGCAGTCCCGGTGCAATTTCCTACCCTAGGGAATCAGAAACAGGTGCTCAAACAGAACCCTGTGCAGGAAATGTTCGGCGCAGCGCTGTTCACATCTGCCGCAAGGTGGGAATGGCGGAGCTGCCTGTCAACCCATGAACTGGGATAGGCCGCCACACACGGTGTGTCCCTGCGGTGGAATATTACTCAGCCGTGAAAAGGCTTGAAGCGCTGACTCACGCTCCCACACGGACGAACGAACCCTAGTGACAACGCTGCGCTACGGGAAAGCAACCAGGCACAGAAAGCCGCCTATTCGCCCAGCGATCCCGCGTGCAGAAAGAAGTAAGTGTCCGGGACAGGCGAACCCCTATGGGCAGCAAGCCGACTAGCGGTTGCCTGGGGGCTCCCGAGGACGGGGGTGGGGGGGAGAGGGGTGCGGTGAGGACTGGCTGCCTGACACGTACAGGGGTTTCTTTGAGGGGTGCTGCCACGGTTTGGAACTAGACGGTCGTGGTGGTCGCCCGACCCCTCTAGTGTACACTCGGGGCCGCTGGCTCCTACACGGGTGTTGTGTGTGCACAATGCGCCCGCCCAGCCAAAAGCCAGCGTTCCTTCAAACAGGGGTTCCAGGGAGCAGGCTCCCGCCCAGCACTGTTTCTCTGCAGCGGGGGCCCATGGGAAAGCAGTGACTTCACCGGATGTACGTGTCCCAAAACGCGCACCCGACCAATGATGGGGTCGGTCTGTGACCTCTAGGATATAGAGTAGCGGCTTTGGAACGCTGCCGGTCGGAAACTTCGGGCCAACTGGCTTTTTACACCGCTTCCCGCCACATCGCACCATATCCAGCCCTATCCGACCGCATCCAGCCGCACCCGACCGCTTCCCGCAGCGCACGCCAGACCGAGGCCCGTCCGAGAAAGCGCAGCCGAGGCCCAGCATGCCTGTGAGGAGGAGCCGTCGAGGGTCGTCCAGTGGCCAGAGCCGGGTCCGCTCCCACACTGCCCCAGCCGAGTTGACGTTCTCCGTGAGCCACGTGGAGCGCCTCCTGCGGGAGGGCCGCTACTCGCAGCGCCTGGGCGCGTCCGCCCCGATCTTCCTAGCGGCCGTCATCCAGTCCCTGACGGCCAAGGTCCTGGAGCTGGCCGGCATCGAGGCCCGGAACAGCGGCAGGAGGCTCATCACCCCGGGTGTCGTGGACATGGTGGTCCACAACCACCCGCTGCTCAGCGCCTTCTTCCAGTCCACCATCATCTCCCAGGCGGTCCCGGGCTGGAACTAGCTGTCCCACGCGACGTGGGGTCCGGCGGGCGCCAGGCCTACTCGTGGCCGGGGTGGGCCCCGGCCGGCCTGGTGCCTCAGGCAGTCACTGAAAGCCAATAAAGTGTTTGGAGAAACCCGTGTGAGTGCTTCTGTCGCTGGTGTGTGGGGCGTGGTCGTGGGACGTCCCTCGTCGGGGGTGGGGGGTGGGGGGTGGGGTGGGGGCGTGGGGCGGGGGTCGTGGTCGGGGAAGACCCAGCAGAGCAGCTTGTCTCGGGGATCATGCAGGCGGTGGCCCTGGGCGGGAGAGGCTGGCTCGGGTGGAGGCTTTGACGGGAGGGGTGACGAGTGACCGGGGCGGGGGGACCTGGCGAGCGAGAACCCTGCCAGGTTGGAATTGGGGTCACGCGGGACGGCGAGCTGGGTTTCGGGCCGGTTCGGTTACAGATTCTGGGAGACGCCTTCGGCCACGCGGGTAAACAGGCCGTCACCCAGCCACAGGGGGCACCTGGCCAGGCCCCGCCCCAGGGTCCACGATTTGCACACACGACCCGCGCGGGGCGAGGCCTCTCCTGCGGGCCCCGTCGCTTGCGTATCACCGGGGCAACGGGACGCCTGGCTGCCCGAGCGCGGACGCAGGGCACGTCGCCGCCGGGCGCCCGCACGTCCGACCGTCCGCGTCCGCGTCCGCGTCTGCGTGTGGCGGCGAACATGGCGGCGTCCGCGCCCGGCCTGGGCGGCGCTGCGGGCCCGGGCCCCGAGGCCGGGGACTTCTTGGCGCGGTACCGCCAGGTGTCGAGCAAGCTGAAGAAGCGGTTCCTGCGGAAGCCCAACGTGGCGGAGGCGGGCGAGCAGTTCGGGCAGCTGGGCCGGGAGCTGCGCGCCCAGGAGTGCCTGCCCTACGCGGCCTGGTGCCAGCTGGCGGTGGCGCGCTGCCAGCAGGCGCTCTTCCACGGGCCTGGGGAGGCGCTGGCGCTCACCGAGGCCGCCCGCCTCTTCCTGCGGCAGGAGCGCGACGCGCGCCAGCGACTCGCCTGCCCGGCGGCCTACGGGGAGCCGCTGCAGGCCGCCGCCAACGCCCTGGGCGCCGCCGTGCGCCTGCACCTCGAGCTGGGCCAGCCGGCCGCCGCCGCCGCCCTCTGCCTGGAGCTGGCCGCCGCCCTGCGCGACCTGGGCCAGCCGGCCGCCGCCGCCGGCCACTTCCAGCGCGCCGCCCACCTGCAGCTCCCGCAGCTGCCCCTGGCGGCGCTGCAGGCGCTGGGCGACGCCGCCTCCTGCCAGCTGCTGGCGCGCGACTACAACGGCGCCCTGGCGGTCTTCACGCGCATGCAGCGCCTGGCGCGGGAGCACGGCAGCCACCCGGTGCCGCCGCCGCCGCCGCCGCCGCCCCCGCCGCCTCCGGGGCCACAGGTCGGGCCCGGCGCGGCCCCGGCCCTGCCCGCCGCGCTGCTCCCTGCGAACGGCGGCCCTGCGCCCGCGCCCTCTCCCGCCACGCTGGGCGCCTTCTCCGACGTGCTGGTCCGCTGCGAGGTGTCCCGCGTGCTGCTGCTGCTGCTGCTGCAACCGCCGCCCGCCAAGCTCCTGCCGGAGCACGCCCACACTCTGGAGAAGTACTCCTGGGAGGCTTTCGACGGCCACGGGCAGGAGAGCGGCGGCCAGCTTCCTGACGAGCTGTTCCTGCTGCTGCAGTCCTTGGTCATGGCCACCCACGAAAAGGACACGGAAGCCGTCAAGTCGCTGCAAGTGGAGATGTGGCCACTGTTGAGTGCCGAGCAGAACCACCTCCTTCACCTGGTTCTGCAGGAAACCGTCTCCCCCTCGGGACAGGGCATCTGAGGACTCGCGTGAACGAAGGCACTCGTTGCTTGCTACCAAACGTCGTGCGTCTCCCTTGGCGTTTCGGGGGGAAATACAAGTCGTGGATGCCGGCAAAGTTCTACCTTGGTTTCTCGTACTCCTCTGGCCACTGTAGCAATATAGTTCACTGGGAGGTACCTGTGTCCCAAAGACTGACTTCCATAACGGAGGGAGGGACAAACAACCAGGACAACGTGATAGAATCAGAGTGGAAGACAGGGCTCTCTTCCCCAAGGCTGCAACATAAGAATGAGAACCCTCTTGCGG
The DNA here is from genome assembly GCF_027475565.1 of Acinonyx jubatus. NCBI lineage: Eukaryota > Metazoa > Chordata > Mammalia > Carnivora > Felidae > Acinonyx > Acinonyx jubatus. The sequence goes on from NC_069389.1 coordinate 123,793,371, forward strand.
CGCCTGGGGTGGCTCAGTCCGGAGTCTGATTTCAGCTCAGGTCATGATCTCGCTGTTAGTGAGTCCCAGACCTCCCCCCACCACCTTGGGGCCCTGCGCTGACAGCTGGGAGCCTGCTTGGGATTCCCTGTCTCCCTCTCTGCCCCTCCCCTGCTGCACCCGTGCTCTCTGTCTCAATAGAAATAAAAAGAACCCCGCTTATCCCTTACTTCTTCCACCCGACTCCCCCTACATCTTTGTGGCAGAGGATTTCATGTTTCACAGTTCTGCCTAAATACTTAAGCTATAGGATTTTTTTTTATCGTGATCTCATTTCTTAGCGTATATTGACGTCTATCTGTGGGATCACCCAAGTAGTTTCATCTGCCCCATGCATATTTGTGGGAATCATTTGATGAGTACGTTGTTGTTGCTCCAGCCCTAAATCCACAATAAAGCCATCCTGATGCCCCTAACCTGTGGTGTAGCTTTACTTCATCTATAACATGGGAATAGCTTCTCTGCCCATCCAGAAGCAGGAGGTAGAAAAACAGTTCTCCTTCAGGTCCATGATGCATTCATTCATTTGAAATGGACAGTGTGCCTGGGATTCAGGCTGTGCCCCGCAGTGAATCTCCAGAGATCATTTGCGATGTGGTGCTTAAGTGGTCCTTACTTAAGAGAGCTACCATGCAAATGTGTCTGGTGCAAGGTTGGGGGTGGGGCGGGAATGTTCTAACAAATGTGTTTAGCAAATGTGTCGGTGTGCATTGGAATTCACAGTTCTGGTTCCAGGTTCTATTCTGAGAGGTATGCCTACTCCATGTGACAATCCTGTATTTGTAGTAGGGACCTTTCTGTACCTCTTATTTAACTCCAATGTGTAAAACCAGCACGGTTCTTTGGTATTGTGTGGTCATGTATGTGAAAGACAGTGTCTTTGTTCCGCAAGAGCAGGGTGGTATCCCATTTCAAAATACTACATTTCCAAAGCTTTTTGGTCCAAATGTTACATGCAGACATTACAGTCTGGGGGCTTTTTCAATTCCATTTTATTTTCTTCACGGTGTTGGGAGTGATAACGAGAAGTCTTCAGAATAGAATCTTCTCAATCATTCAGGTTTGGGAAAATGCATCCTTTACGCTGAAGTTGTGTACGGTACTAATATTTTGGAGTGAGATTTAAGGGCACAGCTTGGCGGTAGATTTGCCTTATTTTGTGTGCATTGCAGGGGATATGTACAGGTTGTCACCATGAGTTAAGTGCCGCAAAAGGGGCGGGACTTTTAGCGTATTCTTTCCTACTTCTGTTTCAACAATGTGGGAGCAATAGGTAAGGAAATATGGGACAGGCCCATCTGAGACAGACTCAGCCAGCATTCCTGTGCTCTCACTTGTCTGCCAGGAAGGGTCTTTCGGAGCCCTAAAAACCTCATCCAGTTTTTTGCAAAAGTGGCTAGGGTATCAGACACATGGCAAGATGCTCAACATCGCTCATCATCAGGGAAATGCAAGTCAAAACCACAGTGAGATAGCCCCTCACACCTGTCAGAATGGTTAAAATCAAGAGCACAAGAAACAACATGTTGGCGAGGATGTAGAGAAAAGGGAACCCTCTTGCACTGTTGGTGGGAATAAAAACTAGTGCAGCCACTCTGGAAAACTGTGGAGTTTCCTCAAAAAGTTAAAAATAGAGCTGCCCTTCAACCCAGCAATTGTGCTAGTAGGTATTTACACAAAGAAAATGAAAATACTAATTCGAATAGATATATGCACCCCTATGTTTATTGTGGCATTAGTTATAATAGTCAAAATATGGAAGCAATCCAAGTGTCCATCCATAGATGAATGGAAAAAAAAGATCTATGTATAGAAGCACACATATGCACACACACACACACACACACACACACACACACTGGAATATTAGCCATAAAAAGAATGAAATCTTGCCATTTCCAACAACATGGATGCATCTAGAAGGTATAATGCTCTGTGAAATAAGCCAGTCTTAAACTGGAATTTACAAAGAAAGTTGTTAGGTTGCATGCTCTTTCCTGCTTTTGCTTTTCCTGGTGTATTCCTCTCCATCTGTGCTACGGGCCTGGCTGGCTGCCTTACTGTTTTATGACAAAAATGTTTAGGAGTTATGGAATGTGGCTGGTGATGATATTTGGATTTGGGCTCCAGGAAAAGCCTCCTTAGGCCTCTGGTCTAACTCCTTGCCTTGAGGAAGTGGTGGGAAGGGATTACCAGAGAGCCTGTGTTGGGTATATGAGTATAATTTTAGGAAACTTGAAGGTTGTTTTTATTTGCCATTGGCTCATTTATATATCTCCCTCAGAAACTTCATAGCACAGATATTTGGGCCAAAGCCAGATTTCAGCAATTTTGACAGACTTTGACAAATCACTTGGTAATTATAAATAAAATTAACACTGTTTTATAACATGACCAAAAATAAATATTTTTAAAAGACATGAGTAGTCTTCTTTTTAACTTGAAAAGCAAAGGGAAAGAGCCACATCAGTGAAATGCTCATTGATAATTCAAAATTAACATTTAAATTATTATAAACTATTGACAATATAGGTGCCTAGGTGGCTCGGTTTGTTTAGTGTTAACTTTGGCTCAGGTCATGATCTCATGGTTTGTGAGTTCGAGTTCTGCTGTAAGCACAGAGACCACTTTGGATCCTTGTCTCTCTGCTCCTCCCCCACCCCTCTCTTGCAAAAATAAATAAACATTAAAAAATTTAATAAAACTACTGAAAATAGTGGCAGTGAGGCAGCGATCCTTAAAGGGCATTGCAATTCCCTTTGCCCCATTTATGTGGGACTTCTATGATGAGAATATCGCTGCTGCAACAATATTTAGTATGTGGATGATACGAAGATGTAAAAACCTTTGAGGACCTCTACACTGAAGGTCAATGACTAAGACTGCAATCTGTTGATTAGAGAAGGTCTGGGATGGAAGGGTTCTGGTTCATGTTAACACTCTAGGCATCTCTGCTGCCATTAGAGTTGTTCCTCATTCTGCAAACTCTTTTTGTAAAGGAGCAGATGGAAACATTTTAGTCTTTTCAGGCCGCAAATGGTCTCTGTCCCATAACCTTTGTGTTTGCGACTTTAAACATGTAAAAACCATTCTTAACTCACAGTCCATACAAAAGCAGGTGGTAGTCCAAATCCATGGATGGGCTCCAGCTTACCCATCCCTTTACTAGAACCTAGAACAGTAGTTCCTGAGTAACTGTTAAATGAATGACCTTCATGAGAGTAGTTAATATTGTATCATTATCACTGAATGAGAAAGACTAAAAACAAAAGAACTAGTCATTTAACTCGAGATTCTAGGAAACAAAAAATAAACCAAAAGAGAATTAAAGAGAATTTTAAAAGTTTTGAGCAGAAATTAATTGGAAAACAAACTTCAAGTCTATGTTTTACTTTTTTTTTAATTTATTTTTTTTTAATTTTTTTAATGTTTATTTATTTTTGAGACAGAGAGAGACAGAGCATGAACGGGGGAGGGTCAGAGAGAGAGGGAGACACAGAATCTGAAACAGGCTCCAGGCTCTGAGCCGTCAGCACAGAGCCCAACGCGGGGCTCGAACTCACAGACCGCGAGATCATGACCTGAGCCGAAGTCGGCTGCTCAACTGACTGAGCCACCCAGGCGCCCCTATGTTTTACTTTTTTAATTTTTATTTATTTATTGACAGCATAAGCTTGGGAGGGGTAGAGAGAGGAGAGAGAATCCAAAGCAGGCTCTATGCTGACAGCACGGAGCCCAATGCGGGGCTCAATCCCCTGAACCATGAGACCATGATCTGAGCGGAAACCAAGAGTTGGATGCTTAAGCGACTGAGCCACCCAGGTGCCCAAAGTCTATGTTTGATTTTAAGACCAAGAGTTGATTCTCTGAAAATCAAATAGAATAGACAAACATTTGCCCACTCAGATAAAGGGGAAAAAGAGAGAGATGTGTGCATGTAGATATGGCTCTATGACATAGGCAGGGAGACAGAAGTCTAATGTATACAGTCACAGCAATGAACTACAGGGAATAGAAAATGAGAATATCAATATTCAGATGAGGATTGGAAAAGATAGCCAGGCCACTAAATAAGGCACAAAGCTCTAGTGGCATTTCCACCTAACTTTCATTAAAGACATGATTACTATATTAATTAAACCATTCTACTTTATTTTCAAGTCCATATAACTCTCATGCCAAAACCTGATAAACAGAGCCCTTGAAAAAGGTAAACCAGTTTTATTGATTAGTATAGATAGAAAAATTCTAAATGACGTGTAATCAAATTGCATCCAGCTAAGTTTTAAATGATTATTACACTATGAATGAGAGTGGTTTTCCCAGGGATTTCACAGTGCTGTGCTGGAGCTGTCTAGTCCTGGATTGTGAGAGCCACTTGTGCCCGTCTGTTCCCAACTCTGCATTCAATGCCATTAAATCATCGGCTTGAAATCAGGTCTGATTGGACTGTTACAAATCAGGTATGATAATGAGTATTTATAGCATGGAAATGAGCAAACGCTACAAATCAACACCTTTCCCCCCTAACTGTCCCCCATTTTGCTTCTGAGCCAAGTGATAAACATTTGCCAGCACACCACTGGATGTTAACTGTATTTTGACAATAGGAAAGAGAAGAAATGTGATCATACCAAAGATGGTGAAAAAGCATTTGATGAAATTGTGCAGCCATTGCAAATAAAAAGGAGTGGAAGGAAATTTTTAAATGTGGTAGAAAGTATTTGTTTGAGGGGTGGCTGGGTTGCTCAGTCGGTTAAAGTGACTGTCTCTTGATATTGGCTCTGGTTGTGATCTTGCAGAGCGTGGAGCCTGCTTGGGGTCCTCTCTCTCCCTCTCTCTCTGCCCCTACTCTGCTTGTGCGCTCCTCTCTCTCTCAAAATAAATAAATAAACATTAAAAAAAGTATTTGTTTGAAACAGTGAACATTATGTTAAAGAGTGAAATATGGGATCCATTCACAGTAAAGTCAAGAAAAGATGGGCTTATTTGTTTTACATATATGTCTATATATGTGTCTCTCTGTGTGTGTTTGTGTATATTAATCACAAAAGCATTTAGGGTAATTGCTACTTCTGTTTACCAGGTCCTGCCAGCATAACGTCATCAATGTAATGGGCCAGTGTGGTGTTCTGTGGGATGTCAACACGTTTGGAGTCCCTTGGGTGTATATTATAACAAAGAACAGGAGCCGGCATTGTCCTGAGACATGAACAGTAAAGTTAATACTCCCGATCCTACGTTGTAAGTGCAAATCTATCCTGTTTTTGCTTATCAATGGGAATGAAGGAAAAAGTATGCTCCAGGTCAGTGTCAGGTGCCTGGAGCTGTGTTAATTTGCTCTGGAGAAGATGCCACATCTGGGATTGCAAACTTTTTGTCATCACCACCTGACTAAATTTGTGATGATGTGTCATTTCCTCATGACTCATCTGACTTTTGTAGTGGCCAAACAGGGGCCCTAAGGACACGAGACACTGGCTTGTGAGGCAACAGTTGCAGGTGTAGTCACCAGAAGACTTTTATGCAGAGAAAAGAAAACTGCCTTGGAGGTTGTGGAAAGGTCGCTCCCCAGGCAAGGAGATTCAGGGGCATTTGGAGGCTGGCGGTTCTCAGCCTTATCCATGTGTGTGTAAATCTGCCCACCCAGGTCTCAGAGCTCCCCTTCTTTCCACTTAGCATAAGAGACCCGGTGGGGTTGACCATTCCATGGCAAGTCTGTAATTCATATGCTCAGCCCTTAGACTTGGTCTTAAGTCCGCGTATCTGTCTACAACCACAGGATGTGGCAGTGTCCTCCAGAGCTCCATGGATTTGGCCCAATTCTATATGTACATCCACGGGTGTTCTTCTTTGTGTATATTCATAATGTTTAACATTTAATTTATTTCCTCTACGTATGCCGTAAAAATAAGGGCTATGAAAGGTAGACAGGTCATTCTACAACCAGGCGATGCTATAGTTATCACCATACTGACTAAATGCCCCTGTCAATTTAATCTCCCAGGGTTTTTGTCACCATCTGTATCTCATCCCATAGCATCACTGGTGATACTTGGATGACAGTGGTTTACAGAAAAGACCACAAGTTCCTTACATTCCTCCCACTGAGAAGTGGCGTCTGTCTCTTCCTCTTGAATCTGGATAGATGTGTGACCATCATGCTGTGAGAATCCCAGGCCTCATGGAAAGGCCATACTGAGTTACTTCCCTCAGCAGCCGCAGCTGCAGCCCTAGCTAGGTCAGTCAACACCAATTATCACACATGCAAGTGAAGATGCTTCCAGATGCTTCAAGCCCCCAGCTGTCAAATCTTCCCAGCTGAGGCCCCAGATATTGTGGAGCCCAGACAGCCACCCCTATTGTACCCTGCTAAAAGTCCTGACCCATAGAATCTGTGAACAAAATGGTTTGGCATTAAGTTTTGGGGTGGTTTGCTAGTCAGTGATAGTAACCACACCAGGGAGAGAAGAAAGCCACTGTGAAGGGAGCAGTGACCTTCAGTAGAGAGATAAAGCCAAATCCTCTAAAAGGAGGGCACGAGGAGAATAAATATCATATATGTATGTGTGTGTGTGTGTGTGTGTGTGTGTGTGTGTGTGTATATCAAGTAAACTGTGCACCCAACATGGGGCTCAAACTCACAACCCCAATATCAAGAGCCTGTTGAATGAAGGGTCTTGTGATCACTTCCCAAGGTTTCCCCTGGCCCTTTATGTGGAAGACACAGATCTTTACCTCCATTAGGGTGTTGCCCCCATGAACTCAAGTCTTCAAGCTACCGCCTGCTGGATATTCCACCTGACGGCCCTATTGTCATCTCACACTTAGAATATCCATAAGCAAACTCATAATGTTATCAATCCACTCAGTCCCGAGTCACAGATTTCTGTCAACAGAGCATACCTCTTCATTTGTATTATCTAGGAGATCTTTGATGCTACTATGTTTTTATCCAGACATCCATAATCACTCCTATTGCCCCAAAGTGGAAAAATCTTTTTTGGAGTTAAGTTTGTAGAAGGTAGGAGTGTTTGTCCCATATCTGAAATCTGTCAGAAGCTCTTTAAAACACTCATGCATTCTCTTAAAAGAACTCATGACATACCATTAAGGTCCCAGTGGAATTCCCTCGATAACTCTGCCACTTCTTTCCATCAAGACTATACATGATGATAAACTGAGAGATGTACAGGCTGGACAACTTCTGACGGGCGCCCTGGGTCATGATGCTGTGAATGATCATTGGTGCCAACAGATCCACCTGCCAATTAAAACAACACTTTATCTTAAATGTATGTAGCACCTTCTGAAATTCATTATTGGCTTAAGAAGAATCTACATCAATACAGATATGCTCAATATCACCTTGGACGTGCAGTGAAATAGACGGCAACGTTGGAATGTGGATGTGTGTGGAGCGGGGAGATAAATGATGGGAACAAGAAGGAAAGGGCTTATTGGGTTCTCAGCCTACTTCCTGACACACCAGACCGCTTCCAAATCAATGGGCCTTACTTCCTGTACCTGCATCCCATGTGCTGCACTTAGGGACCCACACAACCTAGTGCTTTGCCTCAGCCTCAGCGTCAGCCTCAGCAAAGCCGATTTCCTCCCCTCTCCCCAGACCAGTCTCCATCCCAACATCACTATCAGTGATAGACCGCTGTCTCTCCTTCAAGTGTTACTTCAGAAACGATTTCTCCTGGTTAGCCTTCCCTGACTTGCCCAGATATATTTAGTGCTCCTTTCTCTATACTTCTGTTTCACTTTGTGTATAAAACTTCATGAGAGCATATTATTGCATTATATTATAAAGCTTTCTTTGCTTATATTCCTTCATTGTTAGACTGTGATCCTTAAGGCAGTGAACCTGTTTGAGTCACCTAACCTCTGTGTGTCTCAATTTCTTTATATGTAGAGTAGGAATAATAATGGTGTTTATCGCAAAGGTTTACCAGAGGATTAAGGGGTTAATACATGTGATGTGCTGAGTTCAGTGCCTGGCACATACTAAACACTTAATAAATGGTAGCTTTTATTTTATTTTTATGTTTTTATTTATTTATTTTGAGGGTGGGATGTGGCAGAGAGAGAGGGAGAGGGAGAGAGAATCCTAAGCAGGCTCCATGCTGACAGACCTGGGGCTTGATCCCATGAACCATGAGATCAGGACCTGAGCCGAAATCAACAATCAGAAGCTCAGGGGCACCTGGGTGGCTCAGTCAGGTGAGCGTCTGACTTCGGCTCAGGTCATGATCTCACGGTTTGTGAGTTTGAGCCCCACATCAGGCTCACTGCTGTTGGTGCAGATTCCGCTTCAGATCCTTTGTACCCTCTCTCTCTGCCCCTCCACCTGCTCATGCTCTGTCTCTTAAAAATAAATAAACATTACAAAAAAAGAAGAATTGGGGCAGGGGGACACCAGGGTGCCTCAGTCGTTTGAGTGACCAACTCTTGGTTTTGGCTCAGGTCATGATCTTGCACTTCATGAGTTTGAGACCCATGTCAGGCTCCACGCTGACAGTGCAGAGTCTGTTGGGGGTTTTCTCTCTCCCTCTCTCTCTCTCTGCCCCTTCCTGGCTGGTGCTCTCTTTGTCTCTCTCTGAAAATAAATAAATAAATAAATAAATAAATAAATAAATAAATAAATAAATGGAAGCTTCACCGACTGAGCCACCCAGGCACCCCTAAATGGTAGCTTTTATATTCTCTCTAGCTGTAGACCTAACCTGGCATCTGGTATAATACTGATTCACAGGAAATGTTTTGGAATGAATGAGTGAATAATGGCAGAGTGGTAAGGAATAATTGGTTCTTTTTGTTTGTTTGTTTTTAAAGAAATTTGTTTGAAGTGAGTAGATGTTTGAATGATAATGTTTATTATTTTTTTAATATATATTTTGAAATTTTATTTAAATCTGAGGCAGTTAATATATCGTGTAGTATTGGTTTCAGGACTGAATTTAGTGACTCATCCCTTACATATGACACCCAGTGATCATCCCAACAAGTGCCCTCCTTAGTACCCACCTCCCATTTAGTCCATCCCCCTACCCACAACTCCTCCAGCAGCCCTCAGTTTGTTCTCTGTATTTAAGAGTCTCTTCTGGTTTGTCTCCCTCTCTGTTTTTATCTTCATTTTGCTTCCCTTCCCCTATGTTCGTCTGTTTTGTTTCTTACATAGGAATGACTGGTTCTTAAAGAAGAGAGCACAGGCTATGCAAGCATTAGAAGGAATTGTGGCATCAGCGCCCTGATAAGCAAGTCCAACTTAACTTCTCACAGATGCCTGGCACACTCAGATTGGACTGTAATGACACTTGAGCTTCATAACTAACTGTCTCCTTCAGTTAAGTGCCATCCATCTATCCATCCATTCATTCAAAGAAGATGTTTTTAGCACTTGTTATGTGCTAAGCACTGTTCTAGGTACTGGAATTGAGCAGGGAACAAGAAAACAAAAGCCCTGCCCTGATGTAACTTACATTTGAGTTAGAGAAACAGACTACATGTTATATAGATGTTTTTGTTTACAGCATCACATAGCAGTAAGTACAGGAGAAGAAGAAGGAGGGCTGCAGGACAGAGAGTGGCACAGTCTTCAGAAGCTATAGCACTATCTGCGCCCTGATTAGAAGATACTTTCAATTGAAGACACTTTAGTTTTACTCTTTGTGTCGGGGCATAAACAACTGTAAGTACGAGGGGCAAAACTCATGACTTTTGTTGAATTGAGTTGTACTGTTTTCTATGTTGTGTATGCGAGGTCTCTTTTGGACCACTGACTATTGCACTTTCTAGCAGTTGTAAGAAAGCCTTGCCAGCCACCCTTTCCACCTGCGTTCTGCAACTGATGAATTCTTGGCAAACCGCCAGTCTCATCTACTTCACTTTCTTGTGCTTCTTCTCTATTATAATTGGAATCTCAGAGCGACTTGGCATTTACAGAGTCAACATCTTCACCTATGTATCCAGCCATGTATTTGAGTGTGACAACAGGACACACCTCTGTATGAGGGAGTAAGCAAAGCAGTAATGAGTCACCGGGTGCACAAATACAAACATGGCAGCTAGACATCTCTGACTGCCAGCCTGGCTCCCTAGAACCATTTCTTTTTCTTTCTTTCTTTCTTTCTTTCTTTCTTTCTTTCTTTCTTTCTTTCTTTCTTTCTTTCTCTCTCTCTCTCTCTCTTTCTTTCTTTCTTTCTTTCTTTCTTTCTTTCTTTCTTTCGTAAGTGAACATAACTTTTTATTTCCCTTGGATATTTATTACATAAAGTCACCAGATCATGAAAATGTGTATCTGGGCTTCAGTAGAATATGACGGCAAAAACAAAACAAAACAAAACAAAACAAAAAACAAAACCTTCAAGATGAGGTGATTTAATACAGATTGGATGGTAATACAATTAAGTGAGGATTTGTGGTTCAATTACCATAAGCAAACCATGGCAGTTAACAGATGCTTATCAACCTGAAGGGAGCATTCTAGAAACAGTATAGTATAATGATTACAAATTAGGCCTCTGGAGCCCAACTATCAGGGTTTGAATTTTGGCTCAACCACTTACTGGCTGTGACTGGGCAAGTTATTTAACTTTGTTTGAGCTTTCTTAGCTGAAATGACAATGATAATGACAGGTGTGGTAGGGATTTACTAGCTTGATTTGTTTAAAGCACCCAGTAAGGAAGCCCTGTGTATATCAATATTTTGATCATGAATTTGCTAAAGCATAAAAAAGTGTATTGATCAAGTCAGTAAATTATGTGAAACTGGAAAGACTAAGACAGTCTTTGGGAGACAGAAGCTTGGCAAGCTGTAACAACTGGCCAAATCTAAGTGGAAACGTAATGCTGTGTATTACTCAAGTTCTTGGCTGGGCACAGAAAAGACACTCCAGTTACTAGTCCTGGGAGGTCATGTGCAGTTAGGGAGATAGAATTCCCCAAATGGAAATGAGAATGCTGTTCCAATAAATAGATAAGTCAATGGAACACCACATGCAGGGCACCCAAACGGATGATGGTATCCACTACCCAGGGATACATGTCGGGTTGAAAGTGATAACCGCGGAAATACAGGGTGAAAACATGTGGTTTGGCCGCCTCACAAAGAAACAGACATACTTAGGAATCAGTGAGCGCCAGTTCAGGCTGAGCCACAACTGGCCGTGCTGACGACCAATGAGCCACTGTGACATTGAGAGATGTGCTCTTTCCAGGTCTCACTGGTGTACCACTTTATCTCTCCCCAATCCCTATTTAGTATTTTAATCTCAAGAAAACAGGAGCAGATGCTGTCTTGCAGCAAAGGAGGGAAATGTATAGGTAATGGCGTCGGTCAGCTCAGAAGTCAGCAGCACGAGGACCCGATGTGGGGAGACAAGGTGGCGGGGCGTGTGTGCATTCCCCGCTTCGGGCTGTAAGTTCCGGACATGGAGGCGCATTAGAGGGTTGAAAACAAAGCTGGAAGCAGTCATGTTTTCTCCCTTTCCCTGGGTGGGCTCTAGAAGGAAGCTACGCTTGTGGTTAGGCAGAGGGCGGAGTTGGCATGAGTTCCTATATGTGTGCCCTTGAAGGGTCACAGTTCCGACTTAGTACATGCTCATTTGGTAGCATTTTTAGCTATGTTGGATCACATATATCATTAAAATGAATTTCAGATGTTTCTTTTTAAATGTGGCTACTGGGAAATGTTGACTGACACCCATGGTTGCATTTGTGGTTCCAAGTGTGTTTCTACTGGGCAGTGTGGCTCTAGAGGAAATGGGGAGTGAGCAGATCTGAAAGACTTTGTCATTTGAAAAGAAACTGAATGACCCTAAAGACGCTGTTTCAGTCACCGGTTCCGTTTGTTTCCCATATTGGACTAACATATCAGCATACTCAATTCCATTCCCAAATCATTATTCCTCATTGTCTTTGTACAAATCCTAAGCCACTGTGTTCTTTCCTGGTCTGTTACTTGGAGTTTGACGACAATGACTACGGCTTAAAGCAGATGTGTAACGTTTTGAGCTTGCAAGAGAACACACGACATGATTGAACACAAGGTACTTTCTAACCTTGATCCAGGAAATGGGGTCCTTGGTGCTCCAGGCATTGATTGATCCAGAATAGTGAAGTCTGGCCAGCTTTGGGGCCCACTGTCCTTTGCCCAAGAAAGGGGAGAGAGATTAGATTCAGCTGGGTTGGTCCTAGACACTTAGGAAATAAACTTTCTCTCTTGAGAAAGGGTACACCTAGCTGTGGAGAAGATAAAGGCATAAAACATAGTAGGATTTTATTTTCTAAACTTAATAATTTTGTTTATTAGTACCTCTAATTAGCTGACACTGGAATGTGTTACCAGTACTATAGAATAATATCATTATTTCTTTATTACAAAATGTATGTTCCTGGTAGCAAAGTTAGAAAATGAAAAATAAAAATAAGACACAGGGGCTCCTGGGGGGCTCAGTCGGTTAACCGTCCGACTTCAGCTCAGGTCATGATGTCACCACTGGCGAGTTCGAGCCCCACATCGGGCTCTGTGGTGACAGCTTGGAGCCTGGAGACTGCTTTGGATTCTGTGTCCCCCTCTCTCTCTGCCCCTCCCCTTCTGGAGCTCTGTCTCTCTGTCTCTCAAATATAAATAAATGTTAAAAAATTAAAAAAAAATAAGACATAAATAAAAATAAAAGTGAAAAAAGTATCCATTTATGCAGAGAAAAATAATACAATTATGCAGAGAAAAACAATACTATTTTGGTATATCACTCTCAAGCTTCATTTTCAAAGGGCATTTTGCTCCCTCTAAAACAGGGATTGACAAACTTTTTTCTGTAAATGGCCAGATAGTAAATAATTTAGGCTTTGCAGATCATCTGGTCTCTGTTTCAGCTATGTAACTGCTGTTGTAGACAATTATAAGTGAGTGGGTGTGGTGTATGTACCCATAGAAGATTTTATTTACAGACACTGAAATTTGAGTTTCATATAACTTTCACATGTGATGATACAGTCTTCTTTTGTTCTCTCCCAATCATTTAAAAATAGAAAAATAATTCTTAGGAACACTTGGGTGGTGCAGTCATTACACATCCAACTTCAGCTCATGTCATAATCTCACAGTTTGTGAGTTTGAACCCCGCATTGGGCTCTGTGCTGACAGCTGACAGCCTGGAGCCTGCTTCAAATTCTGTGTCTTCCTCTCTCTCTGCCCCTCCCCTTCTCGCACACTGTCTCTCTTTCTCTCTCTCTCTTTCAAAAATAAATAAACATTTAAAAATAAAATAGAGTTCACACTTAAAAAAAAAGAAAGAGAGGCATTTATGGAGCAGAATTAACAGAAGTAAAAAAGATCTAATCAGTGCAGTTCTTGTAGACAAAAAATGGTATTTACCATACTGTCCTGAAGCTGTGATCTGGAAATCTCTAATGCGTCCAGAAGCCATTCCCAGTGGAATCTGACACTCTGAAATCAAAGTGGAGGAACACAACAGCTAGACATACAGAAAATGTAGCTTCACAGATGCAAGTCAATGAAAACGGGAGAACACCAACAAATGGTCATATTTTTATTGTTCACGATGTGCCAAGAACTATATTAAATGTTTATTGTACTCTCTGTCTCATTTAATTCACTCCAATAGCTAGGTGCCACAAGTATCCGTGCCCTGCAGCTGAGGAACGCAATGGCTCTCTTACTTGCTTAGAGTTAAATATCAAACTCTTCCAGGTGATATTTGTAAGTTATCTTTGATAACTGAACCAAAATTAAGTTTCCCAATTTGTTCTTGGAGCTTCACTGAGTTGCGAAAATGAAGATATTTTTAGCACTGGTTTGTTGTATATTTACAGCTTCGGGTTCAAAATGTTCGAAGCTTCAACCATATCTGCCCTTCTCTGGGGACTCTGATCATTTGTACCAGCAATATTCACTTTAGATTTGGAAATGACCATAAGCTTGCATTGATTTCTTGACAAAGGCAAGCATTGGAGGAAGGAGGAAAGCTGTATGGAAGTAGGCTGAGGCGGGGCGCCCAGGGTGGGGCGACGCTCAGCCGGTTGACACTCTGACTCCTGATTTTGGCTCAGGTCACGATCCCCGGGTCTTGACACTGACCCCTGCGTTGGGCTCCACACTCAGTGTGGAGCCTACCTGAGATTCTCTCTGTCTCTCTGCCTCTGTCTCTGTCTCTGTCTCTCCCCCTCTCCCCCATTTGTGTGCTCTATTTCTCCCTAAAAAAAAACGAGAAGCGGGCTGACTAGGAAGGGGGCGTCTGCGCACAGCGCTACTCACTCGGGCTGTATACCAGAAAGAGAGTGCTCATCCCAGCTTGCAGGTGTTCACCAATTAGGCATTCTATCCGCCAAATTCCAACTTTGGATGGTAGCATTTCCACTGTCTCAAAAACACCTTATCAAAAACAAAAGGAACAAAAATGATTTCTTTTTGCTAAAAAAAAAAAAAAAAAGACTGGCAGATGCATTGGTTTATGCAGAATATCAAAGGAGATCTACCTAAGTCAGTTCTATCACCCTCGGACCCTCAAACCCAAATTGCTCGCTATGTGAGCCCTACAGTTTGGAGGCACCGGGGATTGAGTCATGGCAGCCCCCACCCTGGGAAATAGGAGAGACAGGGTGGTGGCAGCCTTTGCTGGTGCAGACAGGAGAAAGCCACTGCACTCTCAGGGTTTTCCAGAGACAAAGGTTTATTTCCCATTGGGCACATGTGAGCTCCCTGGGACAGGGAGGCCTGGGCAAGGTCCTCATGGATCTGGTCCACTAGGGCCACCTTGAGGCTAAAGTAACCTGGCAGCAAGAAGCTAGAGGTGAAGGCTGAGGGGCTGAGGAATGAGTCACAAGCGGCCAACTAGGATAAAGGTGCCCTTTAAGGTGCCAACTAGGATAAGGGTGCCGTAAGTTTACCCTTTCCATGCTGGAGTTGAAAGCAGCTGCCAGGGTTGGGAGCAGGGGGACACACAATAAACACAAGGTAGAGGAAGAAATGTGCCTCCCTTTCCCAATGTAGGTATCTCGGAGTGGACACTGCTGCTTTGTACTTGAACTGTATTTGTGATGTAAAGTGACTGCAGGAATGTTTATTATGCAAGAGTGAGCAGAGAGGCGCCTGGGTGGCTCAGTCAGTTAAGCGTCCAACTCTTGATTTCAGCTCAGGTCATGACCTCACAGTTCATGAGATCGAGCGCCACATGGGGCTCTGTGCTTGGGATTCTCTGTCCCTCTCTCTCTGCCCTTCCTCTGCTTGTGCTCTCTCTTTCTCTCAAAAATAAATTAAAAAGAAAACAGTGAGCAGAAAAGTCATTGAACTTATTGGAAGTTTTACACAAGAACGGGGGAAGTTCATTCCCATGATGAAAGCTGATCAACATTATGAGTACTGCTTAATCGATATACTGGTTATATACATAAACAAATCACTCTATGGATAACTGCTAGTGCCGTGTGGGATCTCAGATGGGGAAAATAATCTCCTTTTCCTAGTAAAGTGCTGCAACATGAATTATTCCTGCTTTCTGTTCTGTTTCTTTTAGAGCACATTATCTGTATCTGAAATTATCATGCTCATTTGCTAAATTATTTAGTATGTCTCTATAGAGTAAAGTGAGTTGAAGAAGTAAGTTACCTGAGATCAGGGAGTGTGTGTCCTCTGTCCTTGGATTGCTCTCCCAGTGCCCGGACCATTTGAGTGGAACAATAGGTACAGTAGTCAGAAAGAGCACAAACTAACTCATACCTGGATACAGGTTGTAGACTGCCATCTTATATTCCTCTTTTTTCCGTACAGTGAACACCTGCCCACTGAAATGAATAGAATGAATGTTTTCATTGCTCCCCATGCTGAGCAGATACCATCGGATCTTTTGATCCTGAGCCACTACCAGGCCGGGTAGTGTGTCCATCACATAGCCGTTGATTGCTGGAGGAGAACACGAAGAAGGCTGTTAAAACCTATTCTCGCGGCACCTGTGTGGCTCACTCAGTTTAGCGTCGGACTTCGGCTCAGGTCATGATCTCATGGTTCGTGGGTTTGAGCTCCACGTCGGGCTCTGTGCTGACAGCTCAGAGCCTGGAGCCTGCTTCGGATTCTGCATCTCCCTCTCTCTCTGCCCCTCCCCTGCTCATGCTCTCTTTCTCAAAAATAAATAAACATTAAAGTAAGTTAAAAAGATCTATTCTAGAAGTTTCTTTCCCTCTACTCCAGTAAAAAATATTGATTCCTGTGAGGATTCCACTCCCATACATACACTCCCAATTCATATACTGTGGAAACATCAGGCTCACGTCTCATCCGTTGTAGTGCTTTTCACACGGAGTAATATTTGGGTGTGGGATGCATTACCGTGGAAGCGGTACTTTTCTTTAAAAGTGGGATCCTCCTTCTGGATACTGCAGGGGGCTCTACAGCTCCTTTCCATGTTTTCCGTGAAGTACCAGCTCTTAGTCTCATCAAAAATGGTGAAAAACAGAGCAAACTCCTGCACTGTCACTTGTCTCCCGTGAGCGGGGCTCAGTGTGTTACTGCGGCAGATCAGAAGGGGTCCAATCAAGCCTGAGTGCACGTCTTTTTCCTGAGAGAGAAAACATCAATCCTCCTTAGTAGATCCCAGAGTGATACCTCTCAAACACAAATATGATGGCACCTCCCTATTTAAAGCTTTCCATTAAACTTAGGGTAAATACCAAAATTCTTGGCAGATAACACAAAGCCCATTCCTTTTAAACCAGTAAGCAGCAGGCACAGTACACACTTACTTACCAAATCAACATCAGAAAAATAAGCCCAAGCCTTGCAGTCAAACTCATCTTCAGTGGGTGCCATCTGATGTTGTACTTTCCAGAAGTAAACTCTGGTTTCATTAGGGTTGACAAACTTTTTTCTAGGTTCTGCTCCTTGCCTCTGATCTTCCTCATAAGAAATCAGGCTAGAATAGAAGGAGTAGGGACGAGAAGCCTGGTTTTTGAAAGTTACCTGCAGAGAAAAGAAGTGAATACAAATTTTAAAAAAGAATTCAAGTGTCATGTTTTAGGATCTTATAAAGTTCTTCGCTTAGGGTTTACGTCTCTAATAGTAATGCCTATTTTTGGCTTTTCCCAAATTTTAATACCCAAAGGAAGTGGTACAGAGGATGGATGTTATTAGAACCCAAAAGGAAGGATCTATAGAGGAAAGTGGGGAAGTTTTGAATTCTAAAATCTTTAAAGCATGAATTGAAAGTTGCAAAAGAGAAAATTCCTAAATACTTAAAAGCAATCTGAAGTGAAAGGGAAAATATCACACCAGGGGTTTTAAGAGACCATAAGCCCAGGAATTGAATCATATGGTTCTTATGACAAATTCTAAGGTGAATGCATATGATCCTTAAAAAAGACTTCAGTTGTTTAAAAGTTAGACATGCTTCATATGACATATGGAAGCTAAAATCAGAATCAAGACAGAAAAAAAATTCACTTGCAATCTCATAATCTTAGGTCCTTCTACATCCTTAATGTAAACACTCAATTGGACCAATGGATGACTATTTTTGGAAAAGAATAAAACTACTTTAATTTTTGGCTCACACATGTATCAAAATAACTTCTAGTCTACAGGAATTACTGATGGAGTAAAAGGTTAAATGTTAAGAAATTAAACTGTAAAATAAAGTTGAAGAAAGTGTGATTTTAAGAAAAACAATCTTTGTATAGGGAAGGATTTTTATTTATTTATTTTAATGTTTGTTTTTTGGGGGGAGAGAGAGACACAGAGAGAGAGAAACAGAGTGTGAGTGGGGGAGGGGCAGAGAGAGCGGGAGACACAGAATTCGAAGCAGGCTCCAGGCTCTGAGCTGCCAGCACAGAGTCCGACACGGGGCTCAAACTCACGGACCATGAGATCATGACCTGAGCCGAAGTCCGACGCTCAACCGACTGAGCCATGCAGGTACCTCAAGGGAAGGATTTTTATAAACATAAAAGCTATGTAAGTGTCATAAAGGAAAGATTTATGGGTTACTGCCTAAAAATTCAAACCTGTTTTATTTAAAAAACCACTATATATAAAATTAAAAGACAACAAACTTGGAAAAATATATAACATATATGGTAATATAAATTGATAAGAAAAGCACTCCCTCCAAAAAATGTCAAATGGGCAAAGAACATTAACAGATAATGAATGTTTCTCTACATTGCTCTTCCAGAATTTTGTCCTGGTAAACGGTTGTGATTACAGCATTACTGAACTGTTGAAAAAATATCAAACTATTTAAAAGGTGGTTCAAAGTATATGGCTAAGTAAACCATACATTCACATAATAGACTACTATGCCATCATTAAACAAAAGTATTTAGAGAGTCTTTTTAATGACATGAGAAATACTTACCACATGATATTTAGTCAAAAGAAGTAGAATTATACATTGTATAATTCTGAACGCATAAAGAGAAGGATACATAAGACAGAGATAACATACACCAAAATGGTAGTTAGGGATTATTTTTCAACTTCTTTATTTTCTATACTTTGAAATTTTTCAAAAGTGAGAATACATTATTTTTAAAAATTTTTTTATTTATTTTTGAGAGAGAGCATGAGCAGGGGAGGGACAGAGAGGGTGACAGAGGATCTGAAGCAGGCTCTGTGCTGTCAGCAGCAAGCCCGATGTGGGGCTCAAATTCATGAACCATGAGATCAGGACCTGAGCTGAAGTCGGCCGCTCAACTGACTGAGCCACCCAGGTGCCGAGAATACATTAGTTTTTAATTTTTAATTTTTTTAGTTTATTTATTTATTTTGAGAGAGACACAGACAGTTCGAGTGGGGGAGTGGCAGAGAGAGAGAGAGAGAGAGAGAGAGAGAGAATCCGTAACAGTCTCTGTGCTATCAGTGCAGAGCCCAATGTGGGGCTCAAACTCACAAAACTGTGAGATCATGACCTGAGCCAAAACCAAGAGTGGGATGCTCAATCAGACGCCCCAAGAATACATTATTCTTATAATTAGAAACAATGTGTGTGTGTATATATATATATATATATATATATATATATATACACACACATATATATATATATGATTAATTTTTTTTAATTCCATTGTCCTTAACTCACCATGATATTGTCTTCAACTTCTGCTCTTATATATGGCCCCAAGAGTCCCAAGTGTTCATTCAGCTCTCCACGGTATAAGGGCTGAGTGAAGGATCCATCAGTAAATTCCTGGAAAACCACCTTCTTGAACTGAGGGACATCCCCAGCTGGAGCCCTGGGAGGAAAAGCAATGTCTTCATGGACCAGGTGGACAGAAAAAGCTCACATTCTTGCCCTCCCTGTATTTGAGACACATTTAGTAGAACTGATGATGAACTGGAAGTGTAATGGAGTGGAGAGAGGAGAACAAAGGATTAAAGAGAACCTCCAGGCTTCTGATTTGGGCAAATGGATGGATGGTGATGCAATTCACTGAGATGGGGAACCCCGGAGGACGAGGTGGTTGGAGTATACAGTTTTGAACACATGGATATCTGTGTAAATTCAATTGGCAAATACCTAGAGGCTGAGAGCTCACAAGAGATCTAGATGAACACTATCCATATTCAGACGATATCCAAATCAGGGGAGCAGCTTATCAAAGCTGATAGTCAATTTTGTTATGTCCTCATCTTATTGGATGACTAAGCAACATTTTGCATAGTTAACCCCTCCATCTTCCTGACATACTCTCCCTCCAGGCTTCACTAGTACATAAGTTCTATGAAAGCAGCACATTTGTCTGTTTTGTCCACTGCTGTATTCCCTGCAACTGGAACAAGTGCCCGGCCCATAGTAGGTGGTCAAAAAATATTTGTTGGATGTTAAATGTATGTAGGGCTTATAAACTTATTCTAAAATTTTTAAAATGTTTATTCATTTTTGAGAGAGACAGAGAGACAGACACAGAATGTGATCAGGGGAGGGGCAGAGAGAGAGAGAGAGAGAGACAGACAGAATCTGAAGCAGGCTCCAGGCTCTGAGCTGTCAGCACAGAGCCCGATGTGGGGCTCAAATCCATGAACTGCAAGATTATGACCTGAGCCGAAGTGGGACGCTTAACCGACTGAGCCACCCAGGCGCCTCTCCCCCCCTTCCCTGCCCCGTCCCAGACTTTTGATTGAGGAATTATAAAGTCTCTGTTCACTGAGCCTGTAAGACACTTCAGCAGACCCACCAAGAAAGAAAACAACTGCAGATCATCACTGCAACTAGGTGGTCCTCTTGCACTTAAATTTTAGTTCATCCAATTCTTATTCTACAGCTCTCCAAAGATTTTTAAAATATGGATTTTTAGCATTTATCTAGTTTTTATAGTTGCAGCAGGAGCATTGGCCTGCCATGACCTACTCTCTATCCAGAAGCTTTGGATTTGCATGGCGTGCCATTTTGCATCCTTTTCCTTTCACCTTTCATACTCCTATGCTTCAGCTCTGTAGCTTGGAAACAGCATCTAGTTGTATTTTGTTTTGTTAAGAAAAAGCCCAAATTGGAGTCATTTGTCACCAAGGAGAGCAAAACAAGATTCACAGTCTCAACCAATCCCAGGAATGTGACCTTTTGACACTCAATCTGAAATTTCCAGATCAGCATTAGTGAGGTCATCTGCATGATCAAAATCTTGTTCTTCCCTTCTTCCCAAAAAGCTATCCTGGGCTGAAGCACCCTTTTCTTGTGCTAATAACCAACCTCCTTGCCCCATCTTCCATTTGTATTGCTCCTCAGAGCATCTCTCTGCTTGCTGGATGGAATGCTGCCTAATTCATGATAATCTCATAAAGCACTTCATAAACTGATTTACTTGCTTGAATTTTGTTTTTTAACAGACTTGGTGGCAGCAACAGGCTTCAAAGTGAACCTCTGATGGCATTCCAAAACAGGAAAGTGTGGCACCCTGTGAGCCCTTTGAGTTCATTTTCCTCCTGCTTCCCGGGGTCGTGGTGAGTTCCTTAGTTGAGTTCTGTGCTTTTTGCTTTCAAGCTCCAAGTGCAACTGGCTTTCCAGTGCAGGGTTAATAGGTCAGTCCTGAGTGACAGGAGGCTCTAACAAAGAGCCAGCCCTTGGTTCAGTCCCCAGTTCCATGTTGGAGTCCCTTCCCCGTTTCTAGTCTGCAGTCGTTATTGACTGGGCTCTGCTGGTTTACTGCTTTCCTCAGTTCTATTCTACTGTCTCTATCAGTGGAGTCGGCCGGTTTAGTCCACGCTAGGACTTGCTGGATGTGCATGCAGGGACCACTATGGGCCAGTCTGCAGTAACATCTAAACCACAGTCTCTGGTTTTGTCCTTGGATGCCACGTTGGGAACTCGTAATGGTTTAATTTGCAATTCCCCCCGTGTTTGGAATTATTCTCCATTGTCTATTGGTTTGGAATCAGTTTGTGGTCTCCATTATTTTAGGCCTGTTCGTTTAATCCTGTCCCAGTCCCTAGTTTGTTGGTTACTGCTGGTGTCCACAGTTCTGTTCTTCCAGTTACTATTGCTTTCTATTCATGTGCATGCGAAGTAAAGGCTGTGGCAAAAAGAGTATCTCAGAAGTCAAAGAGCTTAGGCATTAGCTTGGCTCTGAGAAATTCAAAGAGCTGGCTAAACACATGGGATCCTTTGTATCCAGAGAGCTGAGTGTGCCGTCTTCTGGCACACACACTCGTTTCACATATAAGAACTATAGTGCCAGAAGCTGCAGATGTCTAGCAACGAGGCAAAATTTTACTAAAAACAACCTGGGATTATAATGGGTGTTATGGGGAATGTTCCAAAGACCCCAAATGTCCATTGACTGACAAATGGCTAAAGAAGATGTGGTATACATATACAATGGAATACTACTGGGTGATGAAAAAGAATGCCATCTGCAGCAACATGGATGGAACTAGAATGTATTATGCTAAGTGAAATAAGTAAGTCAGAGAAAGACAGATATCATATGACTTCACTCATATGTGGAATTTCAGAAACACAACAGATGAACATAGGGGAAGGGAAGGATAAATAAGATAAAAACAGAGAGGGAGGCAAACCATAAGAGACTCTTAAATACAGACAACAAACTGAGGGTTGCTGGACAGAGGTGGGTGGGGGGATGGGCTAAGTGGGTGATGGGTACAAAGGAGAGCACTTGTTGGGATGAACACTGGGTGTTATATGTAAGTGATGAATCACTGGGTTCTACTCCTGAACCCAAGACTATACTGTATGTTAACTAACTTGAAATTAAATTAAAAAAAAACAAAAACAAAAACAAATATATAAGATCACTTAAAAAGTGCATTTAAGGGGTACCTGGGTGGCTCAGTTGGTTAAGTATCTGACTCTTGATTTTGGCTCAGGTCATGATCTCATGGTTTGTGAGACTGAGCCCCGTGTCCAGCACTGCATGGGGCCCCGCATCAGGCTCTGCCCTGAGCTTGGAGCCTGCTCTTAAGATTTTCTCTCTCTCTCTCTCTCTCTCTCTCTCTCTCTCCTTCTCTCTCTCTCTCTTTCAAATAAAAAAAAGTGCACTTAAAAGCAAGAGCTCACAAATCAAAGAAACAAATTTGGTCTTGTATGTTAATTGTATGCAAAAACTTCCAAAAGGTTTCAAAATTCCAAAATAGCTTCATTGAATGAATCACTACAGAAGGTTAATGAAAAATTTAAAAGATTAAAAGTACCTAAAACAAAAGCTACAACCCAATTCTTTGGGGGAATTGGAGACAACTGCCTTTGTCTTGCAAATATCTGCCAGGTAAAAGGTTTGGTTCTATAAGTTGAAAGTTCACCTGCCCTTTTGCCAATCCTCCAAACCTTTGCTGGTTCCTCTCAAAATGCTTGAAAACATCTGGACCCTGGAAACCGAATTCTCCTGTACTCAATCTGTGCCTTTGGGATGTAAATTTTCTATCTCCACCTTCTCTAGGACCTGAGGGCCATCCTTTCACATGCCAACATTAGGGAGAAATATCATCAGAAGGGAAGAAAAGGAGAGAGGGAGGTATTTGGAAATTAAGCCTAAATGTCCTCTCCATTAATATTAGTAAAAAGAAAAGCTGTAAGATCTTTGTGTTTGTGTGTCCATCTATCTACATATTTGTTGTAAATGTGCGTGCTTTTCGACATCTGGGTGGTATTGCTAAAATTAATTTGTAAAAGAGCTCTATTTAGTTGGTTTGAAGGCAAACACTTATAAAGATTGGGCATTCTAAAACTCTCGAAAAGATAGACACTAGCCCAAATGTTTTTCAAGTTCATATGCTCTGGGATAATCTCCAGTCAATTTGTTTCCATTAAAAAGTATTGTTTTTTTAAATTAATAACTTAAAACTGCAACACACACACACAAACCAATGGTCCACAAAACATTCTCCTCTTCTTCTGAGGATTTAGGATGCATTGTTATCATTAACCAGTCTTTTACCGATAAACTTAAATGGTCAATTGGAATACTTCTGAGATTGTTCTACCAGTGATTAAGACTGAGGTGGCAGGTATTAGGTAGGGATTATATTCATTTTACTTTTTCGGCAGACTTGGTGACCTCATTAGCCACAGAAGTCTGTGAGACACCCACAGCAACTGTGTCACGTTGGGAAGAGCAAAACGGCCCAAAGGAGGACAGCCCAAGAAGCACTCTACACATATGGGCTTGGCAGGAACTATATCAACAATGGAAGCACTACCAAGTTTCAAAAGTTTGGGGCCATCTTCCAGCTTCTTTCCAGAACAGTGATCAATCTTTTTCAGGTCAGCAAACTTGCAAGCAATGTAAGCTGTGTGACAATCCAGCTTGGATGGTTCAGAATAATCATCTGAGCTGTGAAGCCAGCTACTTCTACTGGTGGGTCATTTTTGCTGTCACTAGCCATATCGTTACAACAAACATCTTTGACAGATACGTTCTTTTAAGATTTTATTATTAAAGTAATCTTTAAACCCAATGTGGGGCTCAAACCCCACAACCCTTAGATCAAGAGTCACACGCTCCATCAACTGAGCCAGCCAGGCACCCCTGGCAGATATGTTCTCAACATCAAAGCCCACACTGTCTCCAGGAAGAGCTTAACTCAAAGCTTCATGGTGCATTTCAACAGACTTGACTTCAGTTGTAACACTGACTGGAGCAAAGGTGAGTACCGTGCCAGGTTTGAGAACAATCTCCACTCAGCTCACAAGGACAGTACCAATATCACCAATTTAGTAGACATACCAGAGGGGTAGACAAAAGGGCTTGTCAGTTGGATGATCTACTGAGAGGAGGCAATCCCGAGTTTCAAGCAGCATGGCTCCCTTGGCATAGCCATCTCTGTGGGTGACGTTTCATCCCTTCAATCAAGGCATGTTAGCACTTGGCTCCAGCATTTTGTCATCATTCCAACCGGTAATTGGCACAAATACTACTGTGTTGGGGTTGTCACCAAATTTCTTAATATATGTGCTGACTTGCTTAACATTTTCCTTGCATCTCTTCTGGCTGATACTTTCCTTGTGTCAGTGGAATCTATTTCCTAAACAACAACAATTAATTGTTTCACACCTAGTGTGTAAAGCCAGAAGGGCATGCTCATGGATCTGCCCATTCTTCGAGATACCTGCTTCAGTTTCAGCAACAGCAGCAGCAACAATCAGGAAGCACAATCAGCATGAGATGTGCCTGTAATCATGTTTTTGATGAAGTAGTATCTTTGTTCTGGGGCATCAGCGATAGTCACATAATACTTGCTGGTCTCCGATTTCCAAGGAGAGACATCAGTAATGATACCACACTCACTTTCAGCCTTCTGTCTGTCCGAGATCCAGACATACCTGAAGGGGCTCTTTCCCATCTCAGCAGTCTCCTTCTCAAGTTTTTTTTTTTTCAATATATGAAATTTATTGTCAAATTGGTTTCCATACAACACCCAGTGATCATCCCAAAAGGTGCCCTCCTCAATACCCATCACCCACCCTCCCCTTCCTCCCACCCCCCATCAACCCTCAGTTTGTTCTCAGTTTTTAAGAGTCTCTTATGCTTTGGCTCTCTCCCACTCTAACCTCTTTTTTTTTTTTCTTCCCCTCCCCCATGGGTTTCTGTTAAGTTTCTCAGGATCCACATAAGAGTGAAAACATATGGTATCTGTCTTTCTCTGTATGGCTTATTTCGCTTAGCATCACACTCTCCAGTTCCATCCACGTTGCTACAAAGGGCCATATTTCGTTCTTTCTCATTGCCCTGTAGTACTCCATTGTGTATATAAACCACAATTTCTTTATCCATTCATCAGTTGATGGAAATTTAGGCTCTTTCCATAATTTGGCTATTGTTGAGAGTGCTGCTATAAACATTGGGGTACAAGTGCCCCTATGCATCAGCACTCCCGTATCCCTTGGGTAAATTCCTAGCAGTGCTATTGCTGGGTCATAGGGTAGGTCTATTTTTAATTTTCTGAGGAACCTCCACACTGTTTTCCAGAGTGGCTGCACCAATTTGCATTCCCACCAACAGTGCAAGAGGGTTCCCGTTTCTCCACATCCTCTCCAGCATCTATAGTCTCCTGATTTGTTCATTTTGACCACTCTGACTGGCGTGAAGTGATATCTGAGTGTGGTTTTGATTTGTATTTCCCTGATGAGGAGTGACGTTGAGCATTTTTTCATGTGCCTGTTGGCCATCCGGATGTCTTCTTTAGAGAAGTGTCTATTCATGTTTTCTGCCCATTTCTTCACTGGGTTATTTGTTTTTCGGGTGTGGAGTTTGGTGAGCTCTTTACAGATTTTGGATACTAGCCCTTTGTCCGATATGTCATTTGCAAATATCTTTTCCCATTCCGTTCGTTGCCTTTTAGTTTTGTTGGTTGTTTCCTTTGCTGTGCAGAAGATTTTTATCTTCATAAGGTCCCAGTAGTTCATTTTTGCTTTTAATTCCCTTGCCTTTGGGGATGTGTCGAGTAAGAGATTGCTACAGCTGAGGTCAGAGAGGTCTTTTCCTGCTTTCTCCTCTAGGGTTTTGATGGTTTCCTGTCTCACATTCAGGTCCTTTCTCCATTTTGAGTTTATTTTTGTGAATGGTGTGAGAAAGTGGTCTAGTGTCAACCTTCTGCATGTTTCTGTCCAGTTCTCCCAGCACCATTTGTTAAAGAGACTGTCTTTTTTCCATTGGATGTTCTTTCCTGCTTTGTCAAAGATGAGTTGGCCATACGTTTGTGGGTCTAGTTCTGGGGTTTCTATTCTATTCCATTGGTCTATGTGTCTGTTTTTGTGCCAATACCATGCTGTCTTGATGATTACAGCTTTGCAGTAGAGGCTAAAGTCTGGGATTGTGATGCCTCCTGCTTTGGTCTTCTTCTTCAAAATTACTTTGGCTATTCGGGGCCTTTTGTGGTTCCATATGAATTTTAGGATTGCTTGTTCTAGTTTCGAGAAGAATGCTGGTGCAATTTTGATTGGGATTGCATTGTATGTGTAGATAGCTTTGGGTAGTATTGACATTTTGACAATATTTATCCTTCCAATCCATGAGCAGGGAATGTCTCCATTTCTTTATATCTTCTTCAATTACCTTCATAAGCTTTCTTTAGTTTTCAGCATACAGATCTTTTACATCTTTGGTTAGATTTATTCCTAGGTATTTTATGCTTCTTGGTGCAGTTGTGAATGGGATCAGTTTCTTTATTTGTCTTTCTGTTGCTTCATTGTTAGTGTATAAGAATGCAACTGATTTCTGTACATTGATTTTGTATCCTGCAACTTTGCTGAATTCATGTGTCAGTTCTAGCAGACTTTTGGTGGAGTCTATCGGATTTTCCATGTATAGTATCATGTCATCTGCAAAAAGCGAAAGCTTGACTTCATTTTTGCCAATTTTGATGCCTTTGATTTCCTTTTGTTGTCTGATTGCTGATGCTAGCACTTCCAACACTATGTTAAACAACAGCAGTGAGAGTGGGTATCCCTGTCGTGTTCCTGATCTCAGGGAAAAAGCTCTCAGTTTTTCCCCATTGAGGATGATGTTAGCTGTGGGCTTTTCATAAATGGCTTTTATGATGTTTAAGTATGTTCCTTCTATCCCGACTTTCTCAAGGGTTTTTATTAAGAAAGGGTGCTGGATTTTGTCAAAGGCCTTTTCTGCATCGATTGACAGGATCATATGGTTCTTATCTTTTCTTTTATTAATGTGATGTATCACGTTGATTGATTTGCGAATGTTGAACCAGCCCTGCATCCCAGGAATGAATCCCACTTGGTCATGGTGAATAATTCTTTTTATATGCTGTTGAATTCGATTTGCTAGTATCTTATTGAGAATTTTTGCATCCATATTCATCAGGGATATTGGCCTGTAGTTCTCTTGTTTTAGTGGGTCTCTGTCTGGTTTAGGAATCAAAGTAATACTGGCTTCATAGAATGAGTCTGAAGTTTTCCTTCCCTTTCTATTTCTTGGAATGGCTTGAGAAGGATAGGTATTATCTCTGCTTTAAATATCTGGTAGAACTCCCCTGGGAAGCCATCTGGTCCTGGACTCTTATTTGTTGGGAGATTTTTGATGACTGAATCCATTTCTTCGCTGGTTATGGGTCTGTTCAAGCTTTCTATTTCCTCCTGATAGAGTTTTGGAAGAGTGTGGGTGTTTAGGAGTTTGTCCATTTCTTCCAGGTTGTCCAATTTGTTGGCATATAATTTTTCATAGTATTCCCTGATAATTGTTTCTATCTCTGAGGGATTGGTTGTAATAATTCCATTTTCATTCGTGATTTTATCTATTTGGGTCCTCTGCCTTTTCTTTTTGAGAAGCCTGGCTAGAGGTTTGTCAATTTGGTTTATTTTTTCAAAAAACCAACTCTTGGTTTCATTGATCTGCTCTACAGTTTTTTTTAGATTCTATATTGTTTATTTCTGCTCTGATCTTTATTATTTCTCTTCTTCTGCTGGGTTTAGGCTGTCTTTGCTGTTCTGCTTCTATTTCCTTTAGGTGTGCTGTTAGATTTTGTATTTGGGATTTTTCTTGTTTCTTGAGAGAGGCCTGGATTGCGATATATTTTCCTCTCAGGACTGCCTTCGCTGCATCCCAAAGCGTTTGGATTGTTGTATTTTCATTTCCGTTTGTTTCCATATATTTTTTAATTTCTTCTCTAATTGCCTGGTTGACCCATTCATTCTTTAGTAGGGTGTTCTTTAACCTCCATGCTTTTGGAGGTTTTCCAGACTTTTTCCTGTGGTTGATTTCAAGCTTCATAGCATTGTGGCCTGAAAGTATGCATGGTATAATTTCAATTCTTGTATACTTATGAAGGGTTGTTTTGTGACCCAGTATATGATCTATCTTGGAGAATGTTCCATGTGCACTTGAGAAGAAAGTATATTCTGTTGCTTTGGGATGCAGAGTTCTAAATATATCTGTCAAGTCCATCTGATCCAATGTATCATTCAGGGCCCTTGTTTCTTTATTGACCGTGTGTCTAGATGATCTATCCATTGATGTAAGTGGAGTGTTAATGTCCCCTGCAATTACCACATTCTTATCAATAAGGTTGCTTATGTTTATGAGTAACTGTTTTATATATTTGGGGGCTCCAGTAATTGGCGCATAGACATTTATAATTGTTAGCTCTTCCTGATGGATAGACCCTGTAACTATTATATAATGTCCTTCTTCATCTCTTGTTACAGCCTTTAATTTAAAGTCTAGTTTGTCTGATATAAGTATGGCTACTCCAGCTTTCTTTTGGCTTCCAGTAGCATGATAAATAGTTCTCCATCCCCTCACGCTCAATCTAAAGGTGTCCTCAGGTCTAAAATGAGTCTCTTGTAGACAGCAAATAGATGGGTCTTGTTTTTTTATCCATTCTGATACCCTATGTCTTTTGGTTGGCACATTTAATCCATTTACATTCAGTGTTATTATAGAAAAATACGGGTTTAGAGTCATTGTGATGTCCGTATGTTTTATGCTTGTAGTGATGTCTCTGATACTTTGTCTCACAGGATCCCCCTTAGGATCTCTTGTAGGGCTGGTTTAGTGGTGACGAATTCCTTCAGTTTTTGTTTGTTTGGGACGACCTTTATCTCTCCTTCTATTCTAAATGACAGACTTGCTGGATAAAGGATTCTCGGCTGCATATTTTTCCTGTTCAACACATTGAAGATCTCGTGCCAATCCTTTCTGGCCTGCCAAGTTTCAAAAGAGAGATCAGTCACGAGTCTTATAGGTCTCCCTTTATATGTGAGGGCACGTTTACCCCTTGCTGCTTTCAGAATTTTCTCTTTATCCTTGTATTTTGCCAGTTTCACTATGATATGTCGTGCAGAAGATCGATTCAAGTTACGTCTGAAGGGAGTTCTCTGTGCCTCTTGGATTTCAATGCCTTTTTCCTTCCCCAGTTCAGGGAAGTTCTCAGCTATGATTTCTTCAAGTACACCTTCAGCACCTTTCCCTCTCTCTTTCTCCTCTGGGATACCAATTATGCGTATATTATTTCTTTTTAGTGTATCACTTAGTTCTCTAATTTTCCCCTCATACTCCTGGATTTTTTTTATCTCTCTTTTTCTCAGCTTCCTCTTTTTCCATAATTTTATCTTCTAGTTCACCTATTCTCTCCTCTGCCTCTTCAATCCGAGCCGTGGTCATTTCCATTTTATTTTGCATCTCGTTTAAAGCGGTTTTCAGCTCCTCCTGACTGTTCCTTAGTCCCTTGATCTCTGTAGCAAGAGATTCTCTGCTGTCCTCTATACTGTTTTCAAGCCCAGCGATTAATTTTATGACTATTATTCTAAATTCACTTTCTGTTATATTATTTAAATCCTTTTTGATCAGTTCATTAGCTGTTGTTATTTCCTGGCGATTCTTCTGAGGGGAATTCTTCCGCTTGGTCATTTTGGATAGTCCCTGGCGTGGTGAGGACCTGCAGGGCACTTCCCCTGTGCTGTGGTGTATAACTGGAGTTGGTGGGTGGGGCCGCAGTCCGACCTGATGTCTGCCCCCAGCCCACCGCTGGGGCCACAGTCAGACTGGTGTGTGCCTTCTCTTCCCCTCTCCTAGGGGCGGGATTCACTGTGGGGTGGCGTGGCCCGTCTGGGCTACTTGCACACTGCCAGGCTTGTGGTGCTGGGGATCTGGCGTATTAGCTGGGGTAGGCAAGGTGGGTAGGCAAGGTGCACGGGGGCAGGAGGGGCAGGCTTAGCTCGCTTCTCCTTAGGTGATCCACTTCAGGAGGGGCCCTGTGGCAGCGGGAGGGAGTCAGACCCGCTGCCGGAGGGTTGGCTCCGCAGAAGCACAGCGTTGGGTGTTTGCGCGGAGCAAGCAAGTTCCCTGGCAGGAACTGGTTCCCTTTGGGATTTTGGCTGGGGGATGGGCCAGGGAGATGGCGCTGGCCAGCACCTTTGTTCCCCAACAAACTGAGTTCTGTCGTCCCGGGGCTCAGCAACTCTCCCTCCCTTTGTCCTCCAGCCTTCCCGCTTTCTGAGCAGAGTTGTTAACTTATGACCTCCCAGATGCTAAGTCGCGCTTGCTGTCGGAACACACTCCGTCTGGCCCCTCCACTTTTGCAAGCCAGACTCGGGGGCTCTGCTTGGCCGGTGAGCCGCCCCTCCGCCCCGCTCCCTCCCGCCAGTCTGTGGAGCGCGCACCGCCTCGCCGCCCTTCCTACCCTCTTCCGTGGGCCTCTCGTCCGCGCTTGGCTCCGGTGACTCCGTTCTGCTAATCCTCTGGCGGTTTTCTGGGTTATTTAGGCAGGTGTAGGTGGAATCTAAGCGATCAGCAGGATGTGCGGTGAGCCCAGCGTCCTCCTAGGCCTCCATCTTCCTCGAACTCCTCCTTCTCAAGTTTTCAATGGTTCTTTTGTTGATCTCACCACATTTGTAGATCAGATGGCTAGGAGTGGTAGGTTTGCCCAAATTTATGCATCCAATGATGACAGTGTTGGTATGAGTTTTTTCCTTTCCAATTTTGGCTTAGATTTAGGGATGGTTTTCATGACACCTGTGTTTTGGTGGCAAACCCATTGTGAAAAAAGCAATTATATCTTAGACCTCATAAGATGTTTTCACCATTCTTTATACAAACAATATTTATACTTATCCATAATTTATCCTTTCTTTACTTTTTTAGTCTTTTTTGCCTTTTACTTCTTTCATTATCACTTTCCTATTGTCTCAACTACATCATTAGAATATTTTTATTGGGTTTTTGCTGGTGGTGAGATTTAGGTTTCTGTTTGTCTGAAAATGTCCCATTTCACCTTGAATTCTGAATCATATTTTTGATGGATATAGAATTCTAGGTTGGCAGTTATTGTATTTCAACGCATTCTAGACATCATTTCCCTGTCTTCTATGTTTAATTAGCACTACTGAAAAGTCACCTTTCTGTATCTCATTTGAATGTATGCTGTCTTTTTCCTTTGGCTGCTTTTAAAAGGATGTTTATTTATTTATTTTGAGAGAGAGAGTGTGTGTGTGCATGCACATAAGTGGGGGGGGGGCAGAGAGAGAGGGAGACAGAGAGTCCCAAGCGGGGTCTGCACTATGAGCACAGAACCCAACATAGGGCTCGAACCCACAAACTGAAAGATGATGACCTGAGTCAAAATCCAGAGTCGGATGCTCAACCGACTGAGCCACCCAGGTGCCCCTCTTTGGCTGCTTTTAAGACTTTTGGATTTTCTGAAGTTTCACTCTGATGAAACATTCCTAGGTGTTGATATTTTTATTCACTCTGTTTGGGGTTTGTTGAACTCCCTGAATCTGTGCATTCATGAATTTTTTCAATTTTGGAAAATATTAAGCCATTACCTCTTCAATTATTGCTTCTCCTCTAATCACTCTTTCCTTTCCTTCTGCAATTTCAATTAAAAATAGGTAAATCTTGGGGCCTGGATGGTTCAGTCAGTTAAGCATCCAACTTGGGCTCAGGTCATGATCTCGTGGTTTGTGAGTTCAAACCCTGCATCAGGCTCTGTGCTGACAGCTCAGAGCCTGGAGCCTGCTTTGGATTCTGTGTCTCTCCCTCTGTCTGTCCTTCCATGCTCGTGCTGTCTCTCTCTCAAAAAATGAATAAACATTAAAAATTTTAAAAAATAGGTAAATCCTTCACACTATCCATTACGTCTCCTCTATCTGTTGCTGTATCACAAATTACATCAAAACTTTAGTGGCTTAAAACAGCAACCATTTTGCTGTACTTTTCAATTGTGTTAACTCAGAATTGCTCCTCATGGTATCATATGTAGTCACTCAGTGCTCAGTTCTCCTGGTATGCTCTCTCTGGAAGAAGCCAACCACTATGTATGAAATCTGATTATCCAGGTACTCTCATGCTAGAAAGGTTACATGTAGGCCTTCTGGTCAAGAGTCCCAGCAAGTCTAGATTTCCATTATTTTCCGCCAAGGCAACAGATGTGTGAATGAAGCCATTTTGGACCTTCAAGATAAACCCAGAGATTTCATGGACAACACAGATGACAGAAAACTGGGCTGCAAGTCAATGAAGTGAATTAACTGGCTTACTGTTACCTTGAGGATGTAGACCTCTGGGGACCCAGCTTAAAGTGGACATGGTTTACATCTACTTTTACTCTCTTGATGGACCCATTGAGTCTTATTTGAATGCTATCAAGATGCTTATGGCTCCCAAGCTTATTTGTCTTTAGCACAGAGCTCTCCCTTGGATTCCAGACTCATATATCCAACTGACTACTCAACATCTCAATTTGGGCATCTAGTGGGCATCTCAAAGTAAACATGTTAAAAACAGACCCTTGAGTGTTTCCTCAAATAAATCTGTTCTACCTCAAGCTTTTCACATCTCATTAAATGTCATCATTGTCCACCTAGTTGCTTAGGAAAAAAAATAACTAAAAAAAAAAAAAACAAATTTCACATCTCATTAAATGTCATCATTGTCCACCTAGTTGCTTAGGAAAAAAAATAAGTAAAAAAAGAAAATTTCTCTGAGTCCTCTCCATTGCCCCCATACTCAACCTAACAGCAAGTTCTGTTTGCTTGTTTTCAAATTATACTCAACACCTTTCCATTTCTTTTGATTTTCCCCACCACAATTTTGGTCTAAATAATCTGTCTTCTCCGGATGACTGTAATGGCCCCTTTGCTGGTTTCCCTGCCTCTATTTTGGCTCACGGAAATTGTGCTACCATTCAGTTGGCATTCTCTGGAGTGCAGACATACATGAGAGACCTGGTCTTGCCTCCCTACATCCATCATTTACTAATTCATTCAATAGATATTTAAGCATTTATCACATGCCAGGAACTGATTAAGGTTTTGGGGATATACCATTGAACAACACCTTCAAAATTTGTGCTTTCAAGAACTTAGTTTCTAGTTGGGGAAAATAGACTATAAACAAGTAAATGTATAATATTTCAGGTGCTAGTAAGTGCAGTGAAAGAGTGTGGTAGGAGCTGTATGCATACACAGTGTTCAGGGAAAGCCTCACTGATAAAATGAAATTTGAGCAGCAATGTGAAAGAAGTGAGAGGATGAACATTAGGATATCAAAAGAAGAGAATTCTAAGAAGAGAACACAAAGTGCAAAGGCCTAGAGAAAGGTATATATTTGCTCTATCTGAGGAAGTACAATAAGGGCAATGTGGTTAGAACAGAATGAGCAGGAAACAATGGTAGGATATGAGAGCAGAGACGTTTCAGTGGGTCAAATCTCAGAAACTTGAAGGCCATGGTGAAGATTTTGGAATTTACCAAGGGTAGAAAGGAAATCCACTAGGAGATTTGGAGCAGAGAACAATAATCAGAATTACACTTTGAAAATTTACTTTAGGTTCTGTGTAGGGAAAAGACTGTATAAGGGCCAGGCTGGAAGCTGAAAGTACAGTTAAGAGGCTATTACAATAATTTGGGTGAGAGTTGAGGATGGTTTAGACCAGAGTGGTAGCCACTGATTTGGACACCAGTAGCTGGATTCTTTTCCACCTATTCTTCCTTTAAGCCACTTCAAAAAGTCTTTTTTATCTCCATTATTCCATTAAAAATACATTTTCAAAGTCACGGATGATCTTTACTAATTCTCAGCCCTTGTCTTAGTTAAACTCTCAGTACTATTTCCTTTTTTTAAAGTTTTATTTATTTTGAGAGAGACAGAGGGTAAGAGGAGGGACAGGCGCGGGCAGAAAGAGAGAATACCAAGCAGGCTCTGTGCTGTCAGTGCAAAACCTGATGTGGGGCTCAAACACCCAAACTGTGAGATCATGATCTGAGCTGAAGTTGGACGCTTAACTGACAGCCACCCAGGAACTCCGATTACTCCATCCTGTGTGCTCTCATCCTGTCTGACACCAATTTTCTATCTTTTTTTTTTTCACTAACCTCACTGTCAATCTTTCTCTGTAAACTTAAGTGTTAGTTCTTTAAACTCTCCTCTTTTCTGTCTAAACTTATTCTTATGATGGTCTACGCTTATGCAGATAATATCAAGTTGTATTATCTCCATCTAAGATATCTTCCTTGAACTTGAAATTCATATATAAACTACCTTACCATGTACAAAATTAGTCTCTTAATTTCTGCTCCTTCCACAAATCTTTTGTTTGTCCAGTGTTTTCCATGGCAGTCAATGACCATTCCTTCTTTTTAGTTACAAGACTCTAAACACCGAAGTTATTCCTAACTCATCTTTTTCTCTCACAACCACATCTAATCCATCAAAGAATACCGCTGGTTATAATTTCAAAAAATAACAAGAATTTGATTATGAACTGAGAATTGGATAAGATGAAAATGCACTATAATGGAAAGTTGGAGATGGTTGACTAGGAAACTGGAGAGGTTGGCCTTAGGAGCAATGATTATTTATTGCCATAAGCATGAAGACGGTATATGGTTACGGATGTCAATAAATGTGTTGGAGGTTGGGACGTTCATTGCATAGGCATTGGCTATGAATGAGAAGGGCTATTGGAAAATGGGTAAAGGGGGTTGGAGATTTAAGGAAAAAGAAAATGCAGGGGAAGGGTCCAGGACAGTGGGAAAGTCAGTAGATTAGGGAAATATTCTATAGTTGCTATGCAGCAATAAGGGCCCACTTGAGGTAGACAGAGAGGTCAGAATGTGACAATGAGTAATGAAGAAGGCACCTAACCTTTCTCTAGGACCTATATTATCTTACCACTGCTCATCTTTACTACTTCGTCTCCCATAACCACCCCCCTCACCCCAGTTCTTCACTCTACTCCAGTCAGACTGGTCCTTTCTTGTTCCTCAAACTTGTTTCATTCTCAGAGCCTTTGCATTCCTTGTTCCCTCTGCCTGCAAGCATCTCTCAGAGCTCAATCAAGTGTCTTCTTCTCATCATTTAGGTCTCAATTTCACAGAGGATTTCTCTGACCAACACAGCTAAAGTAACACCCCAAGGCACTCTCTATCATATTAGATTCTACCTCCTGAAGAGCACCATCAAGATTCCGCTATTTACTTTTCTGCTAATTTATTACCTCTTGCTCCCCCCAATAGAATGTAAGCTCCTATTCTGCTGCACCCCAGTGTATACAAGAGTGTCTGGCATAGAGTAGGTGCTCAATAAATACTTGTTGACTGATTGACTCTCCATAAGACTCTCCTTATCTTCCAAATTTCTCTGTGCTTTCTCTTCCCTGCCCAATCTCTTTCTGCTTCCCTAACAATCAAATCCTCCCACTTTGCTCCCTGGATCCCCAGTACCATGGAAAACAACATTCTCTGTATCCTCAACATCTTTACCACACACTTTACTTCTTCCTCCTGCTTCTCTCAGAACCTTTTCACAAGATTAAGATTACTCCTGCAGCTCACAAGGTTGATAGGTGAGGCTGACTTTCTTCCTGTTCCCCATTGATGCTTCTTGACCTTGACCCATTTACCCTTTTGTAACTCTCATTATTGGTGTCATCATCTAACCTCCTATTTACTCCTCAGCTCCATCTAGACTTTGCTTCCTGGACTTCAGGGTTCTTCTATAAAGCAACCTTTGGAGACTTATTCCTGCAGATTAGCTGTGTTTTTCATATTGTTTCAGCATCTGGTAAAGTCAAATGTGGCAATAGCAGGACAAAGGAATAATCAATGTACTCATACCTGTTTCTTAGTGCTTGGGGAGATCTACTCATCCCATAATCCCAGAGACGCTCCACTGCAGCAATGAAATAGTGTCGTGTTCTCTTTTGAAAGCTGCGGAGTCCCTGATTTTCATCTTCACCATAGATGTCAAAATCTTCTCTCTTCATTTCAATTGAGAACGTATCATCATACTCAATTTTGTCTTCCTCTGACTGAAGAGTAGTAAGGGTTATTTCTCTTTGATGGCGTTTTGAGACCGGTGGGTTCTGAGAGCGCAATCTTCCAGTCTCTCCTTGCTTTGACCTGGTGGCTTCCCTTTGGAGTTTACCTTGCCCTTCATTTATTGCTGCTACTGAAGGACGGTTTTCACAAGGGCCCAAGGGCAAAATGGTGTCCTTGCTCTTAAAAGCTATGTTTTTCTGTGACTTTTGGGATTTCCACTCTTCTCTTGGTATCTGGGTGGCATTGTTGTTATCCCAAGCAAGGGGACCCAGCAGCTCAGAGGGAATCTTTTCAGAGCTCTCTGTTGTCCATTTCAGGAAGGGCACTTTTCCGGGTCCATTTATTTTCTTAGGTCCCTGTGTTTTCTGAAGGAAGATCTTCTCCATAAGATCCAGGTGGCCAGAAGAATCATTGCTAGTTTTTGTAGGGAAAGAGTCTTCTTGATGAACATGAGCTTTAGGGAGTAATTCAACTTTGCCAGATGCTTCAGACAAGCCTTGTTGCAAAAGAGTGTTTTCACGTTTCTTGGACATGCGTTGGTTCATGGCACTTTTCCCTAGGGAGCTGAACTTTCCTTGACCTACAATCATTTCTGAGGTTAGGAAGGCTACAGAAAGTTTATTTCTCTTGGCTCCTTGTGAGAAATGAGTGCTTTTTTGGACCCCAGAACTCTCCCTGAAGGTATAAGTGCAGGCTGACACTGGAAGATGAGAAGAGTTGTCCTGGGATGGGATCTTGGTCAGATCTGTATGTCTGATTGATGGAAATGCTGATTCCTTTGCAATGGGTAATGCAGAAGCATTCATTTGAATGGTGCCCTGATTCCCCATAGAACAATCTGATTGGAGGGACTGAGTGGCAGCCCCTTTTTCTTTCTCATTGTCCTCTATCTGTGTGAGGGTTCCATGCATCAAAAAGTTCATGTTTTTGGATGACTGGGTTGAGGTGTCATTCAAAATTACCCCCCTTGCAAACTTAGTTTCTTCTAGTGAGAGTCTGGATTGTTTCAAGGCCCGCTTACCACGCTGAGTGAGCATATTATGCTGACTTGGATTAGGAGACATCCTTGGAGTGCTTGAAAACCTCTCTGCCATTTCCTTTGTTTGATTTCCCAAACCTTCCAAGTTTTCTTCCTCCCTTATTTTTGAGAAATGGACTATGTGAATCCCTGCTCTATGTGCTGAATCATTTAATGACCTGGTGTCTTGAAGTATTGGAGTATATGGCCCCTCATCTAAACCTTCCACATTTTGCTTAGTGCTTAGTAAGAAAAGGTTCTTCAGGGAATTATTAGTGTCAGCTACTGTATATTCCTGAGGCAAAACCACATTTTCTTGGGTTAATTTCTCCTTTCTTTCTATCTCTTCCTGAGATTTTTCTTCTTGATTGTAAGTACCATTATCTTGGACATTGGGCAAGTTAGTAAAAAACATGCTCTTGCTGTTTGGAAAACTCATCTCTTTGAGTTCTGTGTCCTTTGTAAATTCATCTTCTCCTACTACCACCTTCTTTTCTGACAAAAACTTCTGATCTTTCACAGATTTTTCTGATCCTAAAGATGTTAATTGTGTTGGAATGGGCCTTTGCCCAGAGCTTAGGGAGTTCTCGCCATGGGTCCATTTTATCCACTTTGCTGAATCTGGTGAGAACAGTGTCTTGAAGAATGAGAGACCTGGATTTTCTGCACCTAGTGGCACCGGGCCCTCTTTGTTTTGGTAGACCACTTCCACATTTTTTGATGAAGTAGTTTTATTTGACACATGCTTTAGCTCCAAAGCTGTAATATTTCTGTCCATAAATGTTTCATTATGAAGCAAAGAAGTCATTTCTTGAAACTCAGCATTACTTTCTAATATAGTATCTTGCCAGACTGATGTACTGTTCTCAGTTAATAATGTTGGGACATCAACATGATTTTTGCTATTAGTTGTTGAGTTAATTGTTGCGTTGTTTGTCTTTATCAAAGAGATATTAACTTTGAATAAAGCATTATCTTTAATTAATGAAGCAGGTCCATGAACTCTGTCTTCTTTAAATAACCCATTTCTCTCCACTGATAATACATTTTCTCCCAGTGAACTTTCTTGACTATTCATTAAAGCTGCTTCTAACAACTTGGAATCATTGTCTCCTTCACTGGAGCCCAAAGGTACACCAGAGTCAATAGAGTGAGATGAATTTTTGCCAAATACAATGGTACCTAAATGACTATTTAAGTGAATTGACATATTTGGGGGTCCTAAGGAACCTGTCTTTTCAGTACCTGCTGCCAACTTGTCTGATGGAATTGTTGGTGAAGCTGTTAGGTTGTCTGATGAACTAGAAATTTTTAAATCAAGGTTCTTCAACTCTGCTGTTACAGTTGTCCCCAAATTCTCATTTAATCTTAATTTTAGTTTTGGCTCAGGAGTAAATACTCTGTCCCCACTGTGATGGAGCTCTGGTCTGAGATCTGCCACTGCAGATGGGCCCTTGTGTCTTTCTATAGCTCCAAGTAAATGATCATCTGCTTCATGTGTGGCTTCCTGGAAATCAGATAAGAGTAATCCATGTGGAGTAGGATTCTGTCCCAGAAGCATCAGCAAATCACTAGAGGAGACACTTTGTACGTTAAGCAGCTGCGTTCTTTCTCCAGGCTGAGGGTCAATCTTCTCTATGTCATTTTCTGGAGTTGTGGTGGCTTTGAATTGCTTTTGCCTAGGGCTATGATTTCTTGAATTCTGGGAGAAGCTTCTGGGTTCAATGACATTGTTTTCATTCAGGAGGGAGGCTGGAATATCTTCATATCTATCCTCATCATAATCATCAATGTTCCCATTACAACTAGAAACCTTCAGTAAAGCTGTCATGCCTCTGTTCCGAAAGTCTGAGTTGTGGCACCCCAGCACCCATAGACCTGGAAGAAGAAAAAGACTCTGGTTACTCACAACCCACATCCCAAGCAAGTTATGTATTAGTCGTTCTCTTCTATTCCCAGATAATGAAAAAATAGTAGTCGGTACCATTGTATTACAAGTCATTAGGTTAAATCCCTGGCACATAAAACAGTCCAACAATGGTAGTGAAAGTGCTTTTTTGCATTGCCGCTGTTGTGGTATATCTGTCTGTGATCACAAGAAAGGGTTGTGATTACAAATGAACAGATATTGGAATAAAAATGGAGAAATATAATTAACATATACAACAGTGGGGAGTCCTAATAGTCACACAGAACTCTTTGATGATGATAGTGACTTAATCCCTGAAACTGTATGTAGGCTAGGTATTATTGCTATATTACATAATGGCACAGGTTCTTACAGTCAGATTGCCTGGGTTCAAATCCTAGCTCTACCATTTACCAGCTGTGTGACTTTGAGCAAATCAACTGATCTCTCTGAGCTCCACTTTTCTAATTTGGAAATGAAGCTAATAGTATCTCCCTTATCAAATAATGTATGCAAATCATATATCAATGACTAGCTTCCATTGTCATCAATTTGCAGGATAAGTAAGCACAAAGGAGTAGGACTTTAGGATATATATGATAGAAAATCCCTCTACTGTGCTAGCAATGTTAATTTCTGCTGTAAACAAGATTATTCAAGTGAAGGAATTTTACAGTGGCAAAGGAAAAACTTTCCTCAAAGTATATTTCCATAGAGACCTAAGAGATAATGGGATACCCATGGAAAAGGTCTTTATGGTCAAATGCATTTTGGAATTAGTGCACATTGCACTCTATGTGCAAATAATCAATCCGATGGTAAATGAGAATAAATACATTTTATATCATACAAGGATTTAGAAAATCTACCTTTAAAGCAGCCATGCTGAGGACGTGGTGGGAGAATGTTTTCTACCAAAATAAAGGAGTATACTGTAAATTTAAAAATAAGATGACATGGGATACAGGAAATCAGCACTGGAGAAAAGTCCCGAATTAGTAACTGATTTTCAGATCTAGAAAAAAAGCAGCCCAGACTGGGGGAGGAGGATGCATGGGTCCAGGTGGTCAGTTTCTAAGTGAAAAAGAATATGTTGTATGATAACACTCTTGAATAAAAAAGAGAATAACTAAAGGGAAAACATTACAACAAGAACAGTAAAACAATTAGAAGTTTCAGCTAAACAAGTTATAAAAAGAAGAAATATAATTCTATTTGATTCCATAGTGAAAATTTACATAGTCATAATAATGTGGTTTCACTAAAAATATGGACATAACTATATCATAAGTTTGTGGATTGGGAGCCCAATTTCATGACATTTAAAGCATAATTTTGATGGTGTGAAACGATGTTGGGTCAGAGTAGATCAAGACTGGAGCTGAAACGAGTAATTTAAATAAGGTTTTTGACTCTTAAAATTCTACTGTTATAACTTAGACACAACCACTTCCTTCTTCTTCCTAAGGAGGATAGTAGTTGAGTGAGAAAAGGGAAAATGAAACTCCATAAACAGGTTTGGAATGACATACACCAAACTGTGAGAAGGGCCTGGGATTGGGAACAGTGATCAAGAAGGACTGTAGTTTTATCTGTATTGGTGCAAAGTTTTTAATGAGAACATCTTTTTGTATTACATGCACGAGTAAAGATTAATGTAAAGCATAATTAATTAAATCTCAATCGAACAGCTTAAAGAAGAGCTGATTCTTTGATGAAAAATTCAATAAAATAAATAACCAAATAAAAATAAGAAATTCTACGTGTATAAAATTTGGAATAAAAAAGGAGATATAGTTACAGTTGCAGAGAAAATTAAAAGAAGGGGGAATAGGGAGTGACTTCTTAATGGTAAAGGGTCTCTTTTTGGGGTGATAAAAATATTCTGGAATTAGATAATAGTAATGGTTGCACAACGTTGAATTA
Source organism: Acinonyx jubatus (assembly GCF_027475565.1). Lineage (NCBI taxonomy): Eukaryota > Metazoa > Chordata > Mammalia > Carnivora > Felidae > Acinonyx > Acinonyx jubatus. Next base: position 123,834,520 of record NC_069389.1, read on the forward strand.
TAATTCCCTTGGGGACACTGGCTGGCAATCCCCTCCTTCACCTTCTGCCACAGGCAAATCATGTCCAGTCAAGTTTGAGACTGGGTCAGTGGGTATAGACCAGTCTCCTGCCACAGAATTGTACACTTTTAAATGGTTAAAATGGTGAATTTTACCTCAAAAAAAAAAAAAAAACAGACAAAAGGAATCAGACTTTACCATTCTGAACACAGGAAATCTTTAGGGGCTTTATTTAGCTTGAGATTTGTAAATAACGATATTACATTAGGATTTTTTTCCCTCAAGACACATAAAACCATTTTAATTTGTCTGTAGAATTTAAGTAATCACCAAAATAGTTTAAAAGCTTCATAAAATATTGTTATTTGTAATATTTTTCTCTGCCTATACACATACATACACATACACACAATTTCTCTCTTTGGTTTAGATATTTATAACCATATTATACATAATGTTTTATCATCTTTTTGGTACATATTCATTTGTTAATTGAAAGAAATATTTATTAAGCACTTACTACAGGCCAGGAACTATATACATTAGGGATATAGTGATGAATAAGATAAACAAGGTCCCTGTCCTCAGCGAGTTTGAAAATTAGTTGGAAAACAGATAACAAAGACATAAATGTACATGACACTTCCAGAGATACTGCTGGAGTTCTGCCAGGTTCTTCTTTACTCACTTTCCACAAAAATCCATCACTTGTAAGTACAATAAGTTTCTGGGTATAAAGGTGAACATATGTTTATATAGGATGAGACTGGTTTTTATTCCCCAGAAATTTCCCTTTGAGAGTTTATGTCCAGAGAGGCCTTCAGTGTAAGAGAAGAACTACAATCTGACATGCTCTTCCCCGCAGACAACAGAGGTGTGAAGGACGAGAGCATGGAGTGGCCTAGCACTCGTTACTAAGCTGTATGAATGTAGCAACAATCTGTGTTGGATTTAGGCCATGTCAGTGTTTTTGCTGACAGCTGATGCTGTCAAAAGCCTTGCAGTGGTTACGGACGGAGAAGGAAGATGAGAAAGTGACAGCCACAACCATCCCAAAGGCTCCCCAGTGGTTTGAGGGTATGTGTACCAAGAGAGATTACTCGGTGGTATTCAGATGACAGTACAAGTGTTCACAAAGCACACAGAAACATGTTCAGCTCACACACGGTAACTGCATCTATAAATATATATTCACCACTACAGTTTAGTAAGCACACTTAAGATTTTGGGCAATGGTAAGTAAAGGCACTTTTTAGAGGAAAGACTTTAAGTTAAATACCTGATGTTCTGCTGTCATTAAAATGCCTTGCAATTACTAACATCACTTGGACCATTCAGTATCCGCTCCCACGTGAACACATGAACAGCGAGCAAAGGATCACAGCTGTTAGTAAGAGAATAATATAAATAGCTAACCTGGATTTTCCATTGACATGAAGACAGTTTCTCCTGAGAATGGGAATAGGGTAAGTGTGTCTTCATAGACCATTTTGTGTTTGAAGGTGTATCCAGAGAAGAAGACAGACAGGAAGTCAGTTTGTGCTCCAACACTTAGAATGTACCAGTATGCCACCTCATGCAAACAAACTGACAGCTGCAAGTTGTCAAAAACATAGCCGTTGATGCCTGCAAACCAAATGGGAACAAGACATTTGATTTATTATTTTGGGTTGTCGTGATGTGATGAAAAATAATGACGGGTTAAGCCCATTACCTTATTCCCAAGGAGAGGTAGCGCTATACTTTCCATAACAGTACATCGCTAGTACTTGGTCACCTAGCTCCCAGTCGCAAAGCGAGAAGAGTCATAGACTTTAACCCTCCGTGAACTGGAGACGGAAATGCTACAATAGACAGCCTTGATTTATACAATTGGAATACTGGCTGCCAATTAGATAATTGTATTGTAGCAATGTTAAAGTTTTTCAAAAAATATCTGTACTCATAGTGAATGCAAAATGAAGTATTATGAGATAAAACAGCATGATGTCTGCAACCTGTTCTGAATTGGAAAATAAGCAATAAAAGTATATGGAGAAAAAAGAGAATAATACAGTAAATAAGGAAAAATATTAAAAATTAGTGAATCCGGGAGCCTGGGTGGCTCAGTTGGTCAAGCGTCCAACTTTGGCTCAGGTCATGATCTCGTGGTTTGTGAGTTCAAGCCCTGATTTGGGCTCTGTGCTGACAGCTCAGAGTCTGGAGCCTGCTTCGTATTCTGGGTCTCCTCCTCTCTCTGCCCCTCCCATGCTCATGCTCTGTCTCTCTCTGTCTCTTAATAATAAATAAATGTTTTTAAAAAATTAATGAATTTGGGTAAAAGGTATATGGGGGTTCTCTATAATATTCTTGTAGAAGTTCTGTAAGTTTGAAATTATTTCTAAATAAAAAGCTAAACAAAAGTAACAGTGACTTTCTTCTATAAAGGGAATTATTTCTGAAAGCCTCTTCCATACATCTATCTATCTATCTATTCAATAAGTGCCTGTCTATTCTGCAGAGTGGTTCACAAATCTACTAAGCAATGCTCAGACTCTAGCTGAGGGCAACTAAGCGAGAATCAAATTTCTTGCCCTACAAAGCATTAAAAGATATTATAAGTCTATTGTAATTGAAGGTGTGGTCATCCACAGGTATACATGAATATGTCAATCAGAATATAGAGTCCAGAAAGAGATACAGATATACATGGGAATTTAATACGTGATAAAGGCAGCATTTCAAACTGGTAGCAAAAGAGAATGAGCTATTTGCTAAATGCTGATGGAAAATATGACTATTCATTTATTTTTTATTTTTAAAGGTTATTTATTTATTTATTTATTTATTTATTTATTTATTTATTTTGAGAGAGAGAGAGAGAGCATGTGAACAGGGGAGGGGCCAAGAGAGAGGAGAGAGACAGAATCTCAAGTAGGCTCTGTACTGTCAGTGTGGGCCTGACGCAAGGCTTGAACCCACGAACTGCGAGATCATGACCTGAGCCGAAACCAAGAGTCAGATGCTTAACTGACTGAGTCACCCAGGCACCCTGAAAATATGACTATTCATATGGAACAACAAAAGACTCTGAATAGCCAAAACAATCTTGAGAAAGAACAAAGCTGGGGGCAATCACAATGGCTGATTTCAGGCTACACTACAAAGCTGTAGTAATTAAAGCAGTATGGTACTGGCACAAAAATAGTCATAGACCAATGGAAGAGAATCAAAAGCCCAGAAATATATCCTTAAGTATATGGCCAACTAATATTTGACAAAGCAATCAAAAATATTCAATGAGGGGGCTCCTGGGTGGCTCAGTCGGTTAAGTATCCAACTCTTTTGGTTTCAGCTCAGGTCATGATCTCACAGTTTGTGAGATGGAGCCCCGCATCGGGCTCTGTGCTGACAGCAGGGAACCTGCTTGGGATTCTCTCTCTCCCTCTCTCTCTCTCTGCCCCTCCCCTGCTCACATGCTTGCTTGTGCTCTCTCTCCCTCTTTCAAAATAAATAAATTTTAAAAAAGAATATTCAATGAGGAAAGGGTAATGCCTTCAATAAGTGGTGCTGGGAAAACTGAATAGGCATCTGGAGAAGAAAGAAACTGAACCCTTACACCCTACACAAAAATTAACCTGAAATGCATTAAAGACTTAAACATAAGACCTGAAAGTGTAAAACTCCTACAAACATAGGGAAAAGGCTCCTTGACATTGGTTTTGGTGATGATTTTTCTCGATATGACACCAAAAGCACAAGCAACAAAGGAAAAATTAACAAGTGGGATGACATGAAACTAAGAAGCTTCTGCACAGCAAAAGAAACAATCAACAAAATGAAAAGGCAGCCTAAGGAATAGGAGAAAATATCTGCAAATCATTTATCTGGTAAGGGCTTAATATCCAAAATATATAATGAACTCATAAAACTCAATAACAAAAAAAACCCTCTGAGTTTTAAAAAGGGCAGAGGAAGGTGTCCCTGGGTGGTTCAGTTGGTTAAGCATCCAACTGTTGGTTGGTCAATGGGTACATGAAAAGATGCTCATCATCATTAATCATTAGGGAAACGTGATCATTAGTAAAATAGATCAGACAGAGACAGAAAGACAAACAGTGTATGATTCCACTTATATGTGGAATCTAAGAAAGCTGAATTCATAGAAACAGAGAGTATAATGGTGGTTATCAGGAGGGTAGTGGGGGAAATGGGGAGATGTTGGTCAAAGGGTACAAAATATCAGTTATAAGACAAGTTCTGGGGATCTAATTTACAGCATGGTGATTATAGTTAATAATACTGTATTATGTACTTGAAAGTTGCTAAGAGAGTAGATCTGAAATGTTCTCACTAGAAAAAAGAAATGATAATTATGTGACATGATGGAGGTGTCAGCTGACAGTATGGTGGTGATCATTTTGCAATATATAAGTATATCAAATAAACATGTTGTACACCTTAAACTTACACAATGTTATATGTCAATTATATTTCTGGAATATTTGGAAATGAAACAAGGCAAAGAACAACCTCAGACTTTGTATGAAGGGCAGTATTTTAAGAGTAATCCTCCCCAGGGGCACCTGGGTGGCTCAATTGGTTGAGTGTCTGACTCTTGGTTTTGGCTCAGGTCATGATCTCATGGTTCATGGGTTTGAGCCATGCATCTAACAGCTGAGAGCGTGGAGCCTGCTTGGGATTTTCTGTCCCTCTCTCTCTGCCCCTCCCCGCTCTATCAAATAAATAAAACTTAAACAGCAATTGTCCCCAAAAGTAAATAGAAGTGTGCATAACTTCCAAAATAGTAAAGGAAAAAGATGGAGTTTAAAAATAGCTTAATCAAAAAAGCAACAAAGGAGAAAAAAATGAAAAATTCAGAAAAAATAGGAAACACAAAATCCGATAGTACCAATAAATCCCATGCAATGGGCTACATGCCCCCCGTAGGAGAGAGATGGTCAGATTGGACTTGAAAAAGTAGAACATGTATTCCTTCTCTAGACTTGTATTGCCACATTTTCTTGACATAACTTACATAGTTTTGTTTTTGAAACAAAGTGGGAATAAAGTGATAGAGATATGATTAGAAATACTGAGGAAAGAGCCCTAGCCCAGAATGATTAGAACATATCACATTGCCTTGAAAACATATCACTCTCTACATATACATATATACATGTCTATGCTTTCTCTCTTGTGGTCATTATTTACTTTACAAAAATGAGGTCATATTACATATACTTTTTCTGCATCTGCATTAGGTTATTCAACAATACTTAACAGAAATTGCTTTAAGCAGCTGGGTACAGCTCTGATCCATTCTTTTTAATGGCTTCATGATATTTCATATTATGGGTGTGCCACAATATATTGAAACACCCCTCTAATGATAGGCATTACCTTTGACTTTAGTTGATTTGTTTTAGGCACTATAAACACTGCTACAATACATCCCTGTACATCTGTCCTTATGTACTGGTGTTTTACTCCCATGAGATATATCCCAGCAGTAGGAATGTTGGATCAAAAGGTATATATATTTAATTCTAAAAATTTACATAGTAAAATTGGTTCTTATTTGGAGCACAGTTCTGTGAGTTTCAGCACATACACCAATGTGTGTAGCCACGAGGACAATCAGGATACAGAACATCTCATTCAACACGGAAAACTCCATTGTACTGGAGCCCTTCATTGCAAAGAATCAAGCTCCGGCTCCACCCAAGCTCTGACAACCACTATTCTATTTTCCATCCTTTCCCAGAATGCCCTTGTAAATGAAATAACACAGTATGCCACCTTTTGTGACTGGATATTATCACTCAGCTTAATGCCTTCAGGGTTCATTCATGTTTTGTGTATCAATGTTCATTCTGTTTTATTGCTGAGTATTCAAGTGTGTGGATGTACCACAGTTTGTTTAATCATTTGCCTACTGTGGGACATTTTGATTGTTTCTAAGTTTTTAAAAATAAAACCTGGCATATTTGTTCCCCAGGGGTCCATTTTCAAGAAGCTAAAGGCGAAGGTGGGAAAGGAGAGGTTTCCTCCCCGTTTACTTTCTCCCTCATTGTGTTTTCCCCAGGGGATAGAAATGGTGTGGACCCCCAAACCTACCCAAATAAAATCCCCAAAAACTGAGTTTCCAAAAAGTTACAGCATCTTAATTCCTCGTATTAAGGGGAAAGGAGACAGAGGGAAGGAGGTCCCTGGTTTGGGGGGAGACTCCCCTAGTTTGGTGGGATATTCCTCCCCACTTTGAATTGCTGGCCCAAATGGAACAAGCAAGGGCTACAGCATTCAAGTTTCATCAAAGCCACACATTTTCCTCCTCTGCCTGACCCAAAGATATTCTACATTAAATCTGCATTCATTTCTTCACTTGTAATATGTGTGCTTTGAAATCTTTCTAGCTTCCTTCCCCAATTATCTGCTGTTAAGGAATTTCAGTCATCCAGTGGGACAGACAGGGTGAAATGTGCTCATTCCATCTTAACCAGAACCAGAACGGCAAATGCATATATTTTTAATTTTAATGGTTTCAATCAGATCTGTTTCAAAATACTGTACTACTTGTGTACTACCATCGCATGAGCATACCCTTGTGCTCACAAGCCCACGAGTAATAATTGTGTTACTGTCTTATCATTTTGCCAGTCTGATAGGTAGCAAGTGTCACAGCATTGGTATTCTATTTTGCATTTTCCTGTAGTGAGATTGAAAATTTTAAATTATATTGTTGACCATTCTGACTTGTGTGTGTATGTATAAAACACACACATATATGTGTGTATGTAATAGGCTGAACTGCGCTCCTCCCCAAATTCATATGTTGAAGTTCTAACCTCTAGTGTCTCCGAATGTGACTATGTTCAGAGATCAGGTGTTTAAACAGGTAATTCATCAAATGAGGTCTGAGGGTGGCCCTAAGAACATGAAGTTTGTACCCAGACATGTGCACGCACAGAGGAAAGACTGTGTGAGGATACAGAAAGTGGCCATCAACAAGTCAACAGGCCCCTTCTGCTGACACCCAGATGTCAGATCTTTAGCCTCCAAAACTGTGTCGAAGTAACTGTCTGCCATGAAGTCACTCAGTCTGTGGTCCTTTAAAGGTTAGGGTAGGCCTTGCAGACTAACACAATATATATATGTGTTCATATATGGTTATATAATCATGGAGAAAATACGTTTTAACATGAGCTATTAGAATGTGGAATCCTTAGTGGGAAGGTATAGTTTGGGAGGAAATAGAGAGATAAAAGGGAGGAGGCAGCCAAATAAACATAAAAAAATCATGTTGTGTACCTTAAATATATATAATTTTTATTCATCAGTTCTACCTCAATAAAGCTAGAAAAAAAGATTTCTTTTTAATGTACAGAGTCTTGATTAATTTGACTGTAGCTAGCAATGGGTTTACATGTCTAAAATTGCATTCCCTTTGTAGTTCATGTGTAACTTACCAATTGAATGCATTAAAATAATTTTTAAAATTTTAGTTTTAGGAGCACCTGGGTGGCTCAGTTGGTTGAGCGTCTGACTCTTGATTTTGGCTGAGGTCATGACCCCGGGGTCCTGGGATTGAGCCCTATGTCAGGCTCTGCACTGAGCATGGAGCCTGCTTAAGATTCTTTTTGTCTCTCTCCCTCACTTGTGCTCTCTCTCTCTCACTAAAAAGAAAAATAATAAATAAATAAATACATACATAAATACATAAATAAATAAATACAATTTTAGTTTTAAGTAATCTCCACACCCAACGAGGGGCTCAAACTTACAACCTTGAGATCAGAGGTTGTATGCTCTACCAGTGCCCCACATGCATTTTATATTAAGGATGGATTATGCACATTTGGATAAATGAAAGTTGTGTCTTATTTGATTTATTCCTTAAGAATGAAGTTCTCTGAATGCTTGATATCTTCTAAAAGACAAAAGCGTATGCATTATATGATCACATTTATGTACTTACAGAAAACTGTGTATGTTCATATGTAACAATTTTTAAGGAAATAAGACTCTTGCCTGGCATATCAATTAATCTGGACATCAATTTGGTGGCTTCAGTTTTCCTTTATCCATCACCCACTGGACTCAAGTGCTGCTTTACTTACTGTGCATGATGTTAGAGACCTGGAGCTCCGGGTCGTGGGGCGGCACTGCATCTGCGTTCGGGAGGAAGCGCTTCATATTCTCTGTGAGGTACCAGCTTTGGTTCTCATCAAATACAGAAAACAGGATGACGTTTCTCTTGTCTGACATCATCTGTTAATTGTACATATTGAAAGAAAGAAATGCTATGAGTCTTGTTAGGTAGGAATTAGCAGTCTGCACGAAGTGATGGCATACATGTGCTATATCTATACTGAATCCTTTGGTTCAATTCCATTTCTCCCTAAGGTCACTATTATGGCACATACCAGGGCCTGGGGGGAGGAGCAGGTGCTGCAAACAGTGAGTATATGTTTAGAGCAGATGTGCCCTCAAGGCAAGAGGGTGACTGGACCCACCAACTTAGTTTCTTCTGGACCCAAAGTCAAATGCTGACTGATTTTTTGGTACAGTCTGCAGCTTCATTTCCTCCAAGTTCAGATTAGAGGATTTTCATTCTTTAAAGACTCAAGTGATTATTCAGTGTTTTTCTTAAACAAGTTAGTCAAATCAAGTAAGATTAATGCCTCTCCTAAAATTCCAACAGGCAAGTGTCCTTCCACAAAGCTACCAATCTATAAAAAAATAAAAACAGAAAACAGAAATCAAATAACAAAGTTAAAATGGACCATAAAATGTTAACTAACACAAATATCTTAACTTTTCTGTTTATTTTAAAAAAATTTTTTTTAACGTTTATTTTATTTATTTTTGAGACAGAGAGAGACAGAGCATGAACGGGGGAGGATCAGAGAGAGAGGGAGACACAGAATCTGGAACAGGCTCCAGGCTCTGAGCTGTTGGCACAGAGCCCGAAGCGGGGCTCGAACTCACGGACCGCGAGATCATGACCTGAGCCGAAGTGGGACGCTTAACCAACTGAGCCACCCAGGCACCCCTCTGTTTATTTATTTATTTTTTTAACATTTATTCATTTTTGGGAGACAGAGACAGAGCACGAATGGGGGAGGGGCAGAGAGAAGAGACACAGAATCTGAAGCAGGCTCCAGGCTCTGAGCTGTCAGTACAGAGCCCACCACGGGGCTTGAATTCACAAACCGTGAGATCATGACCTGAGCCGAAGTTGGATGCTTAACTGACAGAGCCACCCAGGTGCCCCTTAAGTTTTCTGTTTAAAAGTTTTAAAGTTCTTTTCAGAAAAGCAGTTTTTATATGAACCAAAATTAGGAGTTAGTACTTGTTAACTGAATCTGTTAAGACTTACTGTGTGAACTTCACTAGTAGGTGTAAATTTCAATTTGCATAACCTAGCGCTACAGAAACCAAAATGCTGAGGGGAGAATGCTGGAAAATATACAGGTACATTTCAGTCCTTTTCCAAAAACTAGTAGAAAAACTATAATTATGAAAACAAAATTCAGGGCTGGTACTTGACCAAATTTTTGCCTCTTCGATTTGTGTGCCACATGTTTTAAAATTCACATGCTTTATTCCCTAAATAAATGAAATGTTCTCAGACTAGTACAAATCCTATGTTTCATACATAACCACATAGACATGTAGTCAAGCCTCAGCAATATGGCACTGAGTTATTCTGGATCCAGGCAATGAGTTTTTGACAAGCATTAGGCGTTTCTTATTCAGACAACTCAACCTTATTTTTTTTAAAGCAGCGTAAGTGGTCTAAATTTTCAACATTTCTGAAAGATCTTATATCTTTTCCTGTATTTTGCTCGACAAATATTTATGGAACCCCTACTACATGCCATGCGCTATGCTAGACGCTGCACATGTGTTAATTTTGAGTCACCTGTGATGAGACATCCAGGGGAGAAGGCTACACTATGATATACGTTTGTGGGGCATCTAAATATGGGTGGTAGCTCAGCATGTAAAAATGAGCAAGACCACCTATAGAAAGTGGAATTAAATTTTTTTTAAGTTTTATTTATCTAAGTAATCTCTACACCCAATGACGGGCTCAAACTCATGACCCCGAAAGTCACGTGCCCTTCTGACTGAGCCGGCCAAGAACCCCCAGAAAGTGGAATTCGAGGCTGGGAATGAGTATTATAGAAATATTCTAGAGCCCAGGCTCTCCTATCCCTCCAGCAGGCAAGTTTATTACACCAAACTAAATTCAATAACAGCTGTGAAAAACCCAGCTCATTTCTTTTATTGGCCAATATTGCAAACTACTGTTTTTTTCTGGAGGCTATTAGGGGACATACACTGAGAGAGTATAACAAATATCTAGAAGTTCATATTCATCATCGGTCCATCAAACCCAGGGCTTGGAAAGAGAAGAACTCACCTGGTTTCCTCTTTGATCTACAGATCCTTTGTAGCATATGAGGAGAGGGCCAATGAGTCCTGAAGCTAGATCTCTCTCTGGATTAATGAAGCTCGAGTAATATCGAGTCAGGCACCGAGGATCTGATTTAGTCGGCCCATCTTCTACAGTCACTGTCCATTTATACTTGAATATCTCTCCTGGCATAATTGGCATATCTTTCAAATGTTTCATACCTATCCATACCCAAACCACAAAATCTCTTGATTAGATTATAACAAACCACATTTTAGTAAATCATGTTGTTATTTCAAGGGCTCTACAAATTTATATGTACATATCACGTTTCTTAATAAATTGAAACTAAATTTTCACCTATTATAAGTTTAAGATTCGTGCAATTGTTTTACAGTAAAAGTGGACCCAGGACTTCAAGTTATATTACAAAGCTGTAGTGATTAAAACAGTATGGTACTGGCACAAAAACAGACATATAGATCATTGGAACAGAATACAACACCCAGAAATGAACCCACAACTATATGGTCAATTAATCTTTGACAAAGCAGGAAAGAATATCCAATGGGAAAAAGACTGTCTCTTCAACAAATGGTGTTGGGAGACCTGGACAGCAACATGCAAAGCAATGAAACTGTACCACCTTCTTACACCAGACACAAAAAATAAATTCAAAATAGATTAAAGAGCTAAATGTGAGACCTGAAGCCTATAAAAATCCTAGAAGAGAGGACAGGCAGTAACCTCTTTGACATTGGCCATAGCAACTTTCTTCTAGGTAAGTTCCCTGAGGCAAAGAGATGAAATAAAAAATGGACTGTTGGGACCTCATCAAGATTAAAAAGCTTCTGTACAGCAAAGGAAACACTCAACAAAACTAAAAGACAATTGATGCAATGGGAGAAGATATTTGCAAATGATTTAACAGATAAGGGGTTAGTATACAAAATCTATAAAGAACTTATCAAACTCAACAGCCAAAAAGTGAATCATCCAATTAAAAAATGGACAGAAGACATGAATAGACACTTCTCCAAAGAAAACCAGATGGCCAACAGACACATGAAAAGATGCTCAACATCACTCATTATCAGGGAAATACAAATCAAAACCACATTCAGATATCACCTCACACCTGTCAGAATGGCTAGTATCAAAAAGAAAAGAAATAATGGGTGTTGGAGAGGAGGTAGAGAAAGAAGAGCCCTCTTGCACTGTTGGTGCAAATGCAAACTGGTGCAGCCACCCTGGAAAACAGTATGGAGGTTCTTCAAAAAATAAAAATAGAACTACCCTATGATCCAACAGTTGCACTACTGGGCATTTACCCAAAGGATACAAAACACTAATTCAAAGGAATACATGCACCCCTATGTTTATAGCAGCATTATTGACAATTGCCAAGATATGAAAGTAGCCCAAGTGTCCACTGATAGATGAATGGATAAAGAAGATGTGATGTGTGCATGTGTGTGTGTGTGTGTGTGTGTGTGTGTGTAAAATTTAATATTATTCAGGTAAAAAAAAATGAAGTCTTGCCACTTGCAAAGAGATGGATGGAGCTAGAGAGTATTATGCTAAGTGAAATAAGTCAGAAAAAGACAAATACCATATGGTTTTACTCAAATGTGGAATTTAAGAAAACAAAAAAAAATAGGGGAAGAGAGAGAGAGAGAGAGAGAGAGAGAGAGAGAGAGAGAGAGAGAGAAACAGACTCTTAACTACAGAGAACAAACTGATGGTTACCAGAGGGGAGGTGAGGGGATGGATGAAATAGGTGATGGGGATTATGAAGTGCACCTGTCGTATGAGTGCTGGGTGATGTATGGAAGTGTTGAATCACTAAATTGTACACCTGAAACTAATATAACAGTGTATGTTAACTAACTAGAATTAAAATAAAAACTTTAAAAAGTGAAAAAAAGAACTTAACAGGTCTGGCGCACCTGGGTGGGTGGCTCAGTCGGTTGAGCGTCCGACTTCGGCTCAGGTTATGATCTCGTGGTTCGTGGGTTCAAGCCCCACATTGGGCTCTGTGCTGACAGCTCAGAGCCTGGACCCTGTTTCAGACTGTGTGTCTCCCTCTCTCTCTGCCCCACCCCCAATCATGCTCTGTCTCTCTAAAATAAATGTGTTAAAAAAATTTAAAAAAAGAAATGAACAGGTCTGTCCACCATTACATAGAATAGATATTATTAAATGTTTATAATAAATAACTGAAAATCTATGAAGAAGAAAAAAATACCAAGTGCTTAAAGAAATAGAGACATCAAAACCACAGTGGTAAGCCTCAGTTGGTAATCCAGTTGACTCTGAGAATTTCAGGCCTGAATATATTCCAAAGGACTGCTCACTGAAGTTTTTTTTATGTTTATTTATTTTTGAGACAGAGAGACAGAGCATCAGTGGGGGAGGAGCAGAAAGAGAGGGAGACACAGAATCTGAAGCAGGCTCCAGGCTCTGAGCTGTTAGCACAGGGCCTGACGTGGGGCTTGAATTCAGGAATGGAGAGATCATGACCTGAGCCAAAGTGGGACTCAACTGACTGAGCCACCCAGGCGCCCCTGCTCACTGAAGTTTTAACTCACATATTGTATAAAGAGATGTGGTATCCAAATAACGCTGCAACAAACATAGGAGTACATATATCTTTTCAAATTAGTGTTTTCATTTCCTTTGTGTAGATACTCAATAGTGGAATTATTAGATTATATGGTGTTTCAATTTTAAATTTTTTGAGGAACCTCCACACTGTTTTCCACAGTGGCTGTACCAATTTACATTCCTAACTAATAGTGTATGTGGGTTCCTTTTTCTCTACATCTTCTCCAACACTTGTTATTTTTCATCTTTTTTATTTTAGCCCTTCTAAGATATAAGGTGATATCTCATTTTGGTTTTGATTTGCATTTTCCTGATGATTAGTGATGTTGAGCATCTTTTCATATGTCTGTTGGCCATCTGTATGTCCATTCTTTGAAAAAATGTCTACTCAGGTTCTCTGCCCATTTTTTTAAATTGTAGTATTTATATTTTTGGTGTTGAGTTGTAGAAGTTCTTTATATGTTTTGGATATTAACCCCTTATTGGGTATATCATTTGCAAATATCTTGTCCCATTCAGTAGGTTGTCTTTTTGTTTTGTTGATGGTTTCCTTTGATGTGCAGAAACTTTTTATTTTGATGTAGTTCCAACAGTTGTTGTTTCGCTTTTGTTTCCCTTGCCTGAGGCTGAATAAAAAAACACAGGAAACAGTAAGTATTGGCGAGGATACGGAGAGAAAGGAACTCTCATGTATTGTTGGTGGGAATACAAAGTGGCATAGCTACTGTAGAAAACAGTATGGAAATTCCTCAAAAAGTTAAAAATGGAATTACCATATGATCCAGTCATTCCACTACTGTGTATTTACCCAAAGAAAATGAAAACACTAATTGGAAGATATATGCACCCCTATGTTTATTGCAGCATTATTTACAATAGTTAAGATATGGATGCAACCCAAGTGCCCATCAATTAAATGAATGAATAAAGAAGATGTGGTACACACACACACACACACACACACACACACACACACACACACACACACACACACACACAAACACAATGAATTATCACTCAGCCATAAAAAGGAATGAAATCTTGCCATTTTCAATGACATGGATGGAGCTAGAGAGTATATAATGTTAAATGAAAAAAGTCATTCAGAGACAAATACCATATGATTTCACTCATATGTGGAATCTAAGAAACAAAACAAAAGAGCAAAGTGAAAAAGAGAGGGAGAGAAACCAAGAAACAGACTCAACACCATAGAGAACAGACTGATGGTTACCAGAGGGGAGTTGGATAGAGGGATAGGTGAAGTAGGTGATGGGGATTAAGGAGTGCACTTGTCGTGATGAGCACCAGGTGTTGTATAGAAGTGTTGAATCACTATATAGTAAACCTGAAACTAAGATTACACTCTTAACTATACTGGAATTAAAATTTAAAAATAAAATTTAAAAAACATTGAGACACCTCTTTTCACCCACAAGATTGGCAGGATTTTTAAAAACTGTCCATGTCTAGATATCAATAATGTGGGAAATTACACTTTCATATATGACTGGTAGGACTGTGAATTATAACTTTATTTGGGGGCAAAAGTCTGGCTATCTATTAAAAATAAAAATATGTATACTGTGACTTAGAAATTCCCGTTTGAGGTCAGTGAACTTCAAGATAGGTCAATAGAAACTATCCAACCTACAGATGAGAGGGAGAAAGAAAAAAATATGATGAAAACATTAAGGTATGTAGGACAATACCAAGAGGTCAAACATTCTTGTAATTAGAGACCTGGGAAAGGGGATAGAGAATAGGGTAAAAAATTTATTTAAAGAAATAATGACCACAATCTTTCCAAATTTGTAAAAACAAATGTACAGATCCTGGAAGATCAGTAAACCCCAAACAGGATAAATATGAAGAAAATCACAGCCAGAGAAAAATAACCTCCAGGGGAAGAATAATTCAATGGAATCAAAACTCAGCTATTACGAATGCCAGAAGATTGTCAAATAATATTTGGAAAGTACTAAAAGGAAAAAAAAAAACACCTCTGAACCCAGAATTCTATGTCCGGCAAAATTAGCCTTCAAAAGTGAAGACAAAATAAAGACATTTTCAAATAAGATAAAATGAAGAGAATCTATTTCCAGCATACTTGCACCATAAGGAATGCTAAAGGAAATTCTTCAGATTGAAGAGAAGTGATCTGAATGGAAGTGCTGCATTGGTAATAGTAAATAGGTAAATATGAAGGAATATTTTTTCCTCATAATTGTCTAAAACTACATATGACCATTTAAAGCAAAAAATTATAGCATTTTCTTATGTGTATTGGTAAGTATATAGATGTAATCCATATGGAAATTATAGCATACAGGATAGGGGGGTGATAGATGTGTCTACATCATACATAGCAGCTGGGGCGAAGGCCAGTATAATGTTAGTGCTGTTGAGGCTATGACCTCATCCATATCTACAGGTAAGCGAACTTAGATGACTGAGGTGACACTTACCTTTAGGCAATCTCCCTGAGTACAAAGGACTGACGTCAGTGATTCCATGAGGGTAGATGTTATATGGTCGGCTTGCTTGATTTTTAAATATAATCTGCAAGTAAAAGTGAAATAGAAGACCAAGTCTTAAAAGGGCCAGGATCAACCAGTGTGGCCCATCTCCAGAAGACAAAAGCTGCCTTATGTCCATACTGTAGGGGTTTGAGCCCACATAAAGCTCAAAACATTTGTGCTTTCTGTATAACTGCTCAGATAGTCACTTAGGTTTTTCACTAAAGGCCCCTTTCCATTTCTTTACAGTTATTTCACTTGTTCAGGAAGTATTCTTTGCACCTTCTCAAACTAATTGAAATTGAATGTCTGCTGAGGACACTGCTTCTTCTCAGCCTTTTCCCACCATTTGGGCCCTAGTTCCCCAACAGCTGAGAGGAAAACAGTGACTCAGGTGATAAAATTCTTCACTGAATGAGCAGGGACGACTAGGATGACAGCACTCTCAACTGCCCCAGGATATATGCTGGCAATCATTCCCCTAGCTTAGGGCCCCCTGATATACATATGAAGGGTCTCATGACTACTAAACGATAATAAATGGAGTTTCCCTAGCAACAGCTAGCCCCTTAAGGTCCTGGAAACCTTGTTTCCAAAATTTCTTAGAGACTTACTCTATCCCTGACCCCCACCGAACCTGAGGGTATATAATCAGTTACCCATTACAACCCCAGTGCAGCTCTTCCTGCCCACAGGTCCTGTCCACATGCTTTAATAAAGTCACATTTTTGCACCAAAGGCGCCTTCAAGAATTTTCTTGGCCATCAGCTCTGGACCACCCCACCATCACCCTAAAACTTCATTACTGTTAGGTTTTCCTAGAAATTCACCTTCCCACTTACTTAGTTGACTAATATCTGCTTCCAGATTCTCACTGTCAAGTGCTTCTGTTTTCACTGAGAAAAGAGAGTACTCACCCTCCCGCCATCAAATCTACCCACCTATGTGCATATATGGCCACATTCCCTCCTGCGAAAATCACCTCCTATCTAATGACAACATCTCTTCTGTTGTACTACTACACAATAAGGCTGCAGCATCTTCCATTATGAAAACTTCCTTTTGGAACAGAATAGTCACTTAACTGACTAAGCCACCCAGGTGCCCCAATATACTCATATTTTTAAAACAAATTTATAGTCCACATTTATCTGTGTAACATTTATGATTTTTAGACGATCATATCCATTGGAGACAAGGCTAAATTATGAAGCTTTTAGATACTCAAAATTCTCCAGACTTTGTCTTCTGACCCAACCTTGTATCTCCTCCTCAACTTACCAACAGTGTGTCTCCAACTTCTCCATAAAGTAAAGGTCCTAGGATTCCTGATTCATACTGAATAGCTTCACGAGTCTTAAATGTTTCATCTGTGTATGCCATAAATCGAACTTTTTTGTACTTCCTACCAATCCGCTGAGGACCACTGTTCAAATATAGATGTTTATAACTTCTGCATGAGACACAAATAGATGACATGTTGGGATGCAGAGTTCTAGGTAGGGACAGGTGGCTAAAATCCAGCTCTAAAACAGCTCATGAGATTTAATCAAGGGAAGGAGGGAGAAAAATACAAGTATCCCTGATACTTAGCTATGTTAATAGGGCTATATTATTTGATTCCATATCTGTACTTAATCCCAACCATGGCTTGAGGATTTGTTGTTTTGAATAATTGGGAAGAACTTTTTGAAAATGAGGAAGAGTTCATACCAAGAGTCAAAGGTGCTTACCTGTCAATGGGGGTGGGGGCCGAGGGAGCATAGTCCCAGTCCTCCTCTTCGGCGGCAATATAGTGGATCCAAGTTTTAGGATGCTTCTTGGCAACTGAGCGGATTTGAATAAAGGGAGAAGGGCTGTCGCCATCAAACCTAACCATGTCCATGTCAGAATCATAAAGATCATCATCATAATCTTCCTCTTTTTCATTAGTTTTCATCCGTAGCTGGGGTTCCTCTGGGCAGCTATCTACTTTGACATAAGCTTCCATGCCATCTGGAGTCAGACAAATCAAACAATGTCAGATTCCTACAAGACTCTGGCCTTTAAGACCCTCTCCTAAGTGTTTTCTTCTCCACGCCAGTACTCTTCTTTGCCACTCTCCTACAGGGATTACCTCCCCCATAGCTGTTCCTTGTTGCTTTCTTCCTATATGGTCTTTGCACTCACTGTTTCCCTTCAGCCAGACTCTCCTCCAATCTATGTTTTATCCCTTTTCCAACACTCACTCATTTGCTCTTACAATATATATGAATATTTCCCTTGTGGTATTGGCTCTGAGCCTATCACTCCCCAACTCCCAAATTATAAACGAGCAGACTTGACACACTGAGTATTTTCAGCATGTGGTTGCCTAGGTCAGACCAACTCCCCACTCCTCCAGTTACCTATGATTTCTATATGTATTCCATTGAATCATGATACAAACCACCGATTTAATAAGTTTATCAGGAAAAATGTCAGTATAGATATAAATTTCAAGAAACATTCCAAGTTCATAAAAACATGGAAAGGTACAACTTAGAGCTAAGGAAATATGTCATATATTTTAAGAGCATGGCTGTCTGTGACTAGTTGCGAGCCCTAAAGCAATCTCATCTCTGGCTTTAAAAATGTGGATGGCAATACCTCCTTCCCAGCCTATGCCACAGGCTGTTCTGAAGCTCAATCCAAAGAAGGGGGGCCTGTTTACTGGGTGATGGGGAACAGGGTAGCTCTCAGGAGCGGCAGACAGCTAGTCTTTAAACTAGTTCATGTGGCTTCAAACGTTATTTATTCTAGGTCTACAGATGAAAAGTTTTATCTGAGGTCCAACAAGACAAAGCATTTTTCTGCAAAATGTGGATTAAAATCAGTGGAAACAAGTCAAAATAATAAAACAAAACATAAACCCTTCAAACTAGATAGTGACCAACCTGCATACAAATAAATAACCTATTCCTGTTGTGTGCCCAGTAGGATATCCTTTGCCCCCTAATGTCTTATCAAAAGTCCCCCAAACATGATGTAACAGATGGGGAAAAGAGGTCCCATTCTTCATCATTATAGAGGACTATAGACAAGGCCACTCACTGAACATAAGGGGGAAATAGTGGAAGTGTGGCAAGATCCAATCTCTTCTCCAAGGCAAACAAGGAATCTGAAGAGAGCATTAATACAAGAGTGGTAGGAACAAACGAGTGCTGAGTGCTGTTAGACATGAAACATTAGGCCTCCTCAACATGTTTCTCCAACAGCCCTCAATAGCCACAAGAGGGGACTAGGCAAGGAGTGATGTTACATTGATGCAAGTTGAGGAGTTAGTGCAGTAAACACACAAGACGGCAAATGGGGGTGGGATGATCGTGTTATATGAATTTTCACAGGCTGTAGCTCCCAATGAGGTTACATTAACAATAATTTGAAAGTGTAAGCACTGTTGCCCCAACTCACTTAGATGGGACCTTTGGCCCTTCGCAAAGTCCTCATCAAGACGTCTTCGAAAACCTCATGTGGTGTGTCACCTATGCTTGGCAACTTCCACCCGCAGCGTGTCACCTCCTACCAGGTGCTGACAGAGCACCTCCGTGTACACCAGGAGTGTGGGCTTTCATGCTGAGAACTGCAGTATCGTCTTGTCTTTGCTATTTACTGCTCTCGGCATCACTACTGCTATCCTACAACCTAGGTGACTTATTTCCTTACATTTCTCATAAAACATCTCTTCGGCTATGACCTGCAATGTCTCTCTCCATGGTATTGAGGCCTAGTTAATGGGATCAGGCTGGGAAACCAATACTGTACTGTCTTCCTCCCTTTCACCACAGCATTCATTCCTAAAATATCTCCCCTCCCTCTATCATAGTCATTTAGACTAAAAATTCACCAGTACTACTAACACTCAAGCCCTCTTACGTTCAAGGTGAAATCTTTACTCTGAAAACTGACAACTAGGGCACCTCAGTTGAGTTCTAACATAATCTTATACTGGACAGTGGACACTAAAAGAAGAGCTGAATATGTATAGTACTCATTTTTAAGATCAACAGTTATTACCATGCTGGTGGGAAGAGATGTGACAAAACAGTAGAAACTGGCCAAGGTCCATCAGGAATGTCTGAGCAGTGAGGAAAGTTATTGGTGAGATCTCCAAGGAGGCCTGGCGGTGGTTTCTGATGAGAAATGTGTGACCTTCAAGAAAAATTGAGTGCACTTCGGGGGTGGTGCCCATTCCAATCACATGCCAATAGACTGATTTCTTGTGGCATCCAGTCAGACCTATAAAGTAGAAATAAGATAGTTATGGTCAGCAAGTAGAGAATTTGAAAGGGAAAATGCTGTCTAGGATAGGATGGACAAACTGACCTTCAAATTTTATTACTGACTTGGAATAAAACTTTCCAAGGAGGCTAGGGTACTGCCAAACCAACAGCTCTCGCCAAGGTCACCCACCAGTGAGTGCCATGCTGCTAAATCCAATGGACCATTTTCAGCCACCTGAACCTGTTGACCATTCATTCCTTCTTGAAATTCTCTTCCTCCCTCGATCTCTGTGCCAACACCTCTCTGGGCTTTGTTCCCCTGTTGTTTAGACAGCTCCTTCTGTCTCCTTTCCTGACTCCTCAGTAAATTACAGATCACCTAGGATTCACCCCTAGCCCTTATTCTCTTATTGACCAATATTTTCTCCTTGAAAAATATCAAAATTATTCTTTTTACTACGCTCACTTCTCACATCCAACCTGATACCAGTTATGGCAATATAATTAATAACACTAATATTTACTGAGCACTTATTTTATATCAAACACTATCCAAACTATTTTACAAGTAACTCATTCACTCCCTCCAGTAACCATATGAATGTAGAAACTATCGTTATCAGGAGAGGAAACCAATGCCCAGAGAGGTTAATTAACTTGCTCAGATTGGAACCCAAGCAGCCGTATGCTTAGACTCACACTGTTAACGACTAGGGCACAGTTTTCTCGTATTTTGGCTCCCGAATCTTTCAAATGTATCTATTTTTCACCATCATCACTATCCCCACCATCTTAATCCAAGCTAGCTACCATTATCTCTTGTCTCCGTGTCAAGTCCCAACTCTCTAGTAAGTCCTAGAAAGCCCTGAATGGTATTGCCAATTTAAGTTTCCTGCTTTTGTTTGTGACCTGTTTGTCCCAGGGGAAGCTTAAACATCTTCTCTTTGTTCTCTGAAATTCTACAATCATAATTTTTTGTGGGAGTCTTTTTAAAATTTATGCTGCTGGGAAATTTTTATATGAGGACTCAAATACTTTCATCTATCATTTCTTTGATTTCTGAAATCTGTTTTAAACTGTATTCTCAATCTCTTTTCATTTTCTTTTCTGGGAGATTTTCTCTATTCTAACTGCCTTCTATTGAGTTTGTATTTTGAAAACCATATTCCTCATTTTTGTGAGCATACCCTTATTTGGTTATTTCTTTTTCATAAAATCCCATTATTACTTTATTGATGCAGTATCTTCTTGAATCTTTATGAAAATACTAAGTAGACCTTTTGACAAGTTTTGTTCAGTTCTAAGGATTATCTCTTTTTCTTCTGGGATTATTATTTTATTTATCTCTGCATATCCTTTCATATTTCAGGCTTTCCTTAAATATTTGTTCATCCTTGGCCCCATCTATTTTAAGCAAAAGGAAAGAGAAATCTGTGAGCTCTGTGTACATGGGCAGGCCTTCATTTTTAGGTGACTGGAAAAAGAATCAGCCACTTCAGTTTAAGACCCCACCAGACGCCAGAATTCAGTGGGCTTTCCTCTGGGCATACGGAGCTGTCTGAAGACAACCAGAGGAGAGAGCTATGGTGGTGAGTGAGGAAGATCCTGAGGATTCTTGAGCACAAATGGACATACCTGGCAGAGACCTGTTGACATAGCCGTTGACCGTGTGCATTTCATGCTGGGCCTGAGCAGATGAGTGCCAGCTTTTTCCTGAGGAGAGAGGAGGCAAATACAAGGCTAGCTCAGTGTCTGTCTCACGAATGACGCTCCATTTCTCCTTCCCTCCATCCCATGCTGTGAGCAGTCTTTGCCCCCAATCAGTAAGAAAAAGGGAGAAGACATTACTAAAAGGCAGACATTTCTTGCTCAAATTGATGGTCTCTCCTTATATTTGTCTGACAGTAGATGGGAAGGGATGATGACAAGTGATAACGAGAAGGGAGAATATTGGTTAGTTTGTGCCATGAGGATTTCACTCTATTCATTCACTGACTTATTTGAAAGGGAGCAGACAGGGGTGCCTGGGTGGCTCCCTCAGTTACAGTTAAGCATCCGACTTTGCCTCAGGTCATGATCTCGTGGTTCGTGGGTTCCAGCCCCACGTCATGCTCTGTGCTGACAGCTCAGAGCCTAGAGCCTGCTTCGGATGCTGTGTCTCCCCTTCTCTCTCCCTCTCCCCTGCTTGTGCTCTGTCTCTCTAAAATAAATAAACGTTAAAAAAAATTTTAAAAAGGAGCAGATGAAAATCATCGTAGAAAAGGACTCTCAGTCCCTGTCCCTGTCCTAATTGCTTCATTCAGATTGTAGTAATGAAAACCCAAGAACCTGAAAGCTTGCCCACGTCCCCTCTGAAATTAATGAGTGAAAGCACTGTAAATATTATAATGGCACAGCCATCTCCCTGAAGTTGCCCCTTCGTATAAAGGACTAGCAGCTAATACTGAAACTTTCTGAAGCACCCAGCCTTTGTGGGTCATTCTCCTAAGTTCATTTATCTGTTCATCTACTAATTTCTTCATTCATCCAAACGCATTTACTGAGCACTTCTGAGTGCCAGGCACTGCGGACAGAGAAGACACTCTGCCTTCAAAGTGCTTACAATTTAGCTTAAATAGAGAAGCCAGCAATTATAAGTGAAGAGTAACGTCATAGAGATGAGAACAGGCTTTTACAAAACCAGAGAGAAGAAACTTCACTTCACCTGAAAGGGAAGGGATATAATATCAAAGTATCAGGCAATGATGATTTAGTATGATAAGGAGGAAACTCCTTTGTTTGACTTTCTAGTGGTGTTTTGAAGATGATTATTTTATTGTTTTTTTCAAAAAAAGGTTGTGAAATATTATTTGAAGTAGCTAATATAAATACATAGTTGTATTTGCTCTGTTTATTGTAATGTACACTAGATTAATGCAGAACCATAAAGACAATTTCACTAAAATCTACTCACAAATTTGCTTTCTGTACCCTTCATTTCATCTATGTAATATTGTGCTTTAAAAAAATTTTTTAGCATATATGACATTTTATTTTCTTGATGAGGGGATCTCTATTTTCTTCACCAGAATTGTCATTAATACAAAATCATCAGGGTTTGTATACCAAAAGTTTCCTCCAGGACCTAGTAAGCCTTCCTGTTCAACTGCATTTGTAAATAAACTTGCTGATGCATTAAAAAAAAACTGTGGAGGGTCCCATGGGTGGCTCAGTCGGTTGAACATCCAACTTTGGCTCAGTTCATGATCCCACGGTCTGTGGGTTCAAGCCCCGCATCAGGCTCTGTGCTGACAGCTCAGAGTCTGGAGCCTGCTTCAGATTCTGTGTCTTCCTCTCTCTCTGACCATCCCCTGCTTGTTCTCTCTCTCTCTCTTTCTCTGTCTCTCAAAAATAAATAAACATTTAAAAAACTGTGGAAATATATAAAGAGGCATCTAACCCAGACTGGAAGGAAAAGGAAAATCTTCACTTGGTGTGAAGGTGCAGACAGGCTTTCTAGGCAGAGGACACAGCGTCAACAAGGATCTGGATGTAAGAAAACACAGGGCATGTTGCAGGGCAATATAAAATGTGTTCAGCGTGGCCAGCACCTGCACAGTGAGGCAGGAAGAGGGGCCCAGTGAGGCTAGACACATCATTAGTAACAATGGAACGTCAGGGGACAGGAGAAGACAGGGAGACTAGTCAGGAGAGAGATGATGGGGTCCTCAGTTCAGAAGAAGCTGTGTAGGAGGATAATGGCTCTATTAGCAGGAGGAGGTAGCAAAAGTTCTGATACTACTGAGGACCTACTCTGTGCCACATAATGTTCTAGGTTACTTAATTGAAATCACTTACATAATCCTCACAACTATCCTATGAAAAAAGTACTATTATTTCGATTTTAAACTTAAGAAAATTGAGACACAGAGAGGTTAAGTAATTTGCAAAGGTATTTAAAAGTAAGAAAGGAAGATAAGAGAGGGTATACTCCTAGAAGCAGACAGTCAATGCTGCTTGCCAAGAACAGAGATGTGGGGGAAATGGGGAAATGTTGGCTAAAGGCTACAAAATTTCAGTTTTAGGATGAATAAGTTCCAGAGATCTAATGTACAGGCATGATAACTATACTTAATAATACTGTATCGGACACTGAAAATATGCTAAGAGAGTAGATTACAGGTGCACTCATCACACACACAAAATAGTAACTATGTGAGGAGATGGATGTGTTGATCACCTTGACTATAGTAATCACTTTATTATCTTCTGTATATCAAATCATCATGTGGTACCCCTTAAATATGCACTTTTACGAACATTTCCTTTAAAAGACACATGAAAAGATGCTTAAAATTACTAATCATCAAAGGGGTGCCTGGGTGGCTCAGTCGGTTGGGTGTCTGGCTTTGGCTCAGGTCATGACCTCACAGTTTGAGTTTGAGCCCCATGTCAGGCTTTGTGCTGACAGCTCAGAGCCTCAAGCTTGCTTCGGATTCTGTGTCCCCCCTCTTTCTCTGACCTTCCCCTGCTCGCACTCTCTCTCTCTCTCTCTCTCTCTCTCAAAAATAAACATTAAAAATTAAAAAACAAATGCTAATCATCAGGGAAATACAAACGAAAAGTGTAATCACATCAAAAAGACAAGAAATAACAAGTGCTGGTGATGATGTAGAGACAAAGGAACCCTGTTACACTGCTGGCGGGAATGCAAACTGCTGCAGCCACTCTGGAAAACAGCGTAGAGGTTCCTCAACAAGTGAAACATCGAACTGCCCTATGATCCAGTAATTCCACTTCTGAGTATTACCCAAAGAATTCAAAAACACTAACTTGATGGGATACATGCACCCCTATGTTCCCAAGTATCGATTCATACATGACTGGATAAAGAAGATGTGGTATGTATGTATGTATGCATATATATATATATATATATATACACGTATGTGTATGGGTGTACATGTGTGTGTATATATGTGTGTATACCCACACACATATATATGCACATGTGTATACACACACACACATGATATGTAAAACTTGGCCATAAAAAAGACGGAGATCTTGCCTTTTTGCAGCAACATGGATGGACCTAGAGAGTATTTCAGTTATGTTAAGCGAAATAAGTTAGACAGAGAAAGAGAAATACTATACTATATGGGTTCACTTTTATGTAGAATCTAAAAAACAAAACAAACAAAGCAGAAACAGACCCACAGACACAGAGAACAAACTCGTGGTTGACAGAAGAGGGTACAGGGATGGGTAAATGGGTGAAGGAGGTTAAGAGATACAAACTTCCAGTTATGAAATAAATAGGTCACAGGGATGAAAAGTACAGCACAGGGAATATAGTCAATACTCCTGCAATGCACTCATCATGGTGAGCATTTCATAATGTATACAGGTGAATCACTATGCTGTATACCTGAAACTAATTTAATATATGTCAACTATACTTCAATTAAAAATGTTTTTAAATTTTAAATAAAAAATACATAAAATTTTCTAAAAAAGGAAGAGGTATTTAAAGTTAGAACTAGAAGTCTCTGTTGATGGATTTAATGAAACTCAGGTTGTATTTTTTCTTGAAATTCAGTTTTCTCCCCATCTCTTTCATTCCTGAACAGTAGTTTATGATCTTTCTATAATCTGGACAATAGCAGCCCTCATTCTCGAGTACCAGATTAAATTAATATATGTGATTTGTTTCAGGAGCCCAGGATTCAGACTGCGGCTCACTCACCTTCATCAAATACAGCAAACAGGAGTACAAATTCATACAAGGTCTGTGTCCTTTCTTCAGCCAGACTTCCTGAAAAACAAGTGAGAATATTTGTCTTCTATTACAAATCTTATCACAGGAAATCAGCACGAATAGCTGCTTTGTCTCTTGGTCTCCTGTTAACTTTACATAGTATTGCTTCTTGGTGTCAGGCCTTCTGTACCAGTTTTTGTAAAACTGTTTGGGGTAAAGCACTTTTTTTTTCATTTCAAATTTGTTCCAGACCAGTACTTTTGTAAAACATAGGAAAAACAAATTACTGAGAAAATGAAATTAAAGAGACATACAAAATACAAGTCCATATAATCATATTTCATAAATATGTATGTGTTCAGAACTAACAGAAAAGAGAAAAAGAAAAATTATAAAAACTGTAAATACTGTTCATAGAAACTGTGCACACAGGCAATTAATATAGTTTCTATTATACTTTTAACTTTTTTAACTTATGCAATTGTAAATACACAAAGCATTATGACCAAAATAGTAATTATCAATAATAAACACCTATAATCACAATTTAAATCAACACCATGTATATCAATATTTAAAGTTGTTAATGTAACAAATGAACTTGCTTCATGCTTTAATTATTGAATTTGTCAGTTGTCTTTGTTAGCATTATATTTCTTCATTTGATTGGGAAGTTTTCTTAGCAGGCTTCTTTAAGCAGGAAGATATTTGTTTATGACATTTTCATTTTTCCTTGTACCTTTGACACTTGACAGTAAATCTTAGATTGGACAAAGAAAGTAACTCACCCATACAAAATTAAGATATAGGTAAAGCTGTCTAAAAACATCTTAATTCTTTTTATTTATTTTTAAAACAATCAAATAGTGAAATTGACTTTTACTTTTCATGTTTAAGTCATGAATCTTAACACAGGTATGGATTCATGAAACCACCAACCATCAGGACACAGAACAGTTCCAATAGGCCTCAAAACTCCCTCCTTCTATCCCATTATAGACATATATATAGTCATGTATACAGAGACAGTCATATATATGGTCATATCCTTGGCAACCACTGATCTGTTCTCCATTGCAGTCTATTTGTATTTTTGACGTTGTCCTACAAATGGAATCATACAATATATAACCTTTTGAGATTATCTTTATTACTCGAGATAATGCCTTTGAGATTTATCCATTTTGTTGAATATATCAGTACTTCATTGTGTTTTATTGCTGAAGAGCATTTCATGATGTGGATGTACCACAGTGTGTTTAACCAGTCATTTGTTAAAGGACGTTTAGGTTGTTTCCAGTTCTTGGCCATTACAAATAAAGGTGCTGTGAGCATTAATATACACATGTTTATGTGATTGTTAAGTTTTTATTTCTCTAGGGTAAACACTCAGGAATGGAAATTAGGTGTATATTTAATTTTATAAGAAACTGGTTATAACTGTGACATCAACTCCAGGGTGTATGGGTTTTTTTCCCTACCACCAAGCAATTCTGTAACACCAGCTGGGTGTCCAACAATTTAACTTAATTCTGGTGCTATCTCTCGGGAGATGGTGTAGATTCCCACAAGTTAAGGGCTCAGTTCTATGGGACTCCCCTGCACCCACATGTCAGATGCCAATCGAAAGTCCAAATCATCACCTGTGCTTCTGACCCACCTCTATAGCTCAGAGGTTCCAACAACACCTGTCTTGGGTTCCATTAATTTGCTAGAGGAGCTCACAGAAGTCAGAGAAGTAATTTACTTACTAGATTACCAGCTTATTCAAAAAGGATACAACTAAGAGACAACCAGGTGGAGGAGAGGTGTAGGGAAAGGCATGGGGAAAGGATGCAAAGCTCCCATGCCTTCTCCAGGTATGCCACTCTCCTCAAATCTCCTGGTGTTCACCAACCTGGGTCTCTGAACTCCGTCCTTTGTGGTTTTTTATGTAGGCTTCATTGCACAGGCACAATTGACTGAATCATCACACATTGGTGACTGAGCTCAATGCTCAGCCCCTCTCCCCTCTCTTGGGGGTGGGGGTGGGGTCAGGGGGGCGAGACTGAAAATTCCAGCCTTCTAGTCACTTGGTTGACTCTGTTGGCAATCTGCTCCCATCCTTAGGTGTGTGGTCTAAAAATCACCACACTAACGTAGCAAAAAGACATTTTTATTGCTCTCATCACAGAAAATCTCAAGGGTTTTAGAAGCTCTACCAGAAGGAGATGAAAACCAAATATAGATTTTATTTAAATCACAGTATCACACTGCCAAACTGTTTTCCAGAGTGGCTATGCTATTGTGAATCCCCACCAACAACGTATGAGACTTCCTGTTGCTCTGCATTCTTGACAGCATACTTAATTTTAAAATTACTACATTAGGTATTCTAATAGGTATGTAGCAGTATTTTGTTATGGTTTTAATATACATTTCCCTAATGACCAATGATATCGAGCATCTTTTCAGGTGTTCATTTACCACTTCTTTGCTGAATTATCTATTCAAATCTTTTGCCCATTTGAAGAATTGCTTTTTTTCCTTATTGTTGACATTTGAGAACATGTTTTAGAAAATAAAATAAAATGTTTTATACACTATGTATATATACATATATAATACATATATAAAACATATAAAAATATCTTGGCTATTGTGAATATATATATATATGCATATATATGTATATTCCATTAGTAATATATATATTACATCAGTCCTTTGCCAGATACATGATTGGTAAATATTTTCTTCCAGTCTGTACCTTGTCTCTTCATTCTCTTAACAGTATTTTTTTTATTACAAAAGCAAAAGTTACTAGTGTTGATGAAGTCACATTCATCAATTTTTTCTTGTATGGACTGTTTTCGGTGTTTTCTCACCGAAAACCCTAGGTCAGAAAGATATTCTGCTATGTTTCCTAACAGTGTTATGGTTTTACATATTACATTTAGAACTATAATTCATTTTGAGTTAATCTTTGTATAATGTTAGGTCTAGGATCATTGGATACAGCTATCTAATTGTCTAACACCTTTTGATGAAAAGACTATCCTTCCTCCTTTGAATTGTTTTTGCACCAAATCAATTGGCTTACTTGTGTGGATCTATTTCTGCACTTTTATTCTCTATCATTAATCTACAGGTCTATTCCATTTACTAATATATGTTATGATTACTGCAGTTTGTAGTAAGTTGGAAAATCAAGTAGGATTATTATCCAAATTCATTCTTTTTTGCAAAATCATTTTAGCTTATCTAGTCCTTTTGCCTTTTCGTATAAATTTCAGAATCAGCATGTCTGTGGCCACAAAAAAATCTTGCTGAAAATCTACAGACGTGGGAGGACTAAGAGCTCCACTGTTCGCAAACACAGTATGTCTCTCTGACTTCTTTCACTTTGTAGTTTTCATCATATAGACAATTCACATGTTTTGTTAGATTTGTATCTAAGCTTTCAATTTTTGGAGCTACTGTAAACATTCTTTTTTTTTCTTTTTTTTAAATATGAAATTTATTGTCAAGTTGGTTTCCATACAACACCCAGTGCTCATCCCAACAGATGCCCTCCTCAATACCCATCACCCACCCTCCCCTCCCTCCCACCCCCATCAGCCCTCAGTTTGTTTTCAGTTTAAACATTCTTTCTTAAATTTTGGTTTCCATTTATTCACTGATAGTATATAGAATACAAAATTTTTAAAGTTTTTATTTAAATTCCAGTTAGGTAACATACAGAGTAATACTCGTTTCAGGTGTACAATATAGTGATTGAACACTTCCATACATCACCCAGTGCTCATCACATGTGACCTCCTTAATTCCCATCACCTATTTCACCCATTCCCCGCAGCTACCTCCCCTCTGGTAACTATCAGTCTGTTCTCTATAGTTAAGAGTCTGTTTCTTGGTTTCTTTCTCTCTCTGTTTTCCCCTTTGATCCTCTGTTTTGTTTCCTAAATTCCACATATGAGTGAAACCATATGGTATTTGTCTTTCTCTGACTGACTTATTTCGCTTAGCATAGCTCTATCCATGTCATTGCAAATGGCAAGGTTTCATTTTTTTATGGCTGAGTAATACTCCATTGTGTATACTTCTTTATCCATTCATTAGTCGATGGACATTTGGGGTCTTTCCATAATTTGGTTATTGTTGATAATGCTGCTATAAACATTGAGGTGCATGTATCCCTTCAAAGTAGTATTTTTGTGTTCTTTGGGTAAATACCTAGTAGTGTAAATGCTGGATCACAGGGCAGTTCTATTTTTATTTTTTGAGGAACCTCCACACTGTTCTCCCGGCTGTATGTGCCAGTTTGCATTCCCACCAACAGTGCAAGAGGGCTCCAGTTTCTCCATGTCCTTGCCAACACTTGTTTTTTGTTTTTTGTGTTGTTGATTTTAGCCATTATGACAGGTGTGAGGTGGTATCTCATTGTAGTTTTGATTTGTATTTCCCTGATGATGAGTAATGTTGCGCATCTTTTCATGTGTCTGTTGGCTATATGTATATCTTCTTTGGAAAAATTTCTATTCATGTCTTCTACCCATTTTTTAATTGGATGATTTGCTTTTTGGGTGTTGTGTTTTGTAAGTTGTTTATAGATTTTGGATACTAGCCCTTTATCAGATATGTCATTTGCAAATATCTTCTTCCATTCCATAGGTTACCTTTTAGTTTTGTTGATTGTTTCCTTCACTGTGCAGAAGTTTTTTATTTTGATGAAGTCCCAAAGTTTATTTTGGCTTTTATTTCCCTTGCCTCAGGGGACATATCTAGTAAGAAGTTGTTACAGCCAATGTCAAAGAGGTTGCTGCCTGTATTCTCCTCTAGGACCCACATAGATGGGTCTTGTTTTTTTTTTTAAATCCATTCTGACAACACCCATGTCTTTTGATTAGAGCATTTAGTCCGTTTACATTCAGAGTGATTATTGATAGATATTAACTTAGTGCAATTGTATTACTTGTTAAGTCATTGTTTCTGGAGATTTTCTCTGCTCGTTTCTAGTCTTTTTTTGCTTTTGGTGTTCTTTGCCTACTTAAAGAGTCCCCTTTAATATTTCTTGTAGGGCTGGGTTAGTGGTCACAAAGTCCCTTATTTTTTGTCTGGGAAATTCTATCTCTTCTTCTATTCTGAATGATTGCCTTGCTGGATACAGTATTCTTGGCTGCAGATTTTTCCCATTCTGCATTTTGAGTGTATCATGTCACTCTCTTCTGGCTTGCCAAGTTTCTTTTGGGAAATCTGCAGCTAGCGTTATGGGTTTTCCCTTGTTAAGGTAAGGACTTCTTTTGTCTTGCTGCTTTTAAAATTTTTTCTTTATCACTATATTTTGCAAATTTAATTATAACGTTTCTTTGTGTTGGCCTGCTTTTGCTGATTTTGGTGGGAGTTCTCTGTGCCTCCTGGATCTAAATCTCTGTTTCCTTCCCCAGAATAGAGAAGTTTTCAGTTATTATTTCCTCAAATAAAATTAGTGCTCCCTTTTCTCTATATAGAATACAATTTACTTTTAACAGTTCTATTGAGATATAACTGCTATACAGAGAACTGCATATATTTAATATATATAATTGGATGAGTTAGACATATGAAAACACCCATGATACCATTACCAAATCAAGGTAATAGACATATGTAACACCTCTCAAAGTTTCTGTGTCTTTTAGGGTGGGTGTGTGTGTATGATAAAAACACTTAATATGAGATTACCCTTATAACAAATTTTGAAGTGTACAATACCATATAGTCAACTATAGGCACTTATGTTATATAACAGATCTTGAGAATTATTCATGTAGCATAATTGAAGCTTTATACCTTTTGAATAACAACTCCCAATTTCCTTTCCTCCGGCTCCTTGCAACCACTATTATACTCTCCACTTCTACAGAATTTTAGACTACTTTATGACTATTTTATATGCCTCATATAAGCGGACTCTTATATTTGCCTTTCTGTGACTGACTTATTTCACTGAACAAAATACCCTCCAGGTTCATACATGTTTTTGAAAATAACAGGATTTCCTTTTTTCAAATGCTGACTAACACTCCATTATTATATACATCCATGTGATTGTGATACATACATGATGTATGTATATATCACATTTTCTTTATCCATTTATTTGTCAATGGACACTTGGGTTGTTTCCACATCTTTACTATTGTGAATAATGTTGCAGTAAATACAGGAGTGCAGATATCTCTTTGAGATTTTTTTTTTAATTTTTTTTAATGTTTATTTATTTTTGAGACAGAGAGAGACACAGCATGAGCAGGGAAGGGGCAAAGAGAGAGGGAGACACAGAATGTGGAGCAGGCTCCAGGCTCTGAGCTGTCAGCACAGAGCCCGACGCGGGGCTTGAACTCACGAACTGTGAGATCATGACCTGAGCCGAAGTCAAACATTTAACCGACTGAGCCACCCAGGCGCCCTGAGATCTTGATTTCAATACTTTTTGATATATACCAGAAGTGGAATTGCTAGATTATACGCCAATTGTTTTAGTTGTTTTCCATAACCACTGCACTGATTTACCTTCCTACTGATAGCGTACAGGGTTCCCTTTTTTCCACATCCTTGCCAACACTGCTATCTTGATTATAGCCACTCTAACGGGTATGAGATGATATATCATTATGGTTTTGGTTTGTCTTTTCCTGATGGTTAGTGATGTTTAGCACCTTTTCACATACTTGTTAACCATCTGTATACCTTTTTCCCCCCAGAAATATATTTTCACATCCTTTGCCAGTTTGGGGAATATAGAAGGGGAATAAAAAAGTGAAATTCTCCACCAGTTTGGCGGTACTTTAAATTCTGATGCCTTTTCCTGATCTGCTTGCTCTATTTGATTTTTAGAATTCTCAAATGGCTGGGCTAGGTGTTTTGTCAAGGTTCTATAGTCGGGTTCAATGGGAGATAAAGGGTGGCATATGTTTCCTCCATATTACCCAGAACCAGAACCTCTGTTGACTTTAAAAAAAAAATGATTTTATTTTTAAGTAATTTCAACACCCAATGTGGGGCTCAAATTTATAGCTCTGAGATCAAGAGCCCCATGCATCACTGACTGAGTCAGCCAGCCACCCCTCCGTTGACTTTTTAAGTCAGTTTTCTGTCAAAGAATTCTTTTGATTTTAAAGTTATTTATATTTTATATATAAACATGTATTCATGATGTTATTGTTTTGTTAAACTTTATATCTCACAGATAACACACTGTAGTTTTAGCACTTTGTCATAAATTCGGATTATGAAACTGAACTTAGTGTATGAGAGATCATGCTTCTACTCCCTCCCCTCTTGTTTTTTTTTTTCATAGTCATCATAATCATCCAGAAATGGTGGTTCATGTTCACAAATTCTTTGCCTATCCTCTCATGCAAATGTGGAGCCTAATTCTCCTCCCGTTTTATGGGCTGGCCGTAGTGACTCATTCCAACAAACAGAATGAGGTGGACGGGATGCTGTGTGATTTCAGAGGGCAGGTTAAAAAAGGGACCATATAAAAAGACAGCATGAGCCACCATAAAAAATATCTGGCTACTTAAGAGAGAGAAGACAAGCCAAAGACTGAGAAAAGTATTTGCAAAAGACGTATTTGATAAAGGACCATTATCCAAAATGTACAAAGAACTCTTAAAACTCAACAATAAAAAAACCAATCTGATTTAAAAAATGAGAAAAGGACCTGAACAGACACCTCAGCAAAGATATGCAAATAAGCCTATGAAAATGTGCTTCATGTCATAAGTTATCAGGGAAGTGCAAATTAAAGCAATGTGATACCACCACATGCCTATAAGAATGGCCACATTCCAAAACACTGGCAACAACGCAAGCTGGTGATGATGAGGAGCAACGGGTACAGAGCCACCTTGGAAAACAGATTGGTGGTTTCGTGCAAAAGAAAGCCTACTCTTACTGTATGATCCAGTAGTTGTACTCCTTGGCATTTGCCCAAAGGGGTTGAAGACTATGTATGCACAGAAACCTGCACACGGCTGTATTCATAACTTAAAAATTGGAAGCAACCAAGGTGTCCTTTATTGGTGAGTGAATAAACTGTGATACATCCAGACAATAGAATGTTATTCAGTGCTGAAAAGAAAAAAACTATCGAGCCATGAAAAGACATGAATGAAACTGAAATGCCTATTACTAAGTAGAAGAAGCCAATATGAAAAGAGTATATAATGTATGATTTCAACTATTTGACATTCTGGAAAAGGCAAAACTATGGAGACTATTTAAAATAACAGAGGTTGGTGGAACACCTGGGTGGCTCAGTCGGTTGAGCGTCCAATTTCAGCTCAGGTCATGAGCTCACAGTCCGTGAGTTTGAGCCTCGTGTCTGGCTCTGTGCTGACAGCTCAGAGCCAGGATCCTGCTTCGGATTCTGTGTCTTCCTCTCTCTCTGCCCCTCCCACACTCGTGCTCTGTCTCCATGTCACTCAAAAAATGAATAAACATTAAAAAATTTTTAATGAAAAAATGAAATGTTGTGGTTGTTGAGGGGTAGTAGAGGAAAGGATGGGTAGATGGGACATGTATGATACTATAATGATGGATACATGTCATTACACATTTATCCAAACTGTAGAATGTAGACCAACAAGAATGAACTGTCATGTAAAGTATGGACTTAGGTTGATAATGGTATGTCAATGTAGGTACATCGATTGTAACAAGCATACCACTCTGGGGTAGGATGTTGACAGTAGGGGAGGCTGTGTGTGGGTTGCAGGCAGGTGGTATTTGGGAATTCTCTGCAGTTTCTGCTCAATTTTGCTGTAAAACTGAAACTACCCTAAAACATGGAGTCCATTTAAAAGGAAAAAAAAAGGAAAAACTTCTGGCTACCCTGTAGCTCCCACACTGAAAAGATCTTGTGGAAAGCTCTAGCTATTTGAGTTTTCTAAGTGTAGGTGCCACACATGTGAATAAAGTTTTACTCAGGATGACCTTGGCTCCAGCCACTATCTGACTACAACCTCATTAGAAACCCTGGCATAGACCATCAGGTAAACATAGTCCCAAATTCTGTGAGAGACCCACAAAAACCATGAGAAATTAGAAATGATTATTGTCATTTTAAGCCACTAAATTGTAATAGTTAAAGGAATAAAAAAAAAGTCCATTGAAGCTGAATTCACTATTAAAAACTCAGAATTACAGTAAATTCTGCAATGTTTACTTCCCTAATTTAGTGCATGCCATTAAACTACAAACTAAAAACAGCTTTGATTAGTATAAGATGATTTGTAGAATAACAAGTTATAAATGTTTGCTTTTCTCCAATTTTTACATGCTTTTGTGATACAGATGATACACTTGGATGTGTTCATCTCCAGGAAGCTCTCAGGGAATGTAACACAAAATTTAAGAAAAGACTACAGAGAGCCCATAGAATATAATATTTTCTTTCCATGGGCATAATGCTAGGGAAAAGAAACCTCCTTAGATGAAAGGACACAAATGCTATCTTTTATGAATCGACCTAGATGTTTGTACTTCTCTGTTATTTCATCTGAGTCCTACCCTCTCTGCCACTTACCTTCTTTGCAAACCAGCAGGGCTCCAATGAGGCCTGAATTTAGGTCTTTCACCAGGTCCACATGAGAAAAATATGAGTAGGTGAGACATGGAGGATCCGAGGCCATTGGTCCATTCTCTTTCAGGACCTGCCAGACGTAGGTATGACTCTCACCAGGAAAGACTTTATCATCTTCCTTCTCCTTCTGGCTGGTCTGGTCCTCATATTCAGCACCTAGAGCAAGAAGGGATACAATTGTCCTTTCCATACCCATTATTTACTCAAGGAAATGTATCAAGCTTGTTATTATCAACAGATTCTACACAAGAAATAGACTTTCTGCAACTGAATTTGGAAGACTACTAAGCAGCCTTACATAGCCCAGAGAAGTTGTAGACCACTAATGCAAACGTGAGGGGTTCGGGGGGTCTCACTGCAACCTCCATATATTAACAAATAATACTACTTTCATCATTGCATCTTTTTACCTAGTTTGCGTTCATTCAACTTGACAGACATATGTTGCTTATGTACTTTGTCCCAGATTCTTTAATGAGCACTGGTGAGCATAGTGGAAAGGTGAGATACACAGAGTTTTAAAAAATGTTTTTAACTTGGCTCTTCTTTGGAGGAACAGATCACATCAGGGGCAGATATTTTCTGGCCGCCCCATCCTTAGTGGTGTTAAAATGGACTCCTGGATTAGTGTGATGCCTTGATTGTCAATTGAGCACTATATGTGTTCATTGTTAATGAAGCGTCATTGCTTCCAGGTCATTTCAGTGGACAGGGGTAGAGAATATTTAAAGGCACTGACCTCTTGTACTTCTATTGAAACATCTTTTCTAGCAACTCACCATAACTTCCCGGATTTATAATAGTCCCTGGAGTTCCAGAGCGGTTCAAGGCATTCAGGGGGCTCTTCATTTATACCCTATCTTATCCCCTAATATGTACACATCTGAGAGAGGGACCTCTCCAACACAGCAGTGCAACACACCCCTGAACTGCCCCTACTCCGCCTGTACTTTCACTAGAAGCTTTCAGCAACCAAGGCCACCTCCAAAGGACGGATGGGTAGTCCCCACTCTAAAGTCAGTCTCTCTGGGGTATAGGGACACCCTCTTCAGTGTGCACTAGGTACTACTGGCTTCGTGTGGAAGCAACATCAGACCAATACCTGCACGTGGCAGAGACAGGTAGACATTTTTAAAAACCTGAGTCAGCATCTGGGGATGGAATGTGCATTTCAGGTGCCTGTGTGATCATGGGTTGATATTAAATTCTAGACAGTAGATACATTTGGATAGGGAGGGAGGGAATCAGAGGAGATACACAAGGGGCTTCATCTGTATCTATAATGTTTAATTTCTTAAAGCAGGGGGCGCCTGGGTGGCACAGTCGGTTGAGCGTCCGACTTCAGCCAGGTCACGATCTCGCGGTCCCGGAGTTCGAGCCCCGCGTCGGGCTCTGGGCTGATGGCTCGGAGCCTGGAGCCTGGTTCCAATTCTGTGTCTCCCTGTCTCTCTGCCCCTCCCCCGTTCATGCTCATGCTCTGTCTCTCTCTGTCCCAAACAAAAATAAATAAACGTTGAAAAAAAATTAAAAAAAAAATAATTTCTTAAAGCAGAGGTGGCAAAATGTTAAGATTTGGCAAAGTGAGGTGACAATTGTTTGTTTGCTCTATTATTTTCTGTGCCTTTGTTTGAAGCATTTCATTAAGAAATGAATATCCTTTAAAAAAAAGAAATGAGTATTCTCTTTCCTTGACAGTAGGGTCGGGAAAGAGGTGTGGAACGTTTGATGAGAGGCCAAGAATGTGTGAAGCACTGTCGCTGTCCCGGGGAGAGGGATGGTGAACCACCGGGACAAGTGTCGCAGTAGGGTGGCCAGGAGGTGCCGAGCTGATGAATGAGGAACTTAGTGACATGATTCCGGGTGAATGCATACTTTTACTTCCACTGTGGCCATTCACTTGCTGCGAGTTGAACAGGCAGAGAACAGCTGTAACCAGGGTAGTGGTTTAGCCAAGTGAAGAGAGTGGAGATCAGGGAGGCCAGGAAACTGGGACTGCATGCAAGGGCACCATGTCTGTGATGAGCCAGGGCATGTGAGCTGGGCAAGGAGGGAAGCGCTAGCAGTGGATGGCAGATTCCAACGAGAACGAAGCGCTGTTGGAATGGGCAGCGAGAAACATTCAAGGTGGTGCTCAAACATTGAACACTTGAACTTGAGATTTCGGGGGCTGCTCAAGTTGCTAATAACAAAACCTATTCCTCAAGGAACACAAAGGTGATTTGTACGACCAAGAAAAGTAGGTGGTACCTGGAAAAAAGCATTGTGCACAGCCCTTAAAGTCTATTATCTACTAATGTGTATTATTTTTGGAAGATCCCTGCCTCCATCAGACTCTTATCTGAGCTTGTACGTCAGCCACCCGCAAATATTCTAAACAGAAGGTAAGGTGTTCTGTGTAATTTTCACTTGCTGTTATATGCGGAAAACCACTGTTGTGACATTTGAGAGTTCAGGGAGTCCATCTGTCTGATATCAGTGTGTGTTTCACATGGAAGATGTCCTAAGGACTGTACTGAATCAACAAAAATCCACTTCCGAAAGGACGTCATTTTGTCATTAGCCCTTGAGCCAGTCAAAGCTTTCTCCAGTACTTTTGGGCTTGAGATACACAAGGAAGAGAGAAAAGTTGAGGAGTACATCACAGAGCTTCCTGTTGAGAAGACTGTTAAATAACCGTCCCAAATATAGCAATGTGAAACAACCACCACCTTACTACCCTCACTGACTCTGTGGGTCAGGAGCTCAGAGCACAGGCTCTTCTGCTCCAAGGTATCTAGGGCGTCAGCTGGCATGCCACAAACAGCTGAGGGCTAGAACCATCTGGAGGGTTTTTCATTCACGTATCTAGTAGCTGGATGGGACTGACCTGAAAACTGGATTCAGTTGGGACTGTCGACCAGCGCACTTACCCCTGGGACTTTCTACTTGGCTTTGGCTTCCTCATGGGGACCTTGAGGAGTCAGGGGGCCAAATGGCATTTCAGGATGCCAAGAGTGAATGTTCCCACAAACAAGACAGAAGCAGCCTATCATTTCAGCACTCAGTGCCAAAAGTCACATGGCATGGGCTGTACCACACACTATTGGTCAAAGCAGTTACAGGCCTCCACAGATTAAAGGGAAAGAACTATAGATACCAGAGGCGCCTGGGGGGCTCAGTCAGTTGAGCGTCTGACTTCAGCTCAGGTTATGATCTTATGGTCTGAGAGTTCTAGCCCCGTGTCGGGCTCTGTGCTGACAGCTCGGAGCCTGGAGCCTGCTTCGGTTTCTGTCTCCCTCTCTCTCTGCCCCTCCTCCATGTACTCTTTCTCTCTCTCTCAAAAATAAAATAAAACATTAAAAAAAATTTAAAAAATATATAGATTCCAGCTCTTGATGGGAAGAGTGTCAAGGCACCTTCTACCATGTTTCTATAAACCACCACACTAGGGCATTCTAAAAGTGAGTCACCGGTGCTCTGAAGTTGGAAGCTATCTCAACAATGCGCACTCAGTAACCAAGGTAGCTGGTAATCTACACAGAGATCTCACAGTCAGGCCCAGAGGCTGTGGCAATCTCTTTGGTCTCCACCTTTCACCTCCAGCCCCAATCCTGTTCCATCCCCTGATGTTTATGTCTTTGTACCTGCATCCTCCCTCTGCCTGGCCTCCACTGCACTGGGTGTCCTGGAGAACTCTCTACCCAACCCTCAGCAGTTAGCTGGTCAGCCTGATTCCAGGCTTAGCCTAGGGCCCCAGAAGTTAGCCAAATGCCGTGCCTCAGGGGCTATTCCACCCCGCTTCCTGGAACCATCAGTTATTATTCCTTTACCTGATCTCTACTCAGCAGCTTTGGGTTGACACTTCTTGACTTGTATGTCTCCATGCTGTCTTTCAGGTTTCACTCAAAGTTTTGCAGCTCATGGCCAACCTCACCTAATCCTTATTGAGAACCTCACTTCACGGACACATCTATAGCTTGGGTTGGTGCCTCCCCACTGGTCCAGAAAAGAAAGTAAAAATGTACCTCTAGCACTGAACTTTCATTTTCAGCTCCACCAAATCTGAAATTTGCTTGGACCTGCTTTTCACTCGTTTTGTGGCTACTTTCACAGACACTTCACGTGAACAAGCTGTCTTGGTTTATATCTTGTGCCTTTAGATTCTAGCAGCCATGGCAAGTCATATGGCTAAGCTGCACATCAATATGGCAGGGAAAAATAGCCCTCCCACTCTGGAGAGGGGATGATTACTTGCTAAACAGTAACATGATTTACCAGAGTTGGCTTGGGAGAGAAAAATGACAGGTTTGCAAAGTTATGCAAACATAAAACAGATCAGCATTTGCCTGCAACTAGAAATGGGAATGGGTCTGCAAAGAGAGAATTTCTTGAAGTGACAGAAGTGTTCTAAAGAATTGTGTTGATGGCTGCACACGTGTAAAAGTCTACGAAAATTCATCAAACTGCTTTTTATTGAAATGTAGTTGACATACGATATTGTATTAGTTTCAGGTGTACCACATGGTGATTTGGCAATTGCATACATTGCTCAATGGTAATCACAGTAAGTCTGGTTACATTTGTCACCATAC
Source organism: Acinonyx jubatus (assembly GCF_027475565.1). NCBI lineage: Eukaryota > Metazoa > Chordata > Mammalia > Carnivora > Felidae > Acinonyx > Acinonyx jubatus. The sequence goes on from NC_069389.1 coordinate 123,874,216, forward strand.
AAAGTTGTTACAATATTATTGACTTCATTCTTTATGCTGTACATTACATCCCTGTGACTTATTTATTTTATAATGGGAAGTTTATACTTTTTAATCCCCTCCACCTATTTTTCCCATCCCCCAACTTCCCTAGTCTCTGGAAACCACCAGATTGTTCTTTGTGTCTATGAATCTGTTTCTGTTTTATTTTGTTTTTAGATTTCACATATAAATAAAACCATATAGTATTTGTCTTTCTCTGTCTGACTTATTTCAGTTAGCATAATACACTCTAGTTCCATTCACATAATTGGAAATGCAAGATTTCATTCTTTTCGTTGGCTGAGTAATATTCCAGTGTGTGTGTGTGTGTGTGTGTGTGTGTGTGTGTGTGTGCGTGCGTGTGAGAGAGAGAGAGAGAGAGAAAGAGAGAGAGAGAGTATCCCACACCTTCTATATCCATTCATCTATGGATGGACACCTGTGTTGCTTCCATATTTGGGCTATTATAAATAATGCTGCAATGAACATAGGGGAGCATATATCTTTTCAAATTGTGTTGTTTTCAGTTTCTTTGGACAAATACCCAGAAGCAGAATTGCTGGATCATATGGTAGCTCTATTTTTAATTTTTGGAGTCACCTCCATGCTGTTTTCTACAGTGGCAGCACCAGCAGTGCATGAGGCTTCCCTTTGTGTCACACCCTCAGCAGCACTTGTTATTTCTTGTCTTTTTGATACTAGCCACTCTGACAGGCGTGAGGTGGTACCTCAGTGTGGTTTTGACTTGTATTTCCCTGATGATGAGTGATGTTGAGAATCTTTTCATGTGTCTGTTAGCCATCTGGATGTCTTCTTTGGAAAAATGTCTAGTCAGGTCCTCTGCCATTCTTCGTTTGTTTGTTTGTTTTAATTGGGTGGTTTGTTTTCTTTGATATTTAGTTTTGATATTTAGTTTTGTGAATTCTTTATATATTTTGCATATTAACCCATTATGGGACATTTCATTTGCAAATACCTTTTCCCATATAGTAGGTTGCTGTTTCATTTTATCGATGGTTTCCTTCATGTATGTCAAAACTTTTTAGTTTGATACAGTTCTATTTGTTTATACCTGCCTTTGTTGCTGTTGCTGTCAAACTACTTTAAATGGGTGAATTTTATGATATGTAAGTTATACCTCAATAAAACTGTACAAAAGTGTTATGGGGAGAGGGGCACCTGGGTGGCTCAGTTAGTTAAGCATCTGACTTTGGTTCAGGTCATGAGCCTGGAGTCTGCTTCAGATTCTATGTCTCCCTTTCTCTCTGCCCCTCCCCATCCCCTCCCTCTCAAAAAATGAATAAACATTAAAAAAATTTTTAAAAAGTAAAAAATGCTATGGAGAGGGGCACCTGGCTGACTCAGTTGGTAGAGCATGCAACTTTTGATCTCAACTTAAAAAAAAATGTTATGGGGAAAACATACACAAAACTCAATTTTAGATGGATCACAGACCTATATACAAAAGGTAAAATAATAAAACTTCTGGAGAAAAGCATGGAAGAAACTCTTCAAGACTTTGGGGTAGGCGAATAAATATCTTTTTTTTTTAATCTTTATTTTTGAGAGAGAGAGAGACAGAGTGGGAGCAGGGGAGGGGCAGAGAGAGAGGGAGGCACAGAATGTGAAGCAGGCTCCAGGCTCTGAGCTTCCAGCACAGAGCCCGACGTGGGGCTCGAACCCATGAATCATGAGATCATGACCTGAGCCAAAGTCAGACGCTCAACCGACTGAGCCACCCAGGTGACCCAGGGTAGGCAAATATCTTAAACAGGACATGAAGCTCTAACATGGAAAGAAAAAAGTGATAATTTTTTGGGTTGAACTTCTGTGCTTCATTAGTAACTTTTGTTTGCCAAAAACTTATTGAGACAGTGAAAATTCAAGGCACAGACTGGAAGAAGCTATGCAAATATTTACATCTGTCAAATGGTGTGTATTAAGAATATATAAAGTACCTGTACAAATCAATAAGAAAAAGATAAACAACTCCTTTTTTCAATAGGAAAATCAGTTAAACACTTGATATGATATTTTACAGTAGGGTATCAGAAAGGTCAACACATCACAGATTTAACTGACATCCTGGGGCTCCCAGGCTAGTCTAAGAAGGCCAGGAGCTTGTGGATCACAACATGTGAGTATACAGGCTTCTGACAGGGCCATAAGTCACATGGATTTGAGGCCATTGCCTCACTGTGTTGCTCCTGGGCAGAACCACTGTGGACGCACATGTGAGAGATTAAATAGTTTTCCCAGACTTCACCAGGCATAGGGTGCAAAACAGTCATCTCTATGCTCACCCCGAGCTGCAGGAATGTGAGGACCCTGGCCTCTCTAAAAAGCTCCTAGATATGTTCTGGAAGCTCCCAGTGGATAATCCTCATGGGAATAGCCTGCCTGGCTCCAGCCAGAATTGGGATGACATTTCCTCTATACCACCAGCCCCCACCTATCATCTTCCCCCAACCCAGGTCTGCCTTGGCCTTATGGGTACAACTCAAAAAATTAAGACTTTCCAATTTCAGAAGCAATTAGTCAACATGTAAGCACAGTTAGGCTGTTCAACATAGGGCATGTGCTCAAATACTTTATTAATGATTTTCTTGAATCTTCTTGATCTATATATGCCCTAGTCTATCTGGACAATGTGGCACCCCCTTCACTCCCTTCATGCATTGTGAAGGTTAAGAGACGCTAGGTAAAGTGGGGACTGAGGCCATACAGGTTGTTTATTTTAACGAGGTCAGCTTGTGCTTATCACGTAGTGGCATTGATATTTAGAAACTGGGGGGAGGGGAGGGAGAGGAAATATATAGAAAGTGAGAATCTAAGGAAGGAAGAATTCTATTTCATTTCCATATCATGAGCCTTCATCCTCCCTAGGAAATTTCTGGGCATAGGAAGGCAGATAAGTGGAATTGTTAGGATCTGTAGCCTGGCTCCTCAAGGGAGAACAGGAACCAAATTAACTTCAGGGCTTCAACTAAGATGACAATGTTCCTGACTTCATGAAACAGGCCTTGGTTTGAATCCTGACTCCCCCATTCACCAGCGGTATGACCCTGTGTTCAATACTCCTTTATCCCTGGGATGAGAGGACACTAGCAAGGCATCTGACTCACCTTCAGAAGCTTTCCAATAGGATACGCCAACAGCATGAAGACTGACAGGGTGAGAAGCCATGTTCTTGAGTGTAATGACCACTGTGTCAAAAACTTCGGCCCGGATGGTAGGACCCAGCAGACCTGCAAGAACAGGATGTCCCTCAAAGGTCACTTGGAGAGCAGCACTCCGGAAAAGCTGGTATTATGAAAGTGATGGCCAAAGTCATGTCCCTGTGATTATTGATAGAAAGTAGTAATTGAATGAATAAATGCATAAACTGCCATCACCAGCTCAGTGTCATGATTCTTCTGAGGATAGATTTCTGGCAATTCATTCAGTTGAGTTCCTACTATATTCTAGGAACTGTCCTAGGCACTGGAGACACAGGAGTGAATAAGACACATCATGAAAATTATATTCTACAGAATGAAATCAGGAACATAAAGAAATAAGAACTATTCTGTTTGTGGTCAATGCTGTAAAAGATGGTAGTGAGCTAGAAAATGCCGAAGCAGGAGATACAAGATCCTTTAAGTATAGGGGTCAGGAAGGGCATGTTTGAGGAGGTGGAATTTGAGCAGAGATCTAATTAAAAAGCAAGATTTGCAAAGATCTCATAGAATAACATTCAAAGCACATGAAACAAATGGAAAAGTCCTGAGACAGGAATAATATTGACATGGTCGAGTAAGATGTGAACGAGCAGGGGAATAATAGAAAATAGGGTTATAAAGGCAGGGAGCGAACGTAACATGTAGGACTTTGTAGGGCCCAGGGGTTTGGATGAATTTGGAATTCATAAGAAGTGAGCAGACTTGGGACTTATTTTGGATGAAGAGTCAACAAGACTTGCTGATGGACTGGATGTTAGAGATAGGAAAAGAAAAAAGAGAGCAGCTAAGGATGATTCCTGTGCTTTGGGCTTGTGTAACTGGGTGGCAGTCAGGGCAGGACACAGAAAATTAAGAGGGAAACCAAATCAAGACTTTTGACTTACACACATATTAAGTATAAGATACCTACAAAATGATTTGAGTGAACTGGATTCAATGGGACAAAAACATAAAATAGACCTATTTTGCATAGTTTTTAACTGTGTTCTGTGCAGTTTCCCTTCTAGCACTTTGAATAGTCTCCAAATTTCTCCAGTAACCTTCACATATCAGCAGTATCATATTAGTCCAGTGATACCAGTCTAGACCAATTAGTCCAGTCTAGTAAAATATCAAACGTTTGATGTCTCCTGCAATTTAAGGGTCCTTCCCTCCTTCAGCTAAGTCCTGACAATTTCAGAAACCTATGTTCTCATCTTCCTCTCCTAACCCTCCTCCCCGACTCACCTTACTGCCTCTGGGCCCTCTAAGGTTGGAGCTAGTGAGAAAAGGACAGGGGCGGAAAAAGAGGCATGATTGTTCTCGGAAGGAGAGTGATAACGTGGCTTTGGCACCCCTGGTTGTGGGACATGCCAAAATTCTGTGTCTTTCATCCTTAGGGAATTCATCCTTTAGGGAATTCTTTGGAGACTCTCTGTCTTCCAATCATGCTCTCTCCAGCTGTCACTTGTATCTCTCTTCTCAGTTTTTGCTTCTGACAATACAATCACAGAGACCTTTTCTGGAGTCACCCAGCCCTAGTAGGAAGACATCCTGGGCAGGATCTTCTCAAGACAAATCTTGTCCTATGACCTTGCTCATCTCACACCTAACAGCAACAGTGCACTTAGCTTCAGCTATAACCCACAATCCTTATGATGACATCAGGGGAAGTTCCCCAAAGACTCTGGCCTTGACAAATTTTCCAGATAAAAACCAGGCACTAGTCAGAGTCTTACAAGCTCCACAGGTGTTATGTCAAGCCTTCTAAATGGTTCTCCTAAGGCCTCCTTCACTACACCTTGACATGAGGATGAGGCCTCCTTCCCCTGTGGGGTGGAGGATATACGAATCACCAAAATTGGTTTCCAAAGAAATCCTCAAGTCTACATTATTTCATAAGTTCCTAGTCTTCTTTTATATAGGCTGGAGGTGCATGATGGGCTAAGGGTTGTAGAACCAATTTGGGGACACCAGCTAAACAAGTCCTAAATATGAGGACTGATATTTCTCTTTAGAATTGGGGGGGGGGTGCTTGTCACCTAGAGCTCTCAGAAATAATTCTAAGGTAGGAGATGTCTCATCTTAATATCCTGTTACGTTCTTACTTGATATCTAAGTGGGCATATCAAGTAAGCAGTGTGAACTGAAGATATAAACCTGGGAGTAACTGGTATAGAGATGGTGTCTTAAAATCTCTATACCAGATTGGATAACATCAATCTGGATAACTGGATAACATCAGCTAGGGATAGAAGCTAAAGAGAAGATAAAGGAAGCCCTGGTCCAAGACCCAGAGGACTCTAACATCTAGAGTACAGCAGAGAAGGAGGGCCTGGCACAAAGATGGAGAATACTCAGTGTATTTCCCTGACAGGTGGTAGTAAGGGAAGCCTAGCCCTCTTCAACTGTAGCTGGAAGACTGGGGGATCCTTGCCAGGACACCAGACACAGATATTCAGTTTCATAATACACAGTCAGTGTTGTTTCCATTACCCATCCATGGTGGCCTGGGCTTGGCAATGTTGAAAAGGCGATCTGTAAACTCTACAAACACAGTCTTTCTGTACATGACTGATGTGTTGAATGGCAAAGATCTTGGCACCCCAGGGGATAACCTGTGTGAAGAAAGGAAAAGGTCATTCATTTTGGTGACCTTCTTTGAACCCATTTTGAAAAGCAGCTGAAAGTAAAGCTTCTATCCCACTCTCCTCTACTGTTAACAAGGCAAATTGGAAATTGTGCATAAGCCCCTGCTATAGGCTGAATGTTTATGTGTGCACAAAACGGGATTACTGACCTTAGAAAAGAGACTTCAGAGAGATCTCTCACCTCTTCCACCACACAAAGGTACAGTGAAAATATGGCCATCCATGAACAAGGAACAGGGCCCTCACCAAACACCAAATCTACTGGCACCTTGATCTTGGACTTTCAGCCTCCAGAACTACGAGAAATAAATGTCTGTTGTCTGTAAGCCACCCACTGTGTGGGGTTTTGTTATAGCAGCCTGAGCTGAGACAATCCCTAATATCTATAAAACCAAAACACTGTTTTCAAAAGTCACCCAGGGGCACCTGGGTGGCTCAGTCGGTTAAGTGTCCAACTTTGGCTCAGGTCATGATCTCGTGCTTCGTGAGTTTGAGCCCTGCATCCAGACTCTCCTGTCAGTGCAGAGCCTGCTTAGGATCCTATGACCCTCTCTCTCTCTCTGCCCCTCCCCTGCTCATGCTCTCTTTCTCAAAAATAAACATTTAAAAAAAAGTCATCTGAGGGGCACCTGGGTGGCTCAGTCAGTTGAGCTCCGACTTCAGCTCAGGTCATGCTCTTCCAGTTCAAGGGTTCAAGCCCCGTGTTAGGCTCTGTGCTGACAGCTCGGAGCCTGGAGCCTGCTTCAGATTCTGTGTCTCCCTCGCTCTCTGCCCCTGTTCCGCTTGCACCCTGTCTTGCTCTACCTCTGTCTAAAATAAATAAACGTTAAAAAAAATTTTGAAGAGTCATATGATACATTAGGTGCTGTTTGATAAAATAAATCATAAATTGGTACATATACGCTACATCAGCAAAAATTCCTTTGCCAAAGCAGGCACTACATGGTCCTTCAATTTCATCTCCAAAAGAGGGTGACTTTAAATAAGTTGTATTCAAATTTTGTCAGTATGTACCTCAAATTATACTTCCCTTCTTAGGGATACCAGGAATATCACAGAGAAAATTACTGGTTCCCGACTGTTTCCTCTCTGTACCTGACAAGTTAGGTTGTCGTGTTCTGGGGCCCAGTCTAGGTTAAGTGATCAAATGACCAATGTGAATCCTAGTGAGAAAGGTTCCAGGTGAATGGTTGAAAATATGCAGTGGTTGAAGGTGACTAGTGCCACTCATTTTCACGAAACTCAGAGTCATTGGGCAGAAACCATACGCTCCGTGCCACTGTGCCATCACAAAACACATATGAGAAATGAACATGGAAAAGGAGATATACACTTAGATATGGAGAGGTGTTATTTCTTTTTCACATTTGACATCAGGTTTCAATCTCATATATTTGGGGAATAATTAAAAATGACCTCTTATGGTTAACTAACTGTTCACAACTGCACACTAGGTCACCCGATGCCCCTTTCTCCACTTAAAACCCGACTCTTGTTTTCTTGTAACACTGGAAAGGAAACAGCTGCAGGTCCCTTACAGCCAAGTGGGGGTGTATACACACAAAACATAGTGGGTGGCATCTCCGTACACCATGGTTTGGATGGCAACATCTGGCTTGGTAAACAGGATAGAAAAGGGTAAGAAGAGAGAAGGAGGTCTCATTATAAAAGAAACTCAAATGCACTCCAGCGTCCCCCCCACCCCCGTGGTTGAAACTGCTGAGTCAGCAGCCCTGTGTGCTCTCTGCCAGGTGTCAGCAGCTGGAATCCGACTGTGGGAAGGGAGGTCAGGCACTACCCATCCATCCCCTTCCACTTCCTGGCTAAGGAGAAGATTCAGGGAATTGGGGTGAATAGCTGGACAGGGACAGGAACGTAGGCTTTCAGACCCAGGCCCTTGGTACTCAATGTTCACTTAACCCATATGTTGTCAAACTCATTTCTTGGTCATCTTCATAAACTTGCAATCCGTGAAGCAATACTTCTTCAGTCCGAATAATGTTGGAAACAATTCAGTTGCCATGCGTAAGTTTCCTCTGCACAACATTTTCTGACTTGGTTGTGATTACGATGAGAGTTTTCATCTATCACTCCACCAGAGCGTAGCACACTCCCTGTGGAGCTGAGCTTGGGGTGAATGTGTCAGTGGGGCTTATGAACTGTCATTTATCGTTCATGCTGCTTCTCTTCACCTGGAGCTTACATAACTGCCTCTTTTTAAATGTAATAATTAGGTCAATGCTTCTTGATTTATTTTTAAAAGATAATACCAACACATAATAAGACCAGGGTGAAATAGTGCAGTTCTAACATCCCAATCTGAAAGGAATTTTCTTCTATATTATACAGAGGAATCTAGCGTTAATAGACACTCAGAAGTAGCGTTTGGTGTAAGCATTTAAGGATGGGCAGAAGGTTTGTGTGTTGGATGCCAAGGACCTTCAACACAGAATATTTTCAGCTTCAAAATTAAAAACAATTGTGACCTCGTGGCGCAATGGTAGCACGTCTGACTCCAAAATTGAAAACAATTTTCTAATGGGGCACCTGAGTGGCTCAGTCAGTTAAGCATCTGACTCTTGATTTCGACTCAGGTTATGATCTCATGGTTTGTGAATTCGAGCCCTGCATCAGGCTCTGCACTGATAGCACGGGGCCTGCTTTGATTCTCTCTCTGTCTCTCTCTCTATCTCTCTCCTTCCTTGCCTCTCTCTCTCAAATTCAATAAATGAACATTAAAAAAACAATTTTATAGGATAAATGGAATGATTAATAACATAACAATAGCCAGTACTGAATGTTATAGTGGGATGATCCACGTTAGTCTTCCAATTGAATATAATAATGATTTTTCCCTGTCACTGTAAAATTGAGATCTGCTATCTTTAACATCTTTAAAACTATGGATGCCAGGTGCTGGTTGGAGCAGGTAGCTGAGAGATTCTTCTTGGATTATTATAATTAGCACAGGAGTGACGCAAGTAGCTTGGAACAGGGTGCTCACATATGCCACAATCTGGCCAAAGGGCCCGTGGACACCTCCCAAGGTCACAATCACATCTATATGTAGGTCTTTTTCTTCTGTGTGTGTGTGTGTGTGTGTGTGTGTGTGTGTGTGTGTGTGTGTTTTGAGCAGTTCAAGGAACTTGGTAAAGGCAGTATCGTCTTGGTCAGGAGTTGAAATAACCTCACATCCCTGAACAGCATAGTATTCCTTAGCTTTGGGCTTACTAGAATCAAAGTGTCCACTGGCTAATTCAGGCAAAAAACTTTCCCTCTCTCCTTCTGTGTATCCTATAAGTGGATGGCACCTGCATCAGCACAGGCTTTGCTCCAAAGATTACGAACACATTCATCCAGAGGCTGACTCAGAACCACAAGGCAGTATTTCAGTTTCCTGGTGGGAAGCAGGGGTTCCACAGGGCAGAGACATGTTCTGCATCAGACTGCTGGCCTACTATGGCAGGTGGTGGGGCACACGTGGTTTCTTATGTCTTGTTTGCTCTCACAGGCTTTTGAAAAGCAGAGGATTGTGAGAGGTGGATATACTTGGTATGGGGTCCACTGAAGAAGGAACCCCAAACACAAACCAGTAAAACCAGTAAGATACATACTCCCCTGTTACAAATAACAACAACGAGGATAAAAGTGGAGGAAAGGACAGGCAGCTTTCAATTGTGAGTAGCAGCATGCCTGGAGCAAAAGCCACGCCACACTGGGGATTACCAGATGCGAAATCAATGACTAGGTGTCTGGCATTTATTGCTTACCTATTCTTTTTCTCAATCCAGTGCTGAAATAACAAAAATCTCAGTGTGCCTTTCAGGAGCAGCAATACCAGAGAATTGTTCATTCCCATACGAAAATTTGCTTTTTCTTATAAAGGATTTAGTGACAATGCTGAGGTAGAGAAGGAAAATGCTATCTAAAAATGGTGATGGGGGCATCTGGCTGGTTCAGTCAGTGAAGTCTCTGACTCTTGGTTTTGGCTCAGGTCATGATCTCATGGTTCGTGAGTTTGAGCCCTGCATTGGGCTCTGTGCTGACTGTGCAGAGCCTGCTTAGAGTTCTCTGTCTCCCTCTTTCTTTGCCTCTCCCCCGCTCATATTCTCTCTCTCTCTCTCTCTCTCTCTCTCTCTCTTTGTCTCTCTCAAAATACATAAACTTTAAAAATGGTGAATACTGCTAAATAGGAGAATCGGTGATCTATGGGGATTTTAAATTTTTCCCATTTTTATTTAAAAAATTTTTAATGTTTATTTTTGAGAGAGAGAGAGAGAGAGAGAGAGAGAGAGAGAGAGAGAATGAGTGGGGGAGGGGCAGAGAGAGAGGGAGACACAGAATCCAAAGCAGGCTCCAGGCTCTGAGCTGTCACCACAGAGCCCCATGTGGGGCTCAAACCCACAAACTGCGAGATCATGACCTGAGCCGAAGTCGGATGCTTAACTGACTGAGCCACCCAGGCGCCCCAATTTTTTCCCAGTTTTAAAATTGTAGTAAAACACATAAAACATAAAATTTCCTCTTAAACATTTTTAAGTGTACAGTTCAGTGGTACTAAGTAAGTTAATATTGTTGTGTAACCATCACCACCATCCATATTCATAACTCTTATCCATCAAACAATAATTTGTCATTCTCCACTCTCCTAGGCTTCTGAAAATGCCATTTACTTTCTGTTGCTATGATTTGGTCTACTCTAAGTACCTCATATGCGGTATTTGTCTTTTTGTACCTGACTCATTTCACTTAGCATAATGTCCTTAAGGTTTATCCATGTTGTAACGTATGTCAGAATTCTTTTCCTTTTTCAGGCTGAATAATATTCCATCATACGAACAGATCACATGTTGTTTATCCAGATGGACACTTGGGTTGCCCATGTTTTCACTATTGAGAATAATGCTGCTTTGAACGTGGATGTACAAATAATCTTCAAGATCCTGCTTTCAATTATTTTGAGTATAAACCCAGAAATGGAATTGAAGGGATTCTATGGTAATTTTTAAAAAGTTTTGAGGAGTCACCACACTGTTTTTCACCAAGGCTACATCATTTACATTCCCAGCAACAGTGCAGAAGTGTTCCAATTTCTCCTCATCTTCATCAAGACTTATTTTCTATTTTTTGTTTGTTTGTTTGTGTAATAGCCATCCTAATGGGTGAGAGATCATATCACTTTATAGCTTTGATTTGTATTTCCTTGGGTGATTTTGAGTGTCTTTTCATGTGCTTATTGGCTGTTTGTACACCTGCTTTGGAAAAATGTCTATTCAAGTTTGTTTTGCCCATTTTTTTTCATTTTGACCATTTTCGAATTACGTTGTTTGCTTTCTTGTTGAGTGCTTTTTTAAAAAAGATTTTATTTTTTTAAGTAATCTCTACACCCAACATGAGGCTCGAACTCACAACCCTGAGACCAAGAGTTGTATGTTCTACTGAATGAGCCAGTCAGGCACCCCTTTCCTATTGAGTTTTAATGAGTTCTCCATATACAGGTTTCCCCTGCTATCCAAAAGTAGAGTGTGCCTATGAAACCTTTTGTAAGATGCGGTGGCATAAAACAAAGAAGCAACTACCATTTTGTATTATGGATACTAATCCCTTGTCAGATATACGATTTGCAAATATTTTCTCTCATCCTGTGAATTCTTTTTTAACTCTTTCGATACAAGTGTCTTTGATACACAAAATTTTAGATTTTCATTAAGTCCAATTTGTTTATTTTTTCTTTTTTTTGTCTGTGACTTTGGTGTCCTGTCCAAGCAATCATTGCCAAATCCAATGTCATGAGCCTTTTGCATGTGGATATCCAGTTTTCCCAGCGCCATTCTTGAAAAGACTATCTTTTCCCCACTGAATGATCTTAAAACTCTTGTGGAAAGGCATTGGACCACATATGCAAGGGTTTATTTCTGGACTCCCTATTCTATTGGTCTGTATCTGTGTGTTTATGCCAGTGGTACACTATTTTGAAGACTGTAGCTTTGTAGTAACTGTTGAAATTAGGAAGTATGAGTCTTCCAACCTTTTTAGGGTTGTTTTGGCTATTTGGGGTCCCTTGAGATTCCATATGAACTTTAGGATGGTTTTTATGTTTCTGCAAAAAAAAAGAAGAAGAAGAAGAAGAAGAAGAAGAAGAAGAAGAAGAAGAAGAAAGAAAAGAAAAAAAGAAAACATTGGGATTTTGATAGGGATGGCATGAAATCTGTAGATTGCTTTGGGTAGTATTGACATCTTAACAATACCAAATCTTTCATTTCATGAATGTGGGATGTGTTTCCATTTAGGTCTTTAAATTCTTTCAGAAATGTTTTGTAGTTTTCATTGCAGAAGTCTTTCTCCTTGTTAATTCCGAAGAATTTTATTCTTTCTGATGCTACTGTCAATGGAATTGTTTTCTGTATTGACTTTGTATCCTGCTACTTTGTTGAATTTATTAGTTCTAATAGGTTTCTTTGTGTGTGCAATCTTTAACATTTTCTACATATAAAATCATGTCATCTGTAAACAGGGATCATTTTGTTTCTTCCTTTCTGATTTGGATGATTTTTGTATTGGTTTCTCATCTAATTTCTCTGGCTAGGATTTCTAGTACTATACTGAATAGAATTAGGAAAAGTCCTTGCCTTATTCCTGATCTAAGAGGAAAACCTTTCAGTCTTTTACCACTGAGTGTGATATTCACTGTGGGTTTGTCACATATGGCTTTTTATGTTGACTTCGTTTCATTCTATGAATAGTTGTTGGATGTTTTTTATTACGAAATGGTGTGGAATTTTGTTAAATGCTTTAGATGCATCAGTTGAGATGATAGTGTATTATCCCCTTTATTCTCTTAATGCTGTGTCTTATATTGATTGATTTTTGTATGTTGAACTATCCTTGGATTCCCAGAATAAATCCCACTGGGTCGCCGTGTATAAATCTTTTCACGTGTTGCTGAATTTGGTTTGCTAGTATTTTGTTGAAGATTTTTGTATCAATGTTCATAAAGGTATCAGTTGGCAGTTTTCTTGTAGTGTCTTTGTCTGGCTTTGGTATCAGGGTAATTCTGACCTTAGAATGAGTTAGGGAGGGGCGCCTGGGTGGCTCAGTTGGTTAAGTGGCCGACTTCGGCTCAGGTCACGATCTCATGGTCCGTAAATTTGAGCCCCGCGTTGAGCTCTGTGCTGACGGCTCAGAGCCTGGAGCATGTTTCGGATTCTGTGTCTCCCTCTCTCTGACCCTCCCCCGTTCATGCTTTGTCTCTCGCTGTCTCAAAAATAAATAAATGTTAAAAAAAATTAAAAAAAAAAAGAATGACTTAGGGAGTGATCTCTCCAATTTTTGGAAAGGTTTGAGGATTGGTGTCAGGAATTTAAAATTTTTTAAAAGGCAACATAACTTAAAAATCAGACTTCTGTTTTCCCGTCTAGCATGTAAGGAGTTTATAAGTCACCATTCCATGCTATCAATAAGTAAAAAGGTGAACAAATTGAAAAATCAACAACTCTTCTTAGGTCCGTCAGAGAAGTGAAGTCACAGGGCAAATTGCTGCCTCCAAAATTAGAGATACTGGCTGGCAAACACAGAGTCGCAACTTACCAGAGCAGAACCCTGAGGCATAAATGTCTGTGGGAACCAGTGCTGAGGTAGGAAAACCTGAAGGTAAATTACGAGCTACTGGAGACTCAGTGCAGGGTGTATGAGAGTTAAAAATCTCAGGGTGGCCTGAGGCCCCCCATTTTTGTGCTTTTTACCTCTAGGAGTTCTACTAGGTCCTCATAGTGAATATCAGAAAAAAAAAAAAAAACCTCTCCTCATGCTTTTAGCAGGGGAGGGGGAAATTATTTTGCCAGAGCCTAACACATTGCAATTCTAATCACAGCCTAATCCACCCGGGGGGAAGGGAAAACACAACATCAGTCTGCTTTAGCCTTCTACATGGAAGAGATACTCTCGCCTCCTCTAACCATCCTGTTCCACCTAAAGAAGAAAACTTAGAGGCAACGGTGAAGTTCACAGCCCAGGGACACAGGCTCACCAAAAGACTGAAACCTAATCATATGACTATAGAATGCATCCTCTCCCCCCCACACCTCACCACTACATTACTAAAGATCTCATTTTTCACAGTTCCTTTTACCCAGGACAGCATGTCCACTTTTGAACAAAATACTGTAAGCCACACTGAAGGGCAAAAAAACCCCCACACAGGTTGAAGAGACTGAACAAGAAGCAGAACTGCAACTAGAGTCCGTATGGCAGGAATGCTGAAAAAACCAGGGACTTTTTAAAAACTGGGATTAACATGCTGAAGGCTTTAACGGACAAAGTAAACAACATGCAAGAACAGATGGATAAGATAAGCATAAAAAAGGAAATTCTAAGAAAGAACCAAAGGAAACGCTAGAGATCAAAAACACTGCAATGCAAATGGAGAATGCCTTTGATACGTGCACAAGTAGCCTGCATATGGCTGAGGAACGAATCTCTGAGCTTGGAAATATGACAGTAGAAGCTTCCAAAACTTAGAAGCAAAGAGAAAAAAGAAACTGACAAAAACCAGAATAGGATATCCAAGGACTGTGGGACAACTATCAAAGTTAGAACATACACACAATGGCAATAGCAGAATAAAAAGAGAGAAAGGAACAGAAATAATATTTGAAGCAATAAGGAGAATTTCCCCCAAATTAATGTCATGTACCAAAACATACATCTAGGAAGCTCAGAGAACACCAAGCAGGACAAATGCCCTGAAAAAACTATCTCTAGGCATATCTTTTCAAACTTCAGGAAATTAAGGATAAATAAAACATCTTGAAAGGAACCACAGGGAAAACACCTTACCTAAAGAGGAACAAAGAAAAGAATTACATCCAAATTCTCCTCAGAAACCAGGCAAGCAAGAAGAGAGTGGAGTATTGCATATCTAAAGTGTTAAGAGAAAAAAAAAATCAACCGACCTAGAATTCTGTACCTTGCAAAATTATCCTTTAACAGTGAAGGAGAAATAACAACTCTCAGACAAACAAAAATTGACGGAATTTGTTGCCAGTAGAGCTGTCTTACAAGAAATATTACAACCAACTATTCAGAGAGAAGGAAATTAATGTAGGTCAGAAATTCAGATCTACATAAAGAAAGGAAGAGCACTGAAGAATGAAAAAGTGAAGAGAGTATCCACCACAGAAGAGGCACCAAACTACCAAGTAGACTAACTTAGCCAGTTGCTATTAGCCAGCCTTTGTCATTGCAACTCCAATCCTGCCAAAATGGACATATGAGTGGAGGAGCCATACAGGAAGCTATGCATGGGTGTGACATCACAGACTCACCAAAGCTCAAATGTCCAACTTTCCAGCAACAGAGACCAACACTAAGCCCCTGATATGTCACAATTCCTCAAAGAAACTCTTCAGATAATTAGTGAGCCTCAATAAGCACCAATAAGCTCCCCCTAATAAACTTCCTGTGTGCGTGCACACACACGCACACACAGACACACACACAGAAAAAAGCAGACACTTTTTTTTTCATTTGTGTGCTTATAAAGCTATAAAATCACCCAAGGAAGCACAGATGTTATCATTATTTGAACAACGTTTGTTGGAAAGACTCGTTTTCATCTGAGTTGTTTTCAGACGATTCACTGTGAGCTGTAAATCTGTGGAAATGCCACTGCCCAAGGTGACAGATATAAGTAGCAGAACATTGCTCAGAACTACTGAAAACTTAACAGGCACCAAGGTGCTTTACAGTGAAAGGGCAGGTATGAATCTGTAAGACGTCTTTTGTGAGGCACGCAGTTACCCCCCCACCCCCCAACGGCACAGAAACACTGTGGCGAAGGCAGGAGGAGAGAGCATCCAGGTACACGTGAGAGTGGAACCAGCCGGCCGGTGTTCGAGTTTGTGTCCCTGGAGCTCTGATGAGGGATGTGGCCCAGAGATGTATGTTTGAACGAGGCTGGTGTGAACTAAAAACGCAGACAGCGCAGACCTCGCACGTGAGTTTCCGGGAGTCACCCCGAGCAGCAACGGCGCAGAATGGGTGAAAGATGAGGGCCACACATAGACACGGCAGCCGGCCGCTCACAGGAGGAGGCTCTGTGAGCCCCAGACGATGTCAAAATCAAGACAGAAAGGATTCGCTGAGCAAACGAGCGAGATCTCCTTTTCAGAAGACACAAGGGTTTCAGTGAGCCCGCACCTAATAGGTTGGCATCCGTTCACATGAAGTAAAGACTGATGGAGGCACGAGGAGAAAGAAGCTGGCCAACCTACAGTCACAAAGGAAGACCTGAGGACCTCCGAGGGATCCAGGGGCACACTGGCTAAAAACGCCCCTTGAAACCGTGCGTTGTTTGGAGTAGACCTGTCTCGAGACCAACTGCGGTGGGGCCGAGGTGAGACTGACTTAATGCTCACCTCCCTAGCCTCCCTCCGCCCCCTCCCTTCCCAAGGAGCGCTGCATTTCACTGCACTCCAGGGTTTCCAGGACACCCAAGACAGCACGACGTCATGGGAGCAGCTCTGCCAACTCAGGGCCATGACAAATGACTTTCTGTACTGGCTGAGGGCCAGGGGCCAGGGTACTGATAAGGAAGCTCTCCCAGAAAAAGGAGCTGATTTAAGGAGGAAGGAATGAAGATCTGCATGCACCAGTGGGCACAAGCAGGCTGCATGAGCAGCTTGTCAGAGACCCATGTCATTCACTCCTGTCCTACTGATACCTCTACTTCAAGTCACACCCATCGCCATGTGAGGGATTCCTGATGACCAGTTGCTAGCAGAGGAAGAACCCTCAGCTTTATTTACAGATGGCTCAGCTTGATATGCACATACTAGCCAATGTTATCGAAAGGTAACATTTTGTGTAGAAAGAGAATTGGCCTGAGGTGCAAACATATACAGACTAATGGACAGCAGCAAATGGTTTGGCTGTCTAGCCAGGCGCCTAGAAGTAACAGGACTGGAATATCAGGGAGGAGGATATCTGGGGTAAAGACATATCAATGAGTGGGCACAAAACAGAAAGATCTTCGTGTCATACATTAATGCCACCATAGAGCTTCTACCCTGGAAGAAACACAAAACAATAATGTAGACAAAATGACTGGCAATTAACATCAGCCAGCCTCTGTATGGGCCACCACAGTGCTGGCAAAATGTGAGGTAAGTGGCGATGGGGGTAGGGGAGAGAATTTATGCATGGATCCAAAACCACAGGTTCCCACTAAGGCCAATCTACCTAGTGCTACCCCTGAAAGTCCAACTTGCCAGCAGCAGAAACCAATGCTGGGTGCCCAATACTGCACTGTCCATCATGGAGACCAGCCAGCTCGTCAGTGGCAAGTTGACTGCACTGGACCCCTTCCATCCTAGAAGGGACAGCACTTCATTGTGATAGAGACATGTAAGTGTTTAGTCTTTCCTGCCTGCAAGTCCTCAGCCAGCCCTGCTATCTGAGCTGTTACAGAGGGTTCGATTCACTGATGTGGGATCCCTTATAACATCATGTCTGACCAGGTGACCCACTGTACGACAAAGTAGGTGCTGGAGTGGGCCCCTGACCATGACATCCATTGGGTTTATCACATGTTGCCACATCCAGGAGCTGCCAGACAGAGAGAGCAGTGAAGTAATTTCTTAAATTACAGCTAAAACTCCAACTTGGGGCCCTGTGAAGATGGAGGGCCAACTTCCAAGGTGCTGTACATGCTGTACATGCTGTACATGCGCTGATGGTTCTGTATCCCTGGGCTAGGAACCAAAGAAGGGCAGCAAAAGCAGCTCAGCTTACTATCACCCCACTGTGACCCTCCTGGGGAATCTGTGCCACCCCTCTCTACAGCTCTGAGCTCAGCAGTGTAGAAGGTCCCCACAGCAGAAACGCTAAAGTCTCAATGAGTGAAAAATTGGGGGACCACCTGGGGCTACTCATACCACAGGGGCAACAGGCCAGAAGAGGAGTCCTGGGGGCATTATTACAAGGCGGGAAGCAGGGGTAGGGTATTGTCACACGCCAGGCAGCAATGTGCCCCTTCCCAAGGGCGGCCACCCTGCCTGAGAGGCAAGGTGCAGGCCCCTGGGACCTGGATAAGCTGCCGCACAATACCAGTGAGGACGCGGCAGATGAGCAGATGAGCGGGTGGGGGCGGTGACGAAGACAGACAGGAACTGGTTCCAGGTTCCAGGAGCCACCACCGGGCCTGTGGTCACGCCCCGACAAGCTGAACCAGAAATCCCCTTTCCCAAAGCAGCCCGTAGGCCCTTCCCAGGGCAGGCCGCGCCCCCTTTTCGGACCAGCCCACAGGCCCTCCTCGCGGCAGGCCACGCCCCCTCCCAAAGCAGCCCGCAGGCCCTTCGAGGAACAGGCCACGCCCCCTTCCTGGGAGCCGGCCCCCTACTCCCAGGATAGCCGGTGCTTCATGATGGACCAGGAGGAAGCAGAAAAGTCTGGCCCCGTTGGCCCAAATGGGGCAACTCAGAACGGTGGTTCCGGCTCCAGAGCTCCCGGTAGGGTCGGCCTGCACTGCTGTCCAGCTTCTCCCCGTGCCCACCCCTGCTTCTTCCCTGTCCTTCCCTTCCCTTCCCCAGGACTGGTCCTGTGTAGGCGCACTCTAAATAAACTTCCTGCACGTTAATCTCTGTGGCACAGTCAGCTTCCAGGGAACCCAACCCCATGGTATTAACTCATATTTAAATGTGCTCTAATTTCATCCATCTCTAAAAATTTTCATGGCACTAGCTTCGGTATAGACCTACATGGTTTTTAGTCGTGTAATAACATTATCTGGTAGCCATGTCATCAAGTGCACTCCTCTCTTCAGTCCATTTGTGCCATCTCCTGGCCACTTTGACACTTACGTCCTTCCACAGTCATCAATCAACTCGTCCCTAATTTGTTCCCTTTTCGCTTTTTCCAAATTGTCTCCTTGGTTCTGTAGGGTCTATTCCACCCAGTTTCTCCATTTCAAGAGATAGGTATTTTTACATCCCTAGCATAGTGCTTCCACTTTAATATTTCTGACTAAAATGAAAATTTAAGACACAGAAAATGTTTACTAGATGAACAACTTGGAAGAACAAAGAGGGAACAGGATCAAGAGCACACAGAAAACACTTTTTTCTCCCTCTAAGGAAAGAGGCAAAAATCAGAGGCTAAAGAGATAAGTTTGTGGGACAATGAAACAGAAGGCCTAGACCCTATTCCAAAGGAACATGGTCCACAGTAGGGACACTATTCAAAGGGACACACCAGACATTCCTAAGAGCACTCGCACCATTCATGTATGTGATTCAGTTCTGAGATGAGCGTATACGGGACCATGTATAGCTCTCCAGGCTAAGACCTTTTCTATCAGAGTGAATAGTTTCCACTGAAGCAGAAACATGTGATGTATGTGCCTGTCTCAATTTCGGGGTAATCTGCACAATAAGTGACAAAATGTTCCAGGGTTCAAGGGTTTTACTCCTTCCTAACTTCTGTGGGATTTTGTTTGTGCATTTCCCTTGGGATTTCATATATAAATCTTGCCAAATATATTTGGCAACAATGTCCTTCACATGAACTGTTCTTTCACATTTTATCTAAAACTAATCAGAAAACCTATTATATTCCCTGACCTTTGCTTAGAAGTTGAGCAGCTGCAGGAACAGATAATATAAAACTGAATTTCCCCAGATGTTTATTTCAAAATTTGGCAGAGCTTGTCAGGATGTGTCCAGAGTCAGTTTATCCTGTTAATCGGTATCAAAATAATCTAGACTATAAAATAGTATCATCAAAATAAAAATTCTATTCACTTTTTCCTGGTAAAAATACATGTGACTGCCTACACAACAAAAGAAGGCTAGATAACAAGTACACCATTTTCTCCATTCAATTAAACTTTATACTATTATTCACTATGCCTCAGACTGCATGCTAGATGGAAGATACAATACAAAGTACAATGTATTGGGATACCTGGGTGGCTCAGTCAGTTAAACATCTAGCTCTAGATCTCGTGGTTCGGGGGTTCAAGTCCCGTGTTGGGCTCTGTGCTGACAACAGTCAGCCTGCTTGGGATTCTCTCTCTCTCTGCCCCTCCCTGCACTTGCACTCCCTCAAAGTACAAATTTCTTAATAATTTTTAACAATGCCAACATTAATGGATAAGTGGCTAATTGTTCAGTTACACATCAGGCCTCTACTTTAGGGTCATTAACACTTCACAACTGCAAGCCATATAAACTATAGAAAGTACTTGAGTCCATTCCTCACATCACACACAAAAATTAACTCAGTGTATTAAAGGCCTAAATGTAAGAGCTAATATTATAAAACTCTTGGGAGCAAATATGGGTATAATTCTGTGTGACCTCACATTTGGCAATAGTTTCTTAGATATGACATCAAAAGCACAAACAACCAAAGGGAAAAAAAATAGACGAATTGGACTTCATCAAAATGAAAAACTTTGTGCTGGGAGAAAATATTCAAAACAGGTACATCTGAAAATGTATCCAGAATATATACAAAATCCTTAAAACTACAAAATAACAAGACATACAATGCAATTTTAAAATATGCCAGCGGCACCAGGATGACTCAGTCAGTTAAGCGTCCAACTCCTGATTTCAGCTCAGGTCATGATCTCATGGTCGTGACATCAAGCCCTGCATTAGGCTGTGTGCTAAGCATGCAGCCTGCCTGGGATTCTCTCAATCTCTCTCTCTCTCTCTCTCTCTCTCTGCCCTTCTCCCCAGCTCACATGCTCTCTCTCTTTCTTTCTCTAAAATAAAAAATAAAATGAAATAGGCCAAAGATCTGAACAGACATTTCATCAAAGAAAATATAGGAACAGCCAATCACACATGCAAAGATGCTCAGAATCTTTAGTTGTCAGAGAAATGCAACATCAAGTGTTATCCAGGATGTGTTGCAACTGGCACTCTCATGTGTTGTTGGGTGGGAGCAGAAAATGGTACAACCTTTCTAGAAAATCTGTTGGCAGCGTCTTACACTTAAACATGCATTTACCATATGATCCAGCAATTTCATTCCTGGATATTTAACCAAGATAAATGAGAACACATGTCCACACAAAAGCTTGTACAGGAATGCTCATAGCTGGTTTATTAGCCCCCAAATTGGAAATAATCCAAAGGTCCATGTGGCAGTGAACGGATATACAAATCGTGATATATTCCCATAACAATGGAGCAGTAAGCAGCAATACAAAGACTAAAACTACTTCGTGCAGTAATCTGGATGAACATCCAAATCATGGTGGTAAAGATAAAAGGCCAGACACTGAAGAGTGCATACTATATAATTCTAATGATGTAAAAAAATTAAAAAGTAAAAAATGAATCCAGAAAGCAGCTTGCGGGCAAGGGCCAGATCAGTGTGGGGAGACCCACTGAAAAGTTGCAGAATGATAGACATAAATGCTCTATCTGTTGATTAAGGTGGTAATTACATAACTTGTATGCACTTGTCAAAACTTATCAAACTGTACATTTAAAATCTGTATGTTTCATTGTATGTAAATTATACCTGGGGTAGGCAAAATTTTGTTTCCCTTAACCTTTGCACTTTGGTGTTATGCCCATGAATATGTTACATGGCAAAAGAAATATTGCAGGTGGAATTGAGGTTGCTAATCAGCTGATCCTGTGAGGGGGACATTATCTTGAAATATCTGGATGGATCCAATATAATCATGAAAATTCTTAAATGTGGAAGAGGAAGGCAGAAAATGTCAGAAAGATATGGTGGAAGTCAAACAGATTTAAAGCATGAGAGAGACTTGGAACTTCAGAGAAGGGACTAAATTACAAATGAGTC
The DNA here is from genome assembly GCF_027475565.1 of Acinonyx jubatus. Classification (NCBI taxonomy): domain Eukaryota; kingdom Metazoa; phylum Chordata; class Mammalia; order Carnivora; family Felidae; genus Acinonyx; species Acinonyx jubatus. The sequence continues at coordinate 123,895,913 of NC_069389.1, forward strand.
TGGAAGTGGATTCTCCTCCAGTAACAAGGGCAGCCTTGTCCACAACTTAATTTTGGTCTTGCAAAAGATGTGGTATACACACACACACACACACACACACACACACACACACACACACAATGGAGTATTACTCGGCAATCAAAAAGAATGAAATCTTGCCAATTGCAACTAGTGGATGGAACTATAGGGTATTATGCTAAGTGAAATTAGTCAGAGAAAGACAAATATCATATGACTTCACTCATGTGAGAAATTTAAGAGACAAAACAGATGAACATAAGGGAAGGGAAGCAAAAATCATATAAAAACAGTGAGGGGGACAAAACATAAGAAACTCTTAAATACAGAGAATAAACAGAGGGTTGCTGGAGGGGTTATGGGAGGGGGGATGGGCTGAATGGGTAAGGGGCATTAAGGAAACTATTCCCGAGATCATTGTTGCACTATATGCTAACTAACTTGGATGTAAATTAAAACTTCATTAATTAATTTAAAAAGTTTTGGTCTTGTGTGACCCTGAGCAGAGTGGCTAGTAGAGTCCACCTGGCTTCTGACAAACTAAAACTATGAGGTAATAAATGGGTGTTGTTGCAAGCTGTGAAGTTTGAGTAATTTGTTACACAGCAATAACAAACTATTATGATACTCAAAGTTGATCCAAATACTAAAAAATAACTTCACAAGAAGATAAAAAATGTAATTAAAAATGATGCTCCTAAATGAAGTTGGTTATTTCAAAAAATTAATAAACTTGATAAGTCTCTAGCCAGACTTATCAAAAAGAAAAAAAGGACCCAAATAAATAAAAGCACAAATGAGAGAGGAGAAATGACAACCAACACCACAGAGATACAATTACAAGAGAATCTTTTGGAAAACGGTATGTCAACAAATTGGACAACTTGAAAGAAATGGACAAATTCCTAGAAACCTATAAACTACCAAAATGAAAACAGGAAGAAATAAAAAACTTGAACAGACAATAACCAGCAAAGAAATTGAATCAGTAATCAAAAATCTCCCAACAAACAAAAGTCCAGGGCCAGATGGCTTCACAGGTGAATTCTACCAAATATTTAAAGAAGAGTTAACACCTATTCTCTAACTATTCCAAAAAATAGAAAAGGAAAGAAAACATTTAAATTCATTCTATGAGGCCAGCATTGCCCTGATCCCCAAACCAGATAAATCCCCCACTAAAAAAGAGAATGACAAGCCAGTATCCCCAGTATCCCTGATGAACATGGATGCAAAAAATCTCAATAAAATACTAGCAAACCAAATCCAACAATACATTAAAAGAATCATTTACAACACTCAAGTGGGATTTATTCCTGGGTGGCAAGGGTAGTTCAATATTTGCAAATCAATCAATGTGATACATCACATTAATAAAAGAAAGGATAAGAATCATGTATATGATCTTCTCAACAGACACAGAAAAAGCACTTGACAAAGTACAACATCCATTCATGATGAAAATCTTCAGTGAAGGAGGTTTAGAGGGAACATACCTCAACATTTTAAAGGCCATATATGAAAAACCCACAGCTAATGTTATCCTAAATGGGGAAAACCTGAGAGCCTTTCCTCTGTGGTCAGGAACACGACAGGGATGTCCACCCTCATCACTGTTATTCAACATAGTACTAGAAGTCTTGGCCTCAGCAATCAGACAAGAAGAAGAAATAAAAGGCATCCAAATCAGCAAGGAAGAAGTCAACCTTTCACTATTTGCAAATGACATGATAGTCTATACAGAAAACCCTGAAAGACTCCTCCAAATAACTGCTAGACCTGATATACAAGTTCAGTAAAATCGCAGGGTACAAAATCAACATACAGAAATGTGGTGCATTTCTATAGACAATAATAAAGCAGCAGAAAGAGAAATTAAGGAATAAATCCCTTTTACCACTGCACCAAGAATAAGAAGATAACTGGGAATAACCTAACCAAAGAGCTGAAAGGCTTGTACTCTGAAAACAATAAAACACTGATGAACAAAATTGAAGACATCACAAAGAAATGGAAAGACATTCCTTTATCATGGACTGGAAGAACAAATATTGTTAAAATGTCTGTACTACCCAAAGCAATCTACACATTTAATGCCATCTCTATTAAAATACCAATAGCAGAGGCACCTGGGTGGCTCAATTGGCTGAGCATCCAACTTCTGCTCTGGTCATGATCTTGTGGTTTGTGAGTTTGAGCCCCACATCAAGCTCTTTGCTTGACATCTCGGAGCCTGCTTGTATTCTCTGTCCCCCTTCTCTCTGCTCCTCCCCAACTTGTTCTCTTTCTTCTAAAAAAAAAAAAACATTAAAAAATGCCAATAGCATTTTTCACAGAGCTAGAACTAACCTAAAATTTGCATGGAATCACAAAAGACCCCGAATAGAAAAAGCGACCTTGAAAAAGAAGATCAAAGCTGGAGACATCACAATTCTGGACTTCAAGTTATATCACAAAGCTGTAGTGATCAAAACAGTATGGTACTCACACAAAAACAAACACATAGATAAATGGAACAGAACAGAGAACCCAGAAATGAACCCACAACTATATAGTCAATTAATCTTTGACAAAGCAGGAAAGAGTATCCAATGGGAAAAAAGACAGTCTCTTTAACAAATGGTTCTGGGAAAACTGGACAGCGACATGCAGAAGAAAGAACCTGGACCGCTTTCTTACACCAGACACAAAAATAAATTCAAAATGGATAGAAGATCTCATTGTGAGACAGGAAACCATCACAATCCTAGAGAACTCAGGTAGTAACCTCTTTGACATTGGCCATATCAACTTCCTACTAGATACCTCTCTGGAGGCAAGGGAAGTAAAAGCAAAAAAAATAAACTACTGGGACTATGTGAAAATAAAACGCTTCTGTATACTGAAGGGAATAATCAATAAAACTAAAAGGCAATCTATGGAATGGAAGAAGATATTTGCAAATGACATATCATATCTGATAAAGGGTTAGTATCCAAAATATATAAAGAATTCACCAAACTCAACACCCAAAAATGAATCATCTATTTAAAAAATGGGCAGAGGACATGAATAGACAGTTCTCCAAAGAAGACATCCAGATGGTGAACAGACACATGAAAAGATGCTCAACATCACTCATCATCAGGGAAATACAAATCAAAACTACAATGGGATATCCCCTCTATCAGAATGGGTAAAATCAACAACACAAGAAACAACAAGTATTGGTGAGGATGTGGAGAAAGGGGAACCCTCTTGCTTTGTTGGTGGGAATGCAAACTTGTGCCTCCACTGTGGAAAGCAGTACAGAGGTTCCTCGAAAAGTTAAAAATGGAACTACCTTATGATCCATGAATCACCCTACCAGGTATTCACTTAAAGGATACAAACGTACTAATTCAAAGGGATACATGCACCTCGATGTTTATAGCAGCATTATGTACAATAGCCAAATTATGGAAAGAGCCCAAGTGTCCATTGACTGAGGACGGGATAAAGAAAATGTGGCATATATAAACAGTGGAATATTACTGGGCCGTAAAAAGAATGAAATCTTGCCATGTGCAATGACATGGATGGAGCTAGATAGAGTATAATGCAAAGCAAATCAGTCAATTAGAGAAAGACAAATACCATACGATTTCACTCATATGTGGAATTTAAGAAACAAAACAGATTAGCAAATGGAAAAAAGACAAACCAAGAAACAAACTCTTAACTATAGAGAACAGATGGATGGTTAGCAGAGGAGAGGTGGAAGAGGGGTGAAACAGGTGATGGGTACTAAGGAGGGTACTTGTGATGAGCACTGGGTGTTATAAGGAAGTGTTGAATCACTCTATGGTACACATAAAACCAATATTACACTGTATGTTAACTAACTGGAATTTAAATCGAAACTTTAAAAAAAAAGGAAAAGAACAAAAATCATGCTCCTAAATGAAACCAAAGAAGATATTGCAAGCTATTAAAACAATGAAAACTTTGTAACCTGTGGGATATGGAAAACTTGTTCTCAGAGAAAAATATATAGTTTTAAATGCCTTCACTATTAAAAACAAAAGACAAAAAATATGTTACTTTTCCTAAGATATTAGAAAAAGTACAGCACAATAAGCCAAAAGAAACAAAGAGATCGGTCATAAAGATAAAATCTAAAAACCAATCAAACACTAAAAAATAACTGGGAAGAACAAAGAAACTTAGAGGCTCATCTTCGAAAAGACCATCACCAACAACAAAATAGACAAATCCCTTGCAAACCTGTTTATGGAAAAAAGATAAACAGCAGAGATATAGGAATTTAAGAAAAATAAAGGGCCCATAACTATAGATAAGGTGGTGTAAAAGAATCCTGAGAGAACGCTCTATGCAATACAGTGGCAACAGAACTGAAAAAATAAAGGAAGTGATTACCTGGGGAGATATAAAATTTTAAATCTGACTACAAAAAAAGTTGAAACTTGATTTGACTAATTATTACAGAAGAGCCTCAAGAGATGATTAAAGATATTGCAAATGTCACTTGGACCAAAGAAAAAGATGGAGCACTTACCAGTTCATCTGATAAAGCCAATACAATTTTAATCACAAAACCTAAGAATAGTAAACAATAAAGCTATAATCAGAGTCACAGGATAAAGGCAGACAGTGTTTACCTCTGCTGCCCTCTGCTCTGTCGACTGCCCTATAGAAGGGTGCTATAAAGGCACACAGTATTTAAAGAAATATTAGCTCATAGAACCCAGCGATAATCAAGTTATATGAACATTAGATTGTAGTCCAAGAATGTAAGGGTATTCAGTGTCAGAAAATCTATGAACATAATCCATTTATCGATCAACATATTAAGAAATAAAATTTAGATGATGCTAGATGCTGAAGTCACTTCTAATAAAAGTTTTATGGCAAATTGGAATAGAAGTAACAACGACCATTTATCCAAAACAAACAGCAAATGTTATTCCAAACAGCAAAACATTAAGACTATTTCAAGTAAAATCATGGAGTGGTGCTTTCATTACTAATATTTAACATTTTCTTGTATTTTCTAATAAATTCAAGAAGAAGATAAAAAAAGAATTGGTTATAAACATTGGAATAGAGCTATAATCTGTCTCATTTTGCTCATTTCACATAAGATTCAATATTGTAGTGTAAAATTACTAGCATTAATAAGAGAATTCTCTAAGGTACCTAGATTCAGTGTGAATATAAACAGATAGAAAGGTGACTTTTTATATGCCCTTCTGGTCCCAGGATTATGGCCAAAGGGATATCAGTGTCACCAGGAATAATTTGGAGGTTGCCAAGGACTTATTTTAAAGTGTTTTCAAGTCTGACCGAGAACGCTGACATTTGGGGAAAGGAAAAAAACAAAAAACAAAAAACAAAAAACAAAAAACAGATAGCTTTTCTCTATTCTGATACTAAACATCAAGAAATAGAAATAGGAGAAAAAATGTTTATTAACAATAGCAAAATGTATATAAAATGCATAGAGATAACTGTAATGATAAATTGCTTCTGTTTATTATATTCATAAAATTAATGTAGAAGTTTAATAAAATTCCAATTAAAATCACAACAGGACTTTTAACAACAGGACTTCTTTTTAATTGGAAAAAATTTTAACATTTTTACATAGAAGAATAAAATGCATAATAAAATGCTAAGAAAGGTAAAAAAAAAAAAAAAGAGAGCAGCAAGGACTGAGTCCACTAGCCAGGTATTAGAAGATTAGGCATTTTATTCTTCCACTGTAATCAAATCAGTATGGTATTGGCATAGCAAGATCAAAGTTAGTTCAATGCATCCAGAAATAGATACTAATATATTTGAGAATTTTTAAAAAATGTTTTAATGTTTATATCTGAAGGAGAGAGATACGGAGCATGAGTGGGAAGGGACAGAGAGAGAGGAGACACAGAATCCAAAGCAGGCTCCAGGCCCTGTGCTGTCTCCACAGAGCCCAACATGGGGCTAGAACTCACAAACCATGAGATCATGACTTGAGCCAATGTTGGGCACCCAACTGACTGAGCCACCCAGGTGCCCTGTATATATGAGAAATTTATATGATGAATGTGTTTATTTGAATCAGCAGTAAAAGATGTATTATTTGATAAATGGTGCCACTGCAATAGGGCTACTGATCTGGATAGAAATAAAACTAGACAGAAGTGGGATACCATATGCAAATATAGCCACTTCTATACCATATGCAAATATAAATATCAGATGAATTGACACCAGAAATGTAAAAAGCAAAACAATAAAAATCTTGCAAGAAGATCTGGGAGAATACACATACAACCTTGATGAGCAGAAAACGGTTTTAACCAACACTGGCCACTCGGAAGATATGAAAGAAAAGGTAGATACACTTGAGCATAAATTTTTAAAAATTTTATTAAAAGTTATAAACAAACTCAGTAGACAATAGGTCTTGGGGGAAATTGCTCTGTGCGCTAGTATATTGATGCAATATAATAAAGGGTTAATACTTGTGATAATAAAAGAGCTTTTGTAATTAAAAAAAATAAAAGAGCCCAAAGAAAAATGGGCAAAACATAGAATAGCCAAATCTCAAAATATAAATGCAAGAGCCAACAGGCACTTGAAAAGATGTTCAACCTAAGAAATAAAAGGAATGCAATTAAAGTAATGACACAGTATCATTATACCCCAATTGACAAAAAGTTAAAAAACAAAATAACACTTAATGATGTGAAAGCTGGGAGATGGTCACTTGCATACATTGATAGCAGAAATGTTTGAAGAGTTCTGGCCTTTCTGGAAGTTAAAAACAAATAGAAAATATTCCCTTCATTCCAGTAATATATTCCTCTTGAGAATGAGTCCCAGAGGAATAAAACCACTGTATGTAATGATATAGGAGATAATGACCAAAAAATGGAAATAATATGGAACCTTATATGGTCATTAAAAAGAATGAACTGAAGCTATGCCAATTGACTTAGACAGAATTATACTAGGTGTTAATGAGAGAGTGAAGTGTGTGTAATATCCCATTTTTGTAAAACAATGACCAACAAAACCTTTATTTGCATATATATGTGTATATGTGTGTGCACGAGTCTATACTATCATCCTAGGGTTATCTGGTTGGGGACAGGCAAGAAGGGGGCTAATGTAGAAGGAGGGTCGGGACCCAAACAGAAAGGACAAAAAAGACTATAAAGTACGTATGACATCACAGTTAATATTAAATTGCCATTATAGATGTATTGGGGTTAAATCTGTATGATACACCTTTAAAGAAAACAAAAAAAATGTAAAATAAACGATTTCAGCACTCAACTCAATAAGCAATAAATCAGCGAAATGAACCAAAGGAAATTAGGAAGAAGGAATGAATTCATGAAAGTAAAAGTAGAAATTGATAGAACCAAACGATCGTTCCTGACAAGATCAATACAATTGAGAAACTTTCCGGAAATATTATTTTTAAGAGAAGGAAAGAGGAAATACACAGTATAAGAATGAAAAAGGAAATAGAACTACAGACAAAGAACAGTTGAACAACATCACAAGACTATTATGTGACTTGATACCAATACATTATCAAATCTAGGGATGACAGATTCCTTTCTAGGAAAATATATACAACAAAATTCGACTGAAGAAGAGGCAGAGAAATCTGAATAAATCAATGATCATAGATAATATCGAAAAAATTATTTAATACTAGTCTCCCCAAATGCACTGCAACCCAAAAAGATGAAAAGCTTCTGAACTCATGGCTAATCCTTAAACCAAAACCGGGCAAAGATATCAAAACCACACCACACCCACACAGAAGTACAGACTAAAGTTGTGGGTAATATTGATGGGATCTCATGGCTTTGCTTCTCTGGATGGAAACTTGGGGGTAGGCTGGGGGAAGTTTTGTTCTCTCTCAGGCTCCTTGCCTCCTTGTTCTCCCTCTACTCTGCGGTCTGGTTTCCAGAGTGGCGGCATGTGACAAAGAGAAGCAATGGACAAAACAGAGCAACATATCAACAAATAGTTCAGATCTGTGACAACAATTGGCAATTAGCATTTGTGATATCACATATAACCAGCATCACAGCTACCCTAACCTGATGTCTGCACCTTCCTCCAACCAATCACATTCTCACAGCCTGACTGGACCCTGTAAAACATGCCATTACCTTGTGTCCACGTGCAGCTCACTGAGCAGTTCACTTTGCATATAGTCCCAGGACAGTTCCACTGCGCCCAGGTAGTATTTTCTTGTGGCACTGAAGCTGAATGGCAAAAGGCACAGAAAGAAGCAGGTGGAGAGTTCTATTTGCATGGCTCGTATTGCTAGAAAATGTTCAACTGAAGAAGCGAAAGAATACTTTTCCTCTAAAATATCTTCAGCTCCCAGGAGAAAAAAGGTAAATTTTCTATGATTTAGAGAAAAGTCCCAAAATTTTTGCTGTGAATTTTAGGGAACTTTACCTGCTGGATATTACAGCAGCATTAGCAGTAAGCAGTAACAGATAAGATTGCTTCCTTTGTGGCAGTGGGAAGCAGCCACAGGAAGAACCGAATAGGAAAAGGGAGGCTGAGCTAAATCTTAACCCATTCACTTCTGAGAGTGGTAGGGACACAAGAATGCTGCTTTAGCAGAACCTTTAAGGAAAGGAAGAGAGGGACGGAGAGGTCAAGGTGAAGAGGAGCTTTAATGTGTATTCATATTCCTAGCCTAGTCCAGCCTTCTTCCTTAGTAGCAGCAGCAGCAGCAGCAGCAGCAGCAGCAGCAGCAGCAGCAGCAAGAGGTCTGGATGTTGTTGGAGATTCTGGAATCCACCTGCACAAACAAGAGTAACCAGTATTCTAATAGTCTCCCTGTTTCTGCCCTTACCCCTCGAATAGCCACCACCAAGTGACTTTTTAAAACTATAAAGCAGGGGTGCCTGGGTGGCTCAGCCAGTTAAGCTTCCGACCCTTGATTTCGGCTCAGGTCATGATCTCAGGGTTCATGAGTTCAAGCCCCACGTGGTGCTCTGTGCTGACAATGTGGAGCCTGCTTGGGATTCTCTTTCTCTCACTCTCTCTCTCTCTCTCTCAAAAATAAAGAAATAAACATCAAGAAAAAACACAAAAAAATAAAACTATAAACCAGATCATGTCACTCCTTTGCTCAGAACCCTCCACTGGCCTCTGACTTCACTCAGAGTAAAATCCTACGTCTTTACCATGGTCTAGAGTATCTCCCATGATCTGCATGGCCCTTTCCTCCAGACCTCTTGCGGCCTCATATCACTATGGCTACTGGTCTTCTTGCTCTTCCTTAAAATATGAAGCACTCTCTTGCACCTAGACCTTAGCACTTGCTATTTTCTCTACCTAAAACACCTTTCCCCCAGACCTCTACACATTTCCACTTCCATATCTCCTTCAAGTCTTGGCTCACATCTCGCCTTCTCAATGAGCTTAAACATGGCCCACCACATTTATGTTGTAAGTTGTCTACCCCCACCGGCACTACTGATAAGGCTCCTGACTTCAGTTCTGTAGATAGCACTCATAACCACCCAGCATTCATGTATTTTTTTTAATCCTGCATTGTAGTTACCTGATGCTTAAGTTGGTTTGCATTGAGGTATGGGATATATCTCCTTACATGAAAAGGTAGCGGTGCTGAGCTTAAGCAGAGGCCCTACTCAGGTTAATGTTTATCTGGGGGGACGGGGGAGGGCCTCAAAGTATAGAAGATAACAGGAAGAAGCTTCACCAGCATTGCTACAATAAATGTTATCACTGAGAGCCCAGTTCTGCACAGGTACGAATGTACCTGGGAGCAACTGGTAGTGTACTGTCCAGCTTGGAAAGAAGTAGGAAGAAGCCCCTTTGGTAACCATTTGCTGAGACCTTCTACTAGGCACCAGGATGCAGACATAATAGCTGGCATGTACTATATGCCAGGAACTGATCTAAGTTACTTTACTTTAATGCGGTCTGCTATTCTTGTCTTCATTTTACAGGTGATGAAACTGAAGCACAGAGAGGTTAGGCAACTTGGCCAAGGTCACAGAGGTTGCAAGTGGTAGCATTCCAACCCATGTAATCCAGTTCCAGAAGTCATGCTCCAAACTCCTATGCTACACTTCCATGCACTGGGTACACAGCTTTGAGAAATATAAACAACTGATAGAAGCAATACGTATGATACATGAGTGCCTCACACCGTACGTTAGGAGGTGAACTAAGAGCCGTGCACAAAAGGAAAGTAAGCAGGGGAAGGGAAAAGAGGGGTGTACCAGGTTGCAATTTTAAATGGGCATGGTCATGGAAAGTGTCACCGAGATTACATTTCGGCAAAGGGAGTTTGGCTTCTGCACTGAGAGCAATAGGGAGCCGGGCTAGGGTTCTGAATGGAGGAAGGCTGTGATCAGAATTACCTTTTAGACTGATCTTTCCGTCCGCGGTGGAGAGGACAGATTCAGGGGGATAAAGAGTAGGAGCAGGTCGACCTGTCAACTGCGGGCAAGAAATGATTGTGACTTGGGCTAAGACGGTAGCAGTGGAGTGTGAGAAATGGCCGGATTCACTGTGAAGGGCTATTGATGGGGGCTGCCGCTGAAGTGGATTTGTGGCGCTGAGAGAGGAGTTCAGAATTAACACCGGTCTTCGGTACGCGGAAGCGGCCACTAACTAGGACGGAGTGAGAGCGACAGGAGTAGCTGCGGGGCGGGGAGACGCGCCCTGGCACAAGCTCCAAGGGCTCCACGGGCCCTGCAGGCAAGGAAGCTCTTCTTTCCAAGCGCTTCTTAGTAAAATCGCAACGGTTTTTTTTTAAATGTCTTTCTGCGCTGGAACGGAGTCGGGCACAGAGCAAGCGCCGATAAATATCTGCTCGACATTTCCATGAACTAACACCACGAGCCAGTGTTATTTTTAATAATGTAATGGGTAAAACAGTCCTTACTAGGGAAGGGCCGGGTCGTGGGCGCGTCCCGGGAATCTGCTAGGTGGGCACGTCAGTCCGGGAAGGCTTTCCGCGCACGCGCGGCTCGGCGCTCCTGCCGGGCGGGGCCGCGGAGCCTTGTGACGCAGCCTGGCGCGCGGGCGGGGCGCCACCTCCGGGCGCGCCGCTCAGCCTCTTCCGCTGCCGCCGTGGGAATGGAAACATCTGGCCCACGTGCCGGAAGCCCGCTCGCGGCGGCGACGGCGGCGCGCCACTCCGTGTCCTATCGCGCCAAACCCCTGCGGCTGTCATCGCGAGACGAGCTCGCCGAAATGGCCGCTTCCAGTCAAGGTAAAGGCAGGCGCGCGCACCGCCGACGCCACGCGGAGCCGCCTCTCTGGGTCCCGGAAGGGGGAGGGCCGCGCGCCGGCGGGTCTCGGCAGAGCTCCCCCGGGAGTCCGGGCCGCTCGCAGCCGGGGAGGGCGCCCTGGGCTCGCCGCTGGCCCGGCCGCTCCCAGGGTCCGGCCAAGGTCAGGCGCCGGGCTGGGACCGAACCGCCCCGAGGCGTTGTCTCCGGTTGGGCTCGCTCAGCCTTCCGGCGCCGCCCCGAACAGCCTATGCCGGGAAACATTCTGTCCTTGTTCTCGGAAGCACTCTGGCGCTTTCAGACCGAGGCGGCTTCTTTGTCCCTTTGCACGTTCGTCCCCAACACCTGGCAAGCTTTTTTCTGTGCGCAGGGAGCCTCCTCTTGCGCTTTTAATGTCTTCCAAAGAGTAGTACACATCGGATTGTACTTTGAAATCGTTTCTTATTTAGTCCGCGTGGTCAGGAAGATTCCCTGTAATAAAATATACACGGGAGCGTGACTTTTAAGTCATGCTTCTTCCCCGACTAATTATCCTGCTTCAGGTTATATTTAGTTCATTACTGGCTCTCAATATCCTATTGCTAAACAGAGCTATCATCGAAAACCCAATTATGTAAACCCCCCAATTACGTAAATTATGTTAAAAACAAAGGCAGTGAGGATATTCAGAATTCATCACTTCTTAATTATTTGCTGTGTTTCGCTGTTATGTGTGCTCTCGAGGTTATTCACATGTATTGTGTCTATGTGATGGAAACAACAGTATGGTCTGCTGCTGTGCGTTTCTTAACAGCCCTTAGGGTCGTGATGTCACACCCACCGGCGGTGACTACATAGTGGAAATGGATGTACGCAGCAGATCACTCCCAGCCGGTTGGTAAACATTGACCAGCACCCCACCAAATCTAAGTGACTAAGGGGTTCGAATGCACAATTTAATTATTTTCCTGCGGAGTAGACTGCTCTCATTCACTTAAAAAATACAGGTTCAGGGACCCCTTTTGACTGGAGCCCCCTATAGAGCTGATGGGCTTTGGTAAAGTTACATTAAAACAAAACTCAAAACGTATTCTTGGTTTCACTGATATTCTTTAACCCAAGGAGAGAATTTCTTCATCAATACAGCAGTAATGTCTTACTGTTGTGTTGTGCTGGTGCTTAATGTTACATTAGAAAAATAATTTTTCATGGCGCCTGGTGGCTCAGTCGGTTGAGCCTCCGACCGGTATCCGACTTCAGCTCAGGTCATGATCTCATCGTTCATGGGTTCCAGCCCTGCATTGGAGTCTGTGCTGACAGCTGGGAGCCTGGAGCCTGCTTCTGATTCTGTGTCTCCCTCTTTCTCTGCCCCTCCCCTGCTCATGCTCCATCTCTCTCTCTCTCTCTCTCTCTCTCTCTCTCTCTCTCTCTCTCAAAAATAAACATTAAAAGAAAGAAAAATAATTTTCATGTAACTACTTGTGAAGCCATTAGAAGACCCAGTTCCTCACGTGTCCATATTTTGGTTCTGTTAAATTGGGGTTTGTGATCCATCTTGAAGTATATTTCGTGTCTGATGTAAGGTAGGGATTGCATTTTTTTTTAGTACAGATAACTAGTAGTTCTAACACAATTTGTTAAGAAGACTCTTTCTCCATTAAATTACCTTGGTGCCACGTTACTGAAAATCACATGACTGTATGTGTAGAGCTACTTGTGGACTCTGTTCTCTTCCATTGATAATATTTGTGTATCCTTAGGTTAGTGGTACACCGTCAAATATGGTAGCTGTGTAAGTCTTGACATTAGGCAGCTGTAGTATTCTGTAGCTTTATGAGAAGTCTTGAAATTCCTTTAACTTTGTTCCCCCCCCCCAAAATTGTTTTGACCACTTGTGGCACATTAGATTTTCCTAAACAACTGCAACGATATCTCCCATTCCAGCTGCTCTTTTCTCGGTGTGACTTTGATACTCCTCCCACTCAGTGATGGGATCTATGCATTCCCTCTTGAATCTGCATAAGGGTTTGTGACCACTTCTACAGAATGTGGTAGAAGGAACGCTGCATGGCTTCTGGGGCTAGGACTTAAATGGTTTTCATAGCTTCTGGCTGGCCCTCATGCTCCTTCACTCCATTGGTCTCTCACTACTTGCCTTGGGCCATCCACCCTTGAGCCTAGGCACCATGCTGTAAGGAAGCCCAAATTAACCTACATAGAGAAGTAGCCTGTATATGTCAGTGTGGGAGATGATTCCAGACCTTCTGCCTGTAAGCCTTCCAGCGGAATCCTCACACATCGTGTAACGGGTAAACTGTAACACTATATCCTATCTGAATCCTGATCCACAGAGTTTAAGAGCATTATAAATGATTCTTTAGCTCCATGAAGGTTTGGCATAATTTGCCATAGTAGCTGGAACACTACTCAAGGAAGTCTTTTGCACCTCCAAATACATTTTGGAACCAGCCTGTCAATTTCTAGATAAAAACCTACCTTTTGACTGGGATGGTGTTGAGTCTATACATCAATATGGAGAGAATGAACATTTTAATAATATTGCCTTGCAAATCATAGTACATATCTCCATTAATTTCAGTCATTTTCACTGTTTCCCTGCAGTGTTTTGTTCTTTATTATAGTGCAGAGGTCTTGTGCGTATTTCATTAAATTTATCCCTGCATTATCTTCTCACAGAGAAAGGGATTAGACATTTTGTTAACTCTTTCTCCTTTCTTGGGCAAATCACTTAACCTCTGAGCCTCCATTTCTTTTTTTTTTTTAATGTTTATTTATATATTTTCAGAGAGTGCGCAAGCAGGGGAGGGACAGAGAGAGGGAGAGAGAGAATCCCAAGCAGTCTCCGCACTGTCAGCGCAGAGCCCGATGCGGGGCTCTAGCTCAGGAACGGTGAGATCATGACCTGAGCCAAAACCAAGAGTCGGATGCTTAACCGACTGAGCCCCCCAGGCACCCCTGAGCTTCCATTTCTTGATTAGAAAGTGGAGTTAATAAATAGTACCTTTTTTTTGTACCTACTATGTTCTGTGGATTTAATTAGAAATATGTATTTGTTGCTTAGCACATTTCCTGGTAAGCATTGTCTAGTAAAAGTTCAATAAAACATTACCGTTTATCCTTATTATCAATGGAGATTCATATAGTAGTAAGAATTTGTGAATTTGTGGGCTACTGAATAGTACTGAGTGACTCTTCAAAAAGGAGAGGCAAGGGCGCCTGGGCGGCTCAGTCAGTTAAGTGTCTGACTTCGGCTCAGGTTATGATCTCACGGCTCATGAGTTCGAGTGCTGCATTAGGCTCTGTGCTCACAGCTCAGAGCCTGGAGCCTGCTTTGGATTCTGTGTCTCCTTCTCTGTCTGCCCCTCCCCCAATCGCACTCTGTCTCTGTCTCAAAAATAAACAAACAGTAAAAGGAGAGGCAAATGAAAAAAATCCATTTCATTTAAGATACTAATTATTACTAGCAGGCTTTTGTAGGTCCTTTGCTTGTTTTTAAATTCGAGAGGAAAAATTAGAGCACTAATTCTAAATTGTCTAGTTATTTTTTTCTCTAAGGCAGCTATTATTTGTTGATTTTATTCTGATTTTTAAAAAATGCTATCCATGATTTCAGAGTTAATTTACTATTTAAAATATAATAATATTTGGAGGTTCTTATTACAATACCTGTTTCTTAAAAATCTCAATCTAGTTAAGAATTATGATTTATTATAGTATTTTCTTATTCCGTATCTTAATTCTTGTAGGAAACTTTGAGAGAAATTTTGAGTCACTGGACCTTGCAGAATTTGCTAAAAAGCAGCCATGGTGGCGCAAGCTATTTGGGCAGGAATCTGGGCCCTCAGCTGAAAAATACAGCGTGGCCACCCAGCTGGTAATTGGAGGTGTCACTGGATGGTAAGTGATATGAAAGATGTCCAGTATCTTTTTTTGCATGATTTAGTATTGCACTCGTGGGAACCACCTCCTTAACCAGTGAAAACACATGAACTTTTGTGAAATTGATCACTTAATGTGTAGCATTCATCTAAACATCTTGTTAAAGTGCTACTTAATGGTTGTGGTTATACACGTGAGTATTTATTACATTCCAGGCAGTATTTTGAGTATTTACATATTTCATTTCCTTTTCACAACTCTTGAAATTGGTACTGGTATTATCTATCCTCATTTTTTTCCAGTTATATCAAGAAATAAATATGCATCACTGGGTAAGTTTAAGGTATATAGCATGATGGTTTCACTTACATATATTGTGAAATGGTTACCACAGTAGGTTCAATGAACATTCATCATCTCATATACATACAGTAAAAAGAGAAGAAAATACTTTCTCCTTGTGATGAGAACTCTCAGGATCTACTCTCATAACCATTTTCTTATACAGCAGTGTTAGCGGCAGACATTGCATTGTACGTTATGTCCCTAATACTTATTTATAACTCCAAGTTTGTACCTTTTGACCACCTTCATCTAGTTCCCCCTCCCCCAGCCCCCTGTAACCACAAATCTGATGTCTTTTTCTATGAGTTTTGTGTTTATTTTAGACTGTACACATAAGAGATTGCACATGGGGTGCCTGGGTGGCTCCGTTGGTTGAGCATCCGACTTTGGCGCAGGTCATGATCTTGCGGTTCATGACTTTGAGCCCCACATTGGGTTCTGTGCTGACAGCTTGGAGCCTAGAGCCTGCTTCGGATTCTGTGTCTCCCTCTCTCTCTCTGTCCCTCCCCTGCTTGAGCTCTGTCTCTCACTCTTAAAAATAAACATTAAATTTGAAAAAGTTTTTTAAATAAGGGATTGCACGTATAAGATCTCACATATAAGTGAGATCTTGCAGTATTTGTCTTTATTTGTCTGACTTACCTCACTCAGCATCATGTCCTCAAGGTGAATCCATGTTGTCACAATTGATAGGATTCTCCCCCCACCTTATGGCTGAATAATAGTCCATTGTGTGTGTGTGTGTGAAAATATCTCTCTATAGATAGATAGATCATATCTCATGTTTTTTCACCCATTGATCAACACGTAGGTTGTTTCCATGTCTTGGCTATTGTGAACAGTGATGCAGTGAACATGGGGGTGCAAATATCTTTTTGGGTTCATGTTTTAATTTCCCTTAGATGTATTCCCAGAGGTGGAATTGCTGGATCATATGGCAGTTCTATTTTTAGTTTTTTGAGGCACCTCCATATTGTTTTCCACAATGGCTGTACCAGTTTACAGTCCCAGCAAGAGTACACAAGGGTTCCCTTTTCTCCACACTGAGAAGTGGAGAATGCAAAAATACACAAATATGTAAAGTATGTATATAGATAGCTCATTTCCTTCTCACAACAACTCTGAAATTGGTACTGTAATCATTCTCATTTTATAGGAACTAAGGCTTAGAAGGTCCAGGGTCTCAGAGCCAGAAAGTGGTATACTAGGGAGCTAGCTGCTTGTTTCTTAGCTGTGTCAGATGATAACGTTCTTAATGTGACACAGCCTATGGATTTATTTGTAGTAAACTCAACAGGTTTAATAGATTTAGTCAGGAAGACATAATGCATCAATCTCATCTCTCCATTCTACATTTAAAACTCCTATTGTACAACATAATCTATAGAACAGCGCATATGACATTAATGAATACATATGGAGTGAGCACCTGTTTAACAGACACTCAGGTTGAAACCATGTGGCTGGCACCCCAAAAACTCTAGAGATGAACACTGTCCTGAGCTCCTTGCTTTCTTTTTACTTTTAACAGCAGTTCAATCAGGAAATATTATACTGTCGTTGACCTGCTTTTGAACTTTAAATAGACGCACTTGTGTATTCTTTTGAGTCTTCCCTTTTTTCTCAACTTCTTTCGTATACATGACCATGCGTGTAGTTGTAGTTCCTTTTTTTTCCATTGGTGTTTAGAATTCCATCAGATGAGTATACCACAGTGTTCTTATCCAGGTGATGACTGACACTTGGGTTGGTTCAATTTTTGGCTAATTTAAACACTGCTGATATGAACACTCCATATAAATTTCCTGGTCCATACATATGCACTTTTTTGTAGGGTCTAGACCCAGGAGTTGAATTGCTGGGTCGTGAGGTTTAAGTGTCTTCAGCTTTGCTGGGTAATGTCAAACTGTTACTTGATTTGAAAAACCACTTTCCAAAAGTGATTGTAACTGTTTGCCTCTCCACAGCAAGGGTTGATGTTCCTGATGCTGTACATTCTTGTAAGCACTTGGTACTGCCAGACCGAAAGTTTTGGTGGTCTGATCGTGGCATCTCACATGGTTTTCGTTGCATTTCCCTGAGTACTGGTGGAATTGAACAGCTTTTATGTGTGTTCCATGACCCTTCTGGACCTCGTCTTTGATGAAGTCTCATTTTTAATCTTTTGTAATTTTTCTCTTATGTTGTCATTCTTTTTCTTACTGAGAGTTGTAAGCATTCTTTATGTATTCTGAATACGAATTCTTTATTGGTTGTACATTTTGCAGGTATTTTTGCACATTCTGCATTCTGTGATTGTCTTTTCATTTGCCTTTTGGTGTCTTTTGATGAACGTGTAGTATTTTCAATGTCAATTTTATCGATCTTTACCTTAATAGTTAGTAATTTTTATGTTCTGTTGAAGTAATTTTTTTGGCCTACCCCACACGCTAGAACTTTATTGTTTTACCTTTCACATTTACATTTATAAATCCACCCGGAATCGTTTTTGGTGTTTAGTGTTGGTCGACACTTCTTTCTTTTTTTCCACGTACAATACCCACTTGTCCCAACTCACTTTATTGGATATGCTGTCCTCCCCCCAGTGCTCTGCCATGTGTCAGACCTGCGTGTGTGTGTGTGTGTGTGTGTGTGTGGAACCGCAACTGCCATCTTATTTTTTAGGAATTTCTTGGCTGTTCTTTATTATTTTTTTAACAGTTTAATAAATTGGCATATCATAAGATACGGTTGTTTAAAGTATACAATTTGATAAATTTTGGCATATACACACCTATAAATCATCACCACAATCAAGGTAATGAGCACATCTGTCACTCTAAAAGTTTCTTCATACCTCTTCATAATCCCTTTTATGCCTCTATCAACCACTGATCTGCTTTTTATCACTACAGATTACTTTGCATCTTCTAGAATTATAGATAAATGGAATTATACAGTATGTGTTCTTGTTTGGCTGCTTTCTTGTGCTTAGCATGTTAATTTGGAGGTTCATCTGTGCTGTTTTTTTTTTTTAAATCAGTTGTTCATTCCTTTTTATTGCTGAGTAGTAATCCGCTGTGTGGATGAACCATTTTGTTTATCCATTTACCTTTGTTAGATACAGGTTTGTTTCCACTTTGGGGGTAAAACTGCTGTGAACACTTGTGTACAAGTCTCTGTGAATGTATGCTTTCATTTCTTTTGGGTCAATACCTGTGAATAATATGGCTGGGGATTATAGGTGGAATGCTTTAATTTCTTAAGAACTTGCCATATGCTTTTCTAAAGTGCCTGTACTATCTTACACCTCTACCAGCCCTAACACTTTGGCAGTATGTCGTTTTGATCACAGCCATCCTGGTGGGTGGAAAGTGGTATCTCATTGTGGCTTTAATTTGCATTTCACTAACGATTAATGATGTCAGCATCTGTTCATGGGTTTATTTTTGCCATCCATATATCTTTGATGAGGTATCTGTTTTCTTTTCTCCATATTTTTATTGGGATGTTGATTTTCTCATAACAGAGTTATGAGAGTTCTTCACTCCAGGTACAAGTTTTATATCAGATATGTGGTTTGCAAATAAATTCTTCTACTCTATAGCGGTTTATTATCTTAACAGTAAAGAGCAGAAGTTCTGAACCTTGACATGTAAGTTATTGGCTCTTTCTTTTATACCTGTAGCTTTTGGTGTCATGTGTGAGAATATTTTCCTGACCCAGGATCACCAAGATTTTCTTCCGTGTTCTCTTCTAGATGATATATAGGTTTAGATTTTTTGGTTAGGACCATGATCCATTGATCCATTTTGATTTGCTTTTTGTTTATGTTGCAAGGTAGGAATCTAAGTTCTTTATTTGCATATGGTATGTAATTGTGTCCACATGGTTTGATGAATAGACTATACTTCTCTATACTGAATTGCTTTTGCACTCGTGTCAAAAATCAACTAACTATATGTCTGTTTCTGAACTTTTTTTTTTAGATTTTATTTTTACGTAATCTCCACCCCCACTGTGGGGCTTGAACTCATGACCCTGAGATCAAGAGTCACATGCTCTTCCCACTGAGCCAGCCAGGCACCCCTGTTTCTAAACTCTTTGTTAAGTTG
Source organism: Acinonyx jubatus (assembly GCF_027475565.1). Lineage (NCBI taxonomy): Eukaryota > Metazoa > Chordata > Mammalia > Carnivora > Felidae > Acinonyx > Acinonyx jubatus. The sequence goes on from NC_069389.1 coordinate 123,915,522, forward strand.
ATTTGTCTGTCTTTGTGCTAGCATCACACTGTTTTGATCACGATAACTTTATAATAAGTCATGAAATCAGGTAGCATAAATCTTACAACGTTGTTTTTCTAAGTTGATTTGACTGTTCTGGGTACACAGCATTTTCTTCTTTTTTTTTTTTTAATATATGAAATTTATTGTCAAATTGGTTTCCATATAACACCCAGTGCAGCATTTTCATATGAAGTTTAGAATAAGCTTGCTGCCAGTTTCTACCAAAAGCCTGATATGATTTTGACTGGCATTGCATTGATCCATAAACATGGTTTATGGATTGGTTTGGGTTTCTTTTAATTTCTCCCAGCAATGCTTTGTAGGTCTTGCACATCTTCTTTTTGATGCTATCGTAAATGGTATTTTAAAATATCAATTTTGGATTGTTCGTTGCTTATATATAGAAACACAATTGGAACTTCCGAACTGCAAGATCATGACCTGAGCCGAAGTCGGACACTCAACCAACTGAGGCACCCAGGCACCCCTAAAAGTTTTTTTTAATTTTTTTTAAGTTTATTTATTTTTGAGAGAGAGACAGAGAGAGAGAGAGAGAGAGAGAGAGAGAGAGAGAGAGATCATGAGCGGGGGAGGGGCAGAGAGCGAGGGAGACACAGAATCCGAAGAAGACTCCAGGTTCCGAGCTGTCAGCACAGAGCCCGACTCGGGGCTCAAACCCATGAACTGTGAGATCATGACCTGAGCTGAAGTCAGTTGCCCAACCGACTGAGCCACTCAGGCACCCTGCAACCTAAAAGCTTTAAGGGATTTGCTCAAAATTAGTAAGTGGTAGAGGTAAAATTTGAATCAGGGTCTTTCTGAGTGCAGAGCCTTTGTTCCTTCCTTATGTTGTATAAGAGTGGGAAGGAGCTGGATCATCCCAAGGTAATTACGATCTGAACATTGTTAGAAGTACATGTTTCTGTGTATTTGACAGCTTGTCGACTTGTCTGATATTGGTTTGGTTTTTGTAGGTGCACGGGTTTCATATTCCAGAAGGTTGGAAAATTGGCTGCAACAGCTGTGGGAGGTGGATTTTTTCTCCTTCAGGTCTGTATGTGACGTGTTCCGGGGTGTTTGGAAGTCCCCCTTGCCCATGGGGAATGTGATGTGAGGAGCCGTACTTGAGTCCTGGCTGTATTACACCAGAACAGCCTTTGCCCTTGTTTTCAGCGTACTATCTGAAATTCTAGTGAGCATTTGAGTCCACTTTCATCAACTACTAGTCACATTTTATTTCATAATTTATAACAGGGAATATTCCTTATCATAGTTCCCTCATAGGGTTTTCAAGACCAGTTGAAATATGAAACGTGATTTCAAAAATATGAAGTGTGATGCAAGTACCTTGTGATACTATTATTTTGCCCAGGGCACATTGATCCCAGAGCAGCCAAGGAGACGAGGGCTAAATTATATTCAGTCTTGTGTGTTTGGCCCGGAGTTGATTTCAGAACTACTGGGTATTGATTCTCTGAAGCAGCATTTGGCATTGCTTTGCACACCTGACTCCACATTGGAATCACCTGAGGACGTTTAAAGACCGCTGGTGCTTGAGACCTTGTCCCCCCGCCACCACCCCCCGATTCTATAGGAGGTAGATGCAGTTGCCCATCTGAGTACTTGTACGCTCCTGGAGAAGCACTGCTCTGTAGGAGACAGAACTTGTTGGATTGTGCCACAGTCTCCAAATTCCTAGCCCTTTGCCTCCTTCCATGGTTGACAGCCCTCACTTCAGCAAGGTCGGTGCTGCCTTCGAACTGCAGGTGCAGTGAGTCTCCCAGATGGGTCAGGGGAAGAAGGACTGTGCAGGAGGAGGGGGCTGGCACCTGGCGGGCCAGGGTAGAGGCCGGGGCCCGGCTCAGTTGGGTGTAGTATTTCTCTCTCACAGTTTCCATGGGTCAGAAGTTTGGGGAGGGGAGGGTGTGTGCTTGTGGCCGGAGGTCCCACGTAGTTACACGGGGGAGGTGGCTGCTGCAGGGCTGGGCCTCGCTTCGTCTCTCAAGGAGGTCAGACTCGCTGCAAGTCGTGGGCCCTCTCATATCTCCCCCTCTCTCCTTCCTCCTGCCCCGTGGGGCAGAAATGCAGTGACAGCTCTCTCCCTGTGCTCCCCCAACCCTGCCCCAGACTCTGTAAATACCTTAATGTTGCTTTCAAATATCTTTTTTCTTTCACCTAAAGCTTTCTTCACTTGAAGTATACTTGACATACAATGTGAGTTTCAGGCGTACAACAGAACGGTTCAGTATTGATATACGTGACAGAATGTCTCAATCTGAGCGTACCCTCTGTTTTTTGGAGGGGCAGTGACTGACAGAAGCAATTGCTACTAGAAACGCTTCCTTGCTGAGGGAGGTGAGACCTGGAGAGTCCATGCTGTGCACTCACGCTACTGGTCACCAGAGGGATGCGGGTGGCGCTAGGCCTGACGTTTCACACAGGGATCCAGGTTCCTTTCCTTCGTACTCGTCATTGTGCTAGCGGCATGTAGTGAGTCTTCCCTCAGTATTTGTAGTGTGGCATCTGTCATATGTTAATCCAGACGTGTGGATCTGATTCGAGTTGTCTGGTCAACTTTCTACTTGATAGTTGGTAATACAGGCTCCTCCCCATATCATTCAGGAGCATCGTGGCTGCTTTCATAATTGTTGCTTGTCCTTCTAAATTTTAGAACAGGCTTGTCAATTATTTTCAAAAATTCTGTTGAAATTTTTACTGGAATTGCATGAGAACGATATAGATAAATTTGGGGAAAATTAAGATCTTTTATGATAATGAGTCACGTGTGAATATGTACTTTCCATTTATTTAGGTCTTTAATGTCTTTGCATAGAATTTAAAATTTTTCATCCATACATCCCGTATACCTCTGCCTTGATTTCCTTCCTAGACACCTTAGGGCTTTAGTTACACTTGTGGCTTTCCTTGGCCACTCACCCTTGGCCCCCAAACTTTCCAGTTGGACTTAGAATGGCACAACTAATAATGTGGGACATCTTTTCCTGTGCTTATTTGCTGTCCACATCTCCTTTTTGACAAAGTGTCTATTCAGGTCTTTTGCCCATTTTTAAATTGTGTTGTCCATTTTGTACTTTTTATTTTGTCCCATTAAAAGGATATTAAAGGGTTGTAAATCCTAAAATCAGGTAGTGCGATTCCTCCAATTCTCTTCTTTTTCAGAATCATTTTAGCTGTTCTAATCCCTTTGCCTTTCCGTAGACCTTTTATTTTTATTTATTTTTTTATTTTAGCATGTGAGCAGGGGAGGGAGTAGAGGGAGAGAGAGATAGAGAATCCACATCCACGCTGAGTGTAGAGCCTGACACGGGACTTGATCCCACTACCCTGAGATCATGACCTGAGCCGAGATCAAGAGTCATACACTCAACCAACTGAGCCACCCAGGTGTCTTCCATGTACATTTTAGAAGCAGCTTGTTTGTGTATCTGTAAAACTCCTGCTGGGGTTGGGATCGCAATAACTCTGTAGCTCAACTTGGAAAGAATCGGACATCATTTCTTCATCAAGTCTTCAATTCCATGTGGATGGCCTGTCTCACCATTTATTTGTTCATCTTTAAATTCTTCAGCATTTTGTGGTTTTCAGCATGCAGATCCTATTTGATTTTTGTTTCGATTTCTATCTAGTATTTATTTTACAGCTATTATAAATCATGAATTTTATTCCCATTTCCAGCTGTTACACTTGCTAGCAAAAAGAATACGATTGATTTTGTGTGTTGCTCTTGTATTCTGCAGCCTTGCTTAAACTCCTCTTTTTCCCCAAATGAGGCAGTTTATTAACACAGCATATGTTTTAATGCTTCTTGTTGGCAGCTGCCACCTGTCTCGCATTCTGTCCACATCTCTCTGTCCCTGAGGTGTCAGTTTGCAGCCCCCATCTTGGTCCCTTTCCACCATTTTATGCCCCTCTAGGGCTTGGAGGACCCTGCAGGCCACACTCTTTGAGCCTCTGTTGAAGTGGCTGGGCATGACCCCACTTCTCTGACGTTCCCTGTAGATCTTGGTCATGGAGCTGACGCCAGCGTCAGCCTGGAGGTACAGCTGTCATGCTGTGGAAGCAGCTTGTGTGTAGAACCAGTTCTCATCATAGGGAGCAAGCTCTTTTTTTTAAATTTATTTATTTATTTTGAGAGGTGGGGGCAGACAGAGGAGAGAGAGGATCACAGGCAGGCCCCACACTGCCGGTGTGGGGCCTGACGCAGGACCCAAACCCACGAACCGTGAGATCATGACGAGCTGGAGTTAGATGCTTAACTGACTGAGCCACCCAGGTGCCCCTGAATTTCTTTTAATGTTTATTTATTTTTGAGAGAGAGAGAGACAGACAGAGTGCCAGTAGGGGAGGGGCAGAGAGAGAGGGAGACACAGAATCTGAAGCGGGCTCCAGGCTCTGAGCTGTCAGCACGGAGCCCAATGTGGGGCTTGAACCCACAGACTGGGAGATCATGACCTGAGCCAAAGTTGGACACTTAACTGACTGAGCCACCCAGCACTCCAGTTTATTTTTTGTGTTGGATTCTTTGAGATTATGTAGACAGAGATGTCTACAAATAGCAACAATTTGCCTCCTTTCTGATCTGGAGAAGAATTTCAGTTTTTATGAATACTAATGTTTTGTATATTATATGGACTGCAAATACTTTTTCCAGCCTGGTTTGGGTGGGTGACTGGTTGGTGGTGCCGTGAAATAAAACAGAGACTAGAGGAAGAGCCACAATGCTCTGTAGGAGACTACAGAGAGGAGAGTTTCAATTTGAGATACTTTGAGAAATCCAAACTTCGGTGGAGAGAAGCGGTATCAGTGGAAGATTCATTGGTGGGGTATAATCAGTCTCTTCATTCCTGGGACAACATTAATCCATCAGAAAACAACATACTTGAATCATTTTTTTTTAACTTTATTTATTTTCAGAGAGAGCACAAGTGGGAGAGGGGCAGAGAGAGAGAATCCCAGGCAGGCTTTGCACTGTCAGTGAGGAGCCCTGTGTGGGGCTCGATCTCATGAACTGTGAGATCATGACCTGAGCTGAAATCAAGAGTAGGACCCTCAACTGACTGAGCCCCCCAGATGCCCCTACTTGAATCATTTTTATCCTATTCACACATTCTCATTGAAATTGTTTTTTTTTTTTTTTTGAGTTTTAGTGTTTGTGTCTGCCGTCTTTATAAAGAGAAGTAGGCATATTCTATATGTATATTTGGTTGTATTTTTCTCAGTGCCCAGTATATGAAGTTGCTCGTAAGAAATCTCTGTGCAGCCATGTCCTAGAGGATTTCTTTCTGAGCAACAGCGATGACTACATTGTCAGAAAACTTGTGCTTATGTTGGCTCGAAGGTCAGTAAGGTGTCTTCACCTGAAATCTTGAGTTTGGGTTTCAATTCTGATTTTCATCTTACCATTTTATATTTTTAAACGAACTTAAAAGTTCTTAGTGAGGGATAAGAGTACAAATAAAGTAAAACAGTTGCCAGCGGTCACCAAAGGCCAGTCTATTGATCTGGCATCAGGCATGGGGTCTTGCACATAGGGTGGACACTGAGATGTGGAGTGAATGTCATTGTCATGCAATGAACGGGATGGCAGATGTCTCCAGAAATGGAAAATCAGATAGGTTTTTGATAATGTGCTTCGGTGATTAACCCTAATGAACAGAAATAACAAGCCTATCTTTCTTATTTCTTGCTGTCATTATTGAAACTCTAGCTTGCAAACCATACTGGGTACATCAAGATTGACTGGCAGCGAGTAGAGAAGGACATGAAGAAAGCCAAGGAACAACTGAAGATCCGTAAGAGCAGCCAGATACCCAGCGAGGTCAAAAGCAAAGCAGAGGAGGTGAGACTGTTTTGTTTGCCTGCAGTGTGAAAAGTGTCGGCCTTAGATGGAGTACCTTCACCTCAGAGGCCTTGTTTCACAGCCGGGTAATGTGTTGGTGGCCTTTATCAGTGACTGAGAACACAAAGTGATAAGTGTACATACGTGGCTGGGTCATGCCTTGAATTTCTTGTAGGAATTGGGGCAGTGCGGCAAATGGGATATAGGTGGCTTTAAGTCATACTTTGTCTCCATGCACACCCTTCTCTGAAATGTCTATGTTTTACACATACAGAGAGTAGCCGGAGTATCCAGCCCAGAGGTGGGCAAACTTTTTTCATAAAGGGCCAGACGATAAATATTTCCAGCCTTGTAGGCCCTGTGGCCTCTGTCACAACTACTGAGCTCCATCACGTTGCATGAAAATACCCACAGATGATATGCAGACAAGTGGGTGTGGCTGTGTCACGAGGAAACTTTATTTCAAACAGGCAGCCGGCTGGTTTTGGGTTACAGGCTGTATTGTGCCAAGCCTGCTCTACCGCATGGAACCAGGTCTGGTTATACTGGCTGGCGCTTGGACAGGAGAAGTCCTACCTTTTCAAAAGACTGTATTTCGCTTCTTCTTTATTACCTCTAGAAATGTGTTAAGGGTGTAAGGAAATAAGTGCACTGCAGTGGGGAGCAAGAAATAAATAGGATCAAGGAGTCAAGAAGGTGCCTTCTACCTTGCACGGCCTGGAGCCATGCTCTTCCGCATTCACAGAGAAAGGGGTTGGAATGAGTGCAGAGGGAGGATTTAGAGGTAAATTGCAACAGGCCTTGGCCTTGAAATACTGCCAAATGATGGTAACAAAATAAAACAGGTTAAACCCAGAAGGACCGAGAGAACAGGAAAAGAATGCCAGAAGACAAGAAACGTCAGCAAATTTTTAGAAGTTGAAAAGCAGATAGATGAATGGTAAATGAGTTAGCAGACTAGAAAGTACTGCACGGACAAGTCCCCTCGCCAGGCGCATAATGGCAGTCTCTCTGTGGTGGTGGGTGGCAGGCCGAAACTGGTCCTTTGCCCAGAATGTAAAGGAGCATCTGTGAGGGCCCAGGAGTGCAGGTGGTCCCTCCCACTCCTATCCCCCCACCTCAAGCTCAGGGTTATGAAACTGACACTGTTTTCATTTTCCCAAAAGTTTATTGTTCAGGTGTTTACAAAAGTAATACATGATTGTTGAAAACTTCTTCAAAGACGTGGGAAGTGTATATAGTCAAAGGTATTAGCCTAATGTTTGATTAGAACTGTTGACTCACAGAGGGAATTTGTTATAAACTAACCAAAAGGTTTGTAATTGATTCCACAAATTTTTGTATTCCTGTTCATGGTCTGGAACTGTCACAGGCCTTGGGGTTAGTGGCTGGTTCCCCCCTCAGAGCCCATGCTCTTACCTGGGAAGCCAGGGAATGAGGATGAGAAATTCAGTGTTTAGCAGTAAAATCATCGGTGACTTTGGCAACAGCAGTTTTGGTGGGGTGGTGGAGTTGAAGGCCAAATGGTAGCGAGTTGAGGAATGAGTAGGAAGTAGGAAAAATATAATGAATGGAAACAATTACTTCAGGAATTCGTATGATTTTTTTCACTCCCCCTGATGGTAGATGGCAAAAGACAAGGCCTCAAGTCCAGGGGACAAGTGGAACTGACATAGGGAGACGTAGACATAGTGGGAGGAAGAGTGCTAGAGAGCCCCAGAGGAGAAGGCCGGGGTGTGAGTGGCTTAAATGGTTGGGAGATGAACTCACCACTTTGCTTGAGTTCATGAAATGATTAGGCTGGGATATTGGATGTGTTGTCGCAATGAGTGCTTTTCAGTTTTAATTTTTTTTAATGTTTATTTATATTTGAGAGAGAGAGAGAGAGACAGAGCACAAGTTGGGTAGGGGCAGAGAGAGAAGGAGACACAGAATCTGAAGCAGGCTCCAGGCTCCGAGCTGTCAGCAGAAAGCTTGACGAGGGGCTTGAACTCATGAACCATGAGATCATGATCTGAGCCAAAGTCAGATGCTTAACCAACTGAGCCACCAAGGCGCCCCATCAGTGAATGCTTTCTAAGGTGATAGTTGTACTTGGGGAAAAGAGGCAGTCTGAATGACTTACCAAAGGTCTCTCAAATGGAAATTGATAGAGCATGGTCATCAGACCCAAAGGGTGCTGAGTGCATGTTCTGAGCTGCAGATGAGTAGACAGCAGGTAGAGGCTTTGTGAACTTAAGATATCCTTATTTTAATCATCTTCTGATGCGTTGAGGTGTGAGAATGCAAATCCGTGGCATCTAATTGAGAAGAGGCCTCAGAGGGGAGTGGGTGGGTAGATGGACAGATGGACTGATGGATGGACAGGATGAGTGGGTAGAGAGATTTGGAGAAGAGACTTCAGAATGAGCAGCCTCTATTGGAAAGTAGGTGTCAGAGAGAATGGAAGAAGTGAATTTGGAAACTGTAGGGGCACCTGAGTGTCTTAGTCAGTTAAGCATGCGACTCTTGATTTTGGCTCAGGTCATGATCTCACAGTTTGTGGGTTCGAGCTCCATGTTGGGCTCTGTGCTGACAGTGTGGAGCCTGCTTGGGATCCTCTCTCTCTCTGTCTACCCCTCCCCTGCTCTCTCTCTCAAAAAAATTGTGTGTGTGTGTGTGTGTGTGTGTGTGTGTGTGTATAGATGTATATGTGTATATATGTGTATATGTATATATATATGCATACACACACACACACACACACACACACATATATATATATATAAACTTAAATTGTAAGCTGTCACCAGTTTATTGAATACAGCTTTATTCTTTTCCCATAACTTCCCTGTGAACTCTGTCCTTCCCTGTTCCTGAATGAATTCTCAGGCAGATTTCTTAGCTCTGTAACAGACATTACTGAAGACCGAACCCAAGGAGTTGCCTTTGGCTTCTCCTTCTAATCCCTCATATGGCCAGTCATCCATTCGAAGTCCCATCTTGAAACCATCTCTTGAATTTCATCACTTCACACCCCTGCTACCGCCTTGATCAGAGAGCCCATGTTGTGGGGATTGCATAGGGTAAAAGACACGCGATTCCTAATAATAAGGTCCTTAGCAAAACAACCCATTTATGCTCTGTTCTGTTTCTAGGTAGTATCATTTGTGAAGAAGAACATTCTAGTGACTGGTGGATTTTTCGGAGGCTTTCTACTTGGCATGGCATCCTAAAGAGGTCAACTTCACTTCCATTATTCCTGTGTTTTCCAGCCAGCAGCCTCTACACTCCGTCATAGACATCAACTATCTCCTGCTTCTCTTCTTCTGTGCCTTCCTCCTCCCTGCTGCGGCATATCTGAATGGCTTCTATAGGCATCTGTCGGTACAAGTTGATATGGCCCTACTGTGAGCTCGATGGCAACGGAAGAGACCATAGACGTTAGCTCTTCTCCCAGCACACTCCCCACTTGACTAATCTGTAGGTCAGCAAAAATGTTCCTTTCCCTCCTCCCATATAAGATACTTAACAGAGCATGGTATAAGATGGCCCAGCTTGGAGGATGAGTGGATCCTCAGAGGTTGTCGCAGACTTGCTTTGGAAAGAAATAATAAGCATATAGATACCTTATGTGTTGCATGGAAAGGAACTGAATATATTTGCCTTTAAGCATGAAAGACTTGGTATCTTGGTGTCTACTTTCTTTTTTTTAGTTGCTTTTAGATTACAGAAAGAGAGCTATTTATATGCTTGCTGTAATTATCCTGACCAAAATGGCAGTATAAGCACTATAATTGAAAAATCTGAATATGGAATGAACTTGTGCTGAGCTGAAGGTATTGTGTTTGGAGGGAACGTCTTTAGGGAAACCAACCAATAGATACACTGTTGAATGGTCAAACTTAGTGAATCACTTAAAGGTGTTAAGATACTATCCAGGGATGTATTCCACCATAAAGCAACTCATGGCTATTTCCACAGGGTTTTTTCATGGTGAAATAAGTGACTTTAGGTGGGAGATGGAAGAAGCTCTTGGATTTTTATCTCATAGGAACGGTTTTAAGCTTCGAAACGTTAAGTATTATTTACCTCTTGTCAAAACTTTAGGGGTAGCCATAGTTCCTGTGTGAAATTCTACTACTTCTCTACCTAGTTGGTATGAAATATCTCACATTTGAGCCACAGTTTTAAAGAGCTGGCGTTCCAGGCATTCAGAGTGGAGAACAATAGCGACATGTGTGAAGTAAATTATTGCCATCCTCCAACATAACGTGCTGTGTCAGTGACCCCACCTCTTCGAATTATTCTTCAAAATAAAAGTTTACAGACACATACACATGCTTAGAATCTTAGCACATTTTGTTATAATAGCCCATTACCATGTCTGCAGCCTCATCTAGAATATCCACTTCTGGAGGGTAAGGCTTGTGTCTTCACCGTTACGATGGAACTGAGCACTTAGTAGGTGTTCAGTGTTTGTTGAATATATGAACGATGACCTCATATAAATGTATCCAGAAAAGGGACTGATCTAAAGAATTCTTGGAGACTTTTTGAGTTCTGAGAATGCAGAAAACTTAGAATTCCTAAACTTGCAGCTGATTGTTTGCAAAATGTATGTTTTTAAGGCCTTCTTTTAAAACATTTGCCTTTTTACTAATCTTGGGAATGATGTATTGAATTTGTAAATTGTAGCTACCAACGGATGTGTGGAACTTTTTAGAATTCATCCACCTGCATTTTTCCCCTTACTTTAAGGCAACATGAAAGTTTTGCTTATAATTTGTATGAAGCATCCTCAAATCATAATGGTATGAGGCTCTGTGTTGCATATTTTGTATAAGAACTTAAAAACTTGTTATTCCTTTTTATTATGAAAACATATATGAAAACTTTATTATGAAAACAAATATATCTAAAAGTAGAGAAAGTACAATGAGCCTCATATATCTTATCACCTACCTGCAGTGATCATCAGATTATAGCTTGTTTTATCAAGTGTTTTGAAACAAATACAGATGTATCATTTCATTATATTTAAGTACGTGTCTCTAAAAGGTAACAACTGTTTTTAAAAATCATGAATACAGTACCCTACTGTCATACCAAAAACTTAACAGTAATCCCTTAATATCATCAGTTATCCGGCCAGTTTTCAAAATTTCCCATCTCCAAGGTTTTACATTTTGGTTTGTTTGAATCAGTATCCATATGACATATACCCACATTGCATTCAGATGGTCTGTTTAAGTCTCTTTTAATCCTGTATGTTCTTTTTTGCTTGTTTGTTTGTTTGTTTGTTTTTGGCCTGCAATATATTTACTGAAGACACTGAGTTATTTGTCCCTTAATTTTCCCCATTCTGCTTCTGAGGTCTGGGTCCCTGGGTTATGCCATGTCATTCACCCAGCCCAATAGAATGGTGACTGATTTACTTAAGTAAATCATAACTGAAGTGCCCTGTTCCCCTGTGGGTTGCATGACAGGGAGAGTGGCCACTGGCTGCCTGTCTAGTGGGGTGGGAGTTGCCTTATATCCATCCGTTTTTCCGTGATTATTGGCCATGACAACAGAGATGGGCAGGTCATTCTAAGCTTTGAGCAGGTTGTCGTAGATAATAGGTTGAAATAAGATCCATAGGCCTCTCCTGAAGTTTATTCCCAGCTGGCTGCTTCTGGGGCCCTAAGGTGCGCGGTGAAGGTCAGTGTTGCAGGTCGGCCTCCCGCTGCCGCTGTGAGAATGAGCCTGAGCTCTGCCCACCGCTTGTGGCTGTGCTCTGGGGCCTGTGGGGGAGGACTGGGTGCGCGCATTTGTGGAGTCTCTACTTTGAGGCCCTGTTGCCAGCGGCATTGCTTGAAGATGGTGAAGTGGGAGGTAAGATTTCCCCCCAAAGAACAGCTGCCAGCCCTTCGTGCAAAACCGAGCTACGAGGGGCCGGCAACTATTTTCATTTGATTACCGAGGCCTGTTTAGCGAGGCACGCTTTTCTCCAGTACCCCGGGTGCAATAACGTGTTGGGCTTCCTTTTTAGTGGTGGAGGAAGAGACCGGTTTTTCCTTGACCGACAGAGGTATGCAGCGTGGCCGGGGTTTTGGCGCCCCCTGCTGGCAGGCGTGTGGTAACAGCACATTTGGGCCTGCCCTACCCGGTGGCCCGAACACTCGTGAGGTTTTTCTCCCCTTTGCCCCTCGGCCCGTGCATCCCACCGCGCCCTGTCTGTCCCCTCCCGAGTCACCTTGGCTCCTCCCGGCGTCCTCGCACTCCGGGCCACCCTCTGACCCACAGTCGCTCCCGCGATGGGACTAGGTAGGATGGGGACGTGGGCCTGATAAGAGCAGAGCTCTAATGCCTGAGTTCCTTCTCCCTGAAGTTCGCCCTGGTGTCAGAGGAGAGGGGAAAGGGGTCCGGGGTCGCTTTCAGTTTAGGGCTGCTGCCACTCAGCCTCAAAAACAACTCGTGTTTTCAGTCCCGCTGAGGTGCCGCGTCATTGCTGAGCAGCCCGGTTATCATTAGTGTCATCATCTTAAGGTACGTTTTCTTCCCGCTGCCTGTGTGGACTTCACGTTTGCTCCCAGTCTCTCACCACTGAGTTTCAGGACATTCATCAAACCCCGGGAGTCTTGGTTCCCCTCCCCTCCTCTCCCCTCCCCTCCCCTCCCCTCCCCTCCCTCGGTCAGAGTGCCCCTTACTGGACCTGGTCAGTTACTGTCTCATGGATGCTGGCAGAAGACAGGACATTAATGAAGTTGCAGAACAGTATCCTAGAAGGAACAAACCTTTCGGAACTCTAGGAACTCTGGCTAACATACTGATGGGTTGGGTGCTTCGGGTTTCAAAATGTGGCTACTGTATAGTTAACTACTGTAAGAATGTTCTATCATCCTTTGACACTCGGCAGCAAGATGGGCACAGCCAGTGGCTGGGCTCTTATTTGAAAACTCTACTTTTCTATAGTTTTAGAAAATACGATAAATCTCGACTTGACAAAAATGATATAGAGAAGGATTTGAAATTTCTTGAAATCACTAATGCTTCATGATGCTCTCAGTTTCTTCCCTGAGGGAAACTCCACGAAGGCAAAGTTAGACTGCTGCCCTCTCTGCTCCTTCCACCAACATATCCACATGGTTGCTTTGTCATGAAGTCCAGGGATGGGGCCTTCTTAATCACTTATACAAGGTTAGTGTGATCTCTTGGGGAATTGGGCAGAAAATATATATCCTATCCTGAAACTGATTGCCCAGAAATCATATGTTCTGTGATGTGTACTTCTTAAGGAATCATGAACTTTAAGAGCACTATTTTTCTAAACACACTTGATAGTGTTCCACTCTTTTCACGTTAAAAACAGTCGACTCACCTTATTGACTCACCTCAACTGTCTACCTTTCTGAATTTAAAATGGTAAGAAGTACTATTAGGATTATTGAGAGCAGTGGAATGTTACAAAGTACTGATTTCACCGGTCGGGTTCCTTGGGGCAGCCTGACATTTGGACACACCTCATGGGTTTCTCAAGAGCAGCCGAGGTTGACAAGCACTGAAGCACAGAGTTGGAACCTGGTGCTAAAAAAGTTAGAGCTCTGCTGTTAAGTGACTACTTAACAGACCTTTAAAGCCTTTTAAATTAAGTGCCATATAACCGGAGGCCTTCTGGATACCGAACACAAGTGTGATATTACAGTTTATTAAATGGTTAGGAGTTGTGGGGAGTGAATGCAGGGAGGGGAGTTGTCACATATGGTAGATCAGGAGCTTCTGTCATCAATGGGTGCTGAAGTTCTTGGGTGAAAAGTAGTGGGATATGGCCCAACATATCACCCCACAAATGATGTACCCATTATAAGGGGGAAGACTGACTTTCCGGTGGAAAGTTAACCAAGTGATTCACCTTGGCACCGCCAGCCCACTTAGAGGCTACAAGGGAGGAGACCATGGTTCTCACCGTCCCAGTTCCTCCCTGGAGACTGACATTCAGCACTAACCATGGTCCCTAACACATAAAAACACTGGATGAATGTTCAACTTCTCTATTTTATTAGTGGCTATTTTATTTTTCTGTGTGCCATGATAGCTGAGAAGAATCAGATTTAAATTAATGTCTGCCAATAGATGTTAACTTCAACTGAGACAGGACTGATTTTACAGATTGGAAGGAACAATGGATTTGAGGCTTTAAAAGGCCTAAATAAAGTAGTATACCCTAGAAGAAAAAAATTTAAAACAGTGTGAAACTTGAGTAGTTAACTCAATTAAAATAGTGTTTTTAATAAAGCACAGTCATGTAGTGGTTCCTAATGTAAATCCTAGTACCACTATCAACTTATAATTTTAAATGTAATTTATATTTTTATATGATGTAAACATAGTTGTAAATGTTTTATTAAATTGTTTCAGTCTTTTTTTTTAAATTTTTTTTTCAACATTTATTTATTTTTGGGACAGAGAGAGACAGAGCATGAACGGGGGAGGGGCAGAGAGAGAGGGAGACACAGAATCGGAAACAGGCTCCAGTCTCTGAGCCATCAGCCCAGAGCCTGACGCGGGGCTCGAACTCACGGACCGCGAGATCGTGACCTGGCTGAAGTCGGACGCTTAACCGACTGCGCCACCCAGGCGCCCCAAATTGTTTCAGTCTTAACACAAGAGTTCACTTAAATGATTTCACGAGAATGTAGCAGTGTCACCTTGGTCTGTGGATCAAACATCTCTAAGGCAGCATTGCTCCACATCTCTCTGGAGAACGTTCACCCTCAGAGGTGCTGTCTGCAAAATGGGTTCGCTGGGCACACTGTGGCAAGTACTGCATACAGTAGTCCTTTCCAAAGGATCATAATTTACGGTAGCATTTTAAAAGCTTTGAAGTCTTACAGGAAAGACACCTGCTCCCTTATGTCCAACCTGGCATTCTCCAAACTTATCTGCCATGGAAATCTTTTCCCCCCTTGTCTTATAGCAATTCCTAGAAACACTTTAGGGAATGCTGCTTTAAAAGAACAGTTGGTCTCAAATGATAATGGTATTTGAGTATCGGGGACTGCCTTATCTTAGTCCATTCACAGCAAGATGGCCATCTGTGAACCAGGAAGGAGGTTCTCACCAGACACTGAATCTGCCGGGGCCTTGATCCTGGACTTGCAGCCTCCAGAGCTGTGAGGAATACATGTCTGTTGTTCATAAGCCACCTCATCTGCGGCATTTCGTTACAAGCAGTCTGAAGGGCCTGAGACAGGCACATAGCAGGATCTGTTTCTGCTCCTGCTTAGATAGTCATCTTTTTCTTTCTTTGGTTGGCGGGGAGGCAGGGTGGAATGATGGTGGTTCTAGCATCTGTTTGAGGAAAGGCAATGGACTGTTTGCTACTGTCACTCCAGTACCACTACATGAAGCCGCTGACAACTGTCAACAGGCTTCCTTCAGCAGCCTTGTATTACCATCATCAGGAGCTGCTGTAATGTTTTGATTATAAAGATATAAAGAGTAGATAAACCATCTAAGAATTCTGTTGCTACCTGACTTCCAATGAAGCATTTGTTCCCGTTTTCTCATGATAAATTAGGGGTCATTAACCATTATAAGAGTCATTTCTAGGCCTTTCCTACCAGTCACTGAACAAATATTAAGTGTCTTCTTGCTAGGCCCTGTGGTGGCGATGTAAAAGTGGAAGGAAATGCTCTTACTGGCATGAGAAAGGGTACTTTGCTCGGAATTACTGGAAATGCAGCAGGTACGGAGTTGGGTTAGAGACATCTTTGAATTTCGCCTGCATTGTGTGGAAGGTATCACAATTGTGGCACGGCAGGGGCGTCTTCCCACCTAGCACAGGACTAATTTTAGGAACGGAACCAGTAGTCTGAAAAATGCTAAAGAGAATGCATTAACACCTATGTTTATAGCCTTAATACATTTAGTACTCTTACGTGTTTCTTCCAACACCACCAAACGATTCTTCAATTCTCAGCAGACACTGACTAGATAGCCTACAGATTCAGTTATGACCCTATCTACCTGGAATCAGTGTCAGATCCCACAGGTTAAGGGCTCAGTCCAACAAGAGTGCCCCCAATTCAGACACCTGTCAAGTGCAGATTGTCACCTGTGCTTCTCACTCACTGGCTATAAATGTCAGCTTCCCAATGACATTCGCCTTGGGTTTGATTCATTTGCTAGAGTAGCTCACAGAACTTGGAAAAAACATTTACTTAAACATTTACCAGCTTATTATAAAGGATACAGATGAACAGCCAGATGGCGAGGTACATAGGGCAGGGTCCCATGCAGAGGAGCGCCTGTCCAAACCCAGTCCCTTGGGGTTTTTAAAGAGGCTTCATTACATAGGCCATTGGTGATTGATTCAACCTGCAGCCCCTCTCCCCTCCCGAAAGGTGGGGGGACTGGGGGGTTGAGAGTTCCAACCCTTGAATCACACAGTTGGTTCCCCTGGCCACCAGACCCCATCCATAGGTTACTCAGGGGCTTTCCAAAAGTGACCTCATTAATGTGACAAGACACCTTTATCACTCTTATCACTTAGGAAATTCCAAGGGTTTTAGGAGCTCTGTGCCAGGAAAGGAGACAAAGACCAAATATATATTTCTTATAAGTCACAATATCACAAGTACTAAATCACACTTTTTCACTTCACAGGTTTATTTTAGCAGCTCAGTTTTATTACATTCTACGTATTTAATATATTTATATTTCTATCCATCCTGCATAGATGGCATATTCATTAACTTTTATAGTTGACTTTTTCATTTGGTATTTGCTGCTACCTGGCCTGAAGAATCAGGAAGACAAATACAACTCGCTTGGTGGAAACATGGTGCAGCATTTCACTTGTCAGCAGAACTCTACTTTGCTGTAGGCTTCAGTGTCAGCTTTTCTTCCTCCTCGTTTTCAAATCCCGAACAGACGAGAGATCTTCCCTTAGGATATCGAGCACAACACTTCCGCAGTTCTTGGATGACAGCCTGACACTTAGATTCCATGTAGTTGTTGGCTGCAAAACAGACACGCAGACCCTAGTCATGATCTCACAGAGCTAAGGCCCGGGGAGGTTCAGATCAGTGCCTCCCACTCCTTTTAACTTTCTTGTATCTCCAGACGTGGAAGAAAGAGGATGTACCCAGGTCCACTTAATTCTTTCTGATGTAGAGACCAATCAACAGGCTAATTACAAATAAAAGCACGATTTACAAAGTGGTTGAAGGAACTTTATATATCATTTCCTTTTCTTTAAAATTGATTTAATAGTCTATGTGCCCTCTTCTAGAACACGGGCAGCTGCAGAATCTCCGCAAGCTCAGAATGGTTCTTACGCTTTTCAAGGGTTGTGAACCCACCCCACGTACCCACCCACACCCTATACAACAAAGACCTTCTGGCCTGCAAAGCCTAAAATATTTACTGTTTGGCCCTTTACAGAAAATATGTGAAGACCCCTACTATACACAGACCCTAAGTCAAGGAGAACTTGACCTAAAGGTTCTAGGTCAGCTGCACTTGATCTGAATCCTCTGCTGCTAAAATGGGGTGCATGGGAGTTAGTCCAGGATTAAAAAAAGAAAACAATTCATGCTGAGTGGTTGAGTCCAGGCTTGGAGCCAGACCAAAGAGGTTCAAATCCTCACTGTGCCCCTTATAGTAGTGTGACCCTGGACAAGTTATATAACTTCTGTGTCAATTTCCCCATCTATAAAATGGGGGTCAATAATAGCATCTACCTCATGGATGAAAGGATTAAATGACTTAATATGTTTAAAATCCTTATGGCTGTGCTTAATGCTAACTCTTAGCCCTTCCACCCTCACTCCTCCCACACTGTAGCAAGGGAGTGTCTCTACCTTGATTCTTGTTCTTCCTTAGCCATAGGTTGCTAATTCAAATAAGGTAAGAATTTATTTGGGAGAAGGAATTGTGAAAAACAGTTTTTACTTTTCTTAAGTTTGGAGGAAGTGAAGAGAATGAATAAAGTAGCATTATCATTATACATTAATATTTTAGATTAAAAGATATTTATGGGGGCGCCTGGGTGGCTCCGTCAGTTGAGCACCCTACTTCGGCTCAGGTCATGATCTCGCAGTTCATGGATTTGAGCCCCGCGTCGGGCTCTGTGCTGACAGCTCAGAGCCTGCAGCCTGCTTCGGATTCTGTGTCCCCCTCTCTCTCTCTGCCCCTCTCTCAAAAGTAAATAAACATTAAAAAGATTTATGAAATATTGCTTACATCATAAAACGAAGAGTCCAAGAATGAAAGGTAAGAGTCAAAGGAAATAAACAAACAAGAGTTTTCTTTAGTGGTGAATCTCTGGGTAAATTTGTAACATGTTTCCTTCTGACCCTTCTATATTTTCATAGGCATTCATCTCCATTAGTTAAATAATGGGAAAGATTATCAAAAGTGTCAGTTTTGAAATTCAAAAAGCCTTGTAGCTTTTTCTATCTGTTCTTCTGCCAATAATCATTTGCTGATTAAAAAAAAAATCTTCTAGCATTTGGCCAAACTTTTTGGCCAATTTAAAACCAGGTTGGGGGAGAAAACCAAGTGGACAAATCACATCAAATATGCTTTACTTGAAATTTGCTTTTACCTTTAAGACTTAGTTGCTAACTTCAGCAGCCTAAATTCCAGTTGTTTTTTTCAACCCCCACTTCCAACCTGATTGCTTTTAAAAAGTGAGTTGTCAGCCACAATGAAGTATAACCAACACATTTAAAACTAGTCTTTTTAAAAAAGGACTTTGCTTGAGGAACCTGGGTTGCTCAGTTGGTTAAGCGTCTGACTCTTGATTCTGGCTCAGGTCATGATCTCGTGGTTCATGAGTTCAAGCCCCTGTGTCGGGCTCTGCACTGACAGCACGGAGCCTGCTTGGGATTCTCTCTGACCCTCCCCCAGCTTATGCTCGCTCTTTCTCTCAAAATAAACAAACAAACATAAAAAAAGGACTTTGCTCAGCTTAGTAACTCTCAACTCTGGCTGTACATTAAAATAACCTGGTTAGCTTTTTAGACTGATTCCTGCCCAGAACCCATCCTCAGGAAGTTCGATTTAATTGTTCTAGGCAAGTTTTTAAAGCTCTTCAGGTGATTCTAATGTACAACCAGGATTGCAAACAGCAAGCTTATATCACATCAGTTTTTATTTTCTGCATCTTTGATGATACAATGAGGCAAATCTTCAGGATAATTACAGAAATATTACATTTGAGAGGAGTTAATATTGTCTGCTAATAAAAAGAAAAATTGGTCTCTTGTAGTTAATTCACAGGTAAAGTGGAAAAATATAAAAAAGCATTTCACATACTACCTTGTAAACATTTCTGTATTTCACAGGCTTGTTTCTGGCACGGATCCTTCTGCGGCATATCCAGAAAACTAAAATAAGAAAAATGATTTTTATTTTGTCTTTTATCCATAAAGACTTTAAAGCCCTTATAGATGGAATTTTCTTCTGAGACAACTAGGTATGCTAGAAAACATTTGCACTAAAAAATACTCTTCCCATTCATAGGATGAATCAAGTGTATTTTTATAATATCCATTTCATTGAATTTGGAAGCTATGAGTAGCTTTACATGAAAAAAGAACCCTTGAATTCAATCAACTCATCTTGAATACTGTAAACCAATGGTGGGCTAGAGGAGCCCACTGCTCAGATGTATCATTCACAGAACCACTCTTGGTAAGTCATTAAACTCCTTGCCGTTTTTCCGTATAATTCATGTGTAAATTGGGGACCATTCCTACCCAACTCCAAGCATTAATGGAAGGACTAAGTGTGATAAAATATATAAAGTACACACAATAGTGCCTGGAAGGAAGGCAGTAAGGACTCAATACATGGTAGCCGTGATTCCCAAGATGTAAAAAGTAAAAACCCTACTTTTAATGTACATAACCAGTTATGACTACTTTAACTCAGGAAATTATCAGGTAGTAAATGCTTTCCTAGGAATCAGCAATATTTGGTGCTATTATTACTTCCTGAGAAAGGTGCTAGGTAAGCAGCTAAAATATTTTTTGGAGCTCTTACAGAAACCAACTTATTTAAAATATCTGTAACCAGAGAACGAATTTAAGTGCCCGTGATTTTGATCGGCAACTTCTAATAATTTGAAGGCACGACTGCAGAAAGGAAAGAGGCCCAGGAGCCTTGGTAGCTAATTTCATTAATTGAAACGACCTCCTTTTGTTTCAGAGCCCCCTAAATTCTCAGTAGATCCAAGTTAGGCCAGTACTGGGATGGGAAACACCGGAGCAAAACCTCGGATATTTACAGGACGGGAGAAGGAAAGGCAGGTGAATTGCTGCAGGGCAAGTAAGCGACAAATAGATGTTGGTGCTGCTAGCAGCTGCTCTCTTCTCTCTAAATCAGTACCAAGTCCGTGGCGGTCAGGTGCTGACTTTTGTGGGACTCATCAGATCCCAGTTCCAGCTGATGATGTCCATGAACGCTTCCATGGCAATTTCCAAAGGAGTCGACTTCAAGTTACGTGTCCTGACTAAGGGCTTTTGTTGACTGGCTTTCTGCCTGTGTAACCCCCTCTCTGCAGTTCCACTTGTGCTGCTGGTCATGACCCTTCCTACGCTTCTGCGTTCTCGAGCAGTTGTTCAACCCACTCCCTCCCCCCAGGCCCACAGGTGGGTGCACTGCAGTGGTGGATGAAGTGATTGCCATGTACTGAACAGAACAGAGGAGCATATCTTCCTAGAATCCCAGCACCTGGAAAAAAAATAGATCATTAAAATCACCACAGCCAGAGAGAGTGAAAAAGAAGGGAGAACGGGGGCTAAATAGAAATACATACCAGGTTAATCATCAGGCAAAAGCTTAAGCAACAGCTCCTGTACTCCCCTGACCTGTCAGAAAAAGAAAAGTTTATAGAGTACTCCGTTGTAAGAGCCCCAGTACAATGCAAAATGATTAAGCAACATGGGTACCATTAAATGATGCTGGATCTGCCACAAGCGAGAGTTGTTGTCCATGTAGCGCTCCTCAGGGTAGAGTTGCCACATGAGAGGTAGCTGGGAGGTAAGAAGGTGACTCGGCCTAGCTGCGTCACCTAAGGGAACCTGAACTTGCTGGACTCGTGCCCTTAGGAAACTCGTCTCCTAATGGAAAAAAAAATGATCAAAAATAAAAGCAAAGGTTTCAGGATACTGAGACTGGCTAGAAACCAAGTTGCTTCAAAGCAAAATCGATAAAAAATAAGCAAAATACAAACACTTACCTCTTCCACGACGGCCACCCACGTGCGCTGGTATTCGTCGCGGTAGATACCCTCTTGGTGAACCCAGAGGTGATCGGGTGGAGCCCCTGCATCCTCTCCTGCCATTCTGGGCTTTGGGTTCCAATTCTAGCCCTGCTTTTCTCCACCTAAGCCTGCAGCACCCGCGCACAGGACACAGGTGTGACTTTTTGGGTTTGAATGAACTCGCCAGTGAGCAAGGTGACCCGGTACTAGCAACACCAACCAGAACCAAAACTCATACACGTCTACTTGCACAGCCTAAACAGAGCCGAGGCCATCTGAAGCTGCCTGCAGGACACTGAAGTGACGCTCAGCAGTGTCTTGGGTAATGCTAACTGTTGACTGCAAAGCACGCAGCTCCTCAGGAAGCCAGGCAGTGGTCTCCCAATCTTTGCATTTACAAAGCAGCATCTGACCAAGTGTGGTTAGCAACGGAGTGTGCACAGCAGGGTGCTAAGGGCACTCAATTGGGCAAGAAAGCCGTATAACAACGGACCTGGGTGTGCCGTATCTCCCAGGTAAAAGTCCCTTCCAAACAGCTCCATTTTTAAAAGATTGTGAAGGCTGAATTATGTGCGTTGCTAAATTGAAATTAAAAGTTTGTTTTAAGACAAACGACCTATTTGTCAGCTTACTTAGAAAGGTTACTTATGCCAGTTGGGCATTTCCAGAAGGGGGTTTTCATATTAGGGAAAATATTTAAGATAGCTTCATGGAATTCTAAAGCTGCAAAACACCTTGGCGATCATGGTGATTTGAGGCTGAGAGCAAATGATAGTTATCCATCTAGGTCCTTGTTTCATTTTAATAATGCTTCAGGATGTCACAGGAGCCCATTTCTCCATAGAGGTGTGCGTTTAAATTCTGATTTCCCAAGTCAGAGGGCCAGAAAAACCCCTCTGCTCTTTGGTGTAAAGGAAGCAAAGGTACTGGGCAAAATCCTTCCATCACACAGATTAGGCTCTAACCCCATAAGGATCTCTTTGTACCTGGCTTCTACTGTCACGGCACAATTTCACTGTATTTCTACCTCTGACAGCACAGATAGAGCATTGGGGGATCTGCCCCCACAAAACAAAGGCCTCCTGTTCCCCTTGGGTGGCCTTTAGGTAGAAGAGGAGCTGCCACACACCTTTGGAGGTTGTTAAGCCCTTAAACTGAGACTGTCCACAGCAAATGAGATGCCAGAACAGAGGATGATGCAGCCCAGGAAAAAGCTAGAAAGAACTAACTGAACTAAACCAAATCCTCTTTTCAAGGACAACAATCTGAGTCTGATTTTTTCCCCCCTTAACAACTGTTAGTTCACCATCCCTAAAAGTAGAAAATATCTTTTATAGAGTTAGGAAATGGTCTTATCTCAGTGGTTAATTTCAGAGCATTATGGTTGCTTCAGCCATTGTATCCTGAATGGAGGTGACTCTGAGCCCATCCTAACCTTCTAGGCCTCTCTCCTTCCAAACTCACCTAAAGTGGAACCCCTTCCCCTTCGCCAAATCCCAGTTTCTCTCAGTTATCTTGGACTTCATCTTGTTCAGTTGCTACATCCTATCTGTCACCAATTCTAGGAAGCACCACTACCACTGTATTTGAGACTAATTTTCCCCTAAATACTAGGCTCATTACTAGCTCCAAAGGTTTGCTCTTGCTTTCTCCTTGCCTAAAATGCTTCCACAGGCCATTTTCTGTATGCCTTTTAGGACCACTGCAGCATTTATGTCTAAGCTCTTACTCATATTTTGGCCTCTAATTTAAATTGCCTTGCACATTTGCTTTGCTTATTTCACAACTCCTGTCTCCCTTCAAAGACCGTATTATAAGCTCTTTGATTCACAGGAATGATACACTACTGAGCACCCCAAGTCTCAAATACTAGTCAGTGTCCTTGTGAGTAGGTGGACATATATGCTGACAAGGGAAATGGATAAATATCACATACACAAGAGTAGAGATTGATTCTCTAGGTATACTATATGACTACATATTTTTTGAAAGCTATTTTTTTTTCCATTTAGTAGACACAATCATTCTCCCTCTCCTCTTCCCAAGGGCTTTTGGAAAAGAGAGATAAACAAAAACCAAGTAAATACGAATGTTAAAATAAAGTATATTAATGTCTGGATTTTGAGTACAAAAGAAGTGTGGCCATTTAATAAAAAATAGAAACCAAGTGTTAAGGGTTTCAGTATCGTTTCAAGTTCACAGATTCACTCACAGACAACCATCAATATCCTGACATTTAAATTTGTCTTGGATAAAAAGTGAAATCTTAGTGGTTATGCTGACATTAAAAGGGAATGATTCCAGTGGTATAGAGGGCAAACAAATTGGAGATGATAGTGTGAGTTACTATGAATCACTACAAAGAGGCCCATGAGTCACTACAAAATATTCTCAGAAGAAAGGCAGTGTGATGTGCTGCTGTGACCTAAAGACCAACATGCTGGGCATCAGCAGCATGAGCCTGGGAACAAACCCCAGCACATGACCCTGGACTTGTGTGTGCTACCACTTAGACACAGCATGAAGGCCCAGTGAAAGGCAAGGGCAGTGGCCAAGGGACTGAGAAGCTGCCATGTGAGCTCAAAGCACAACATCCTTACCGAAGCAGAAAGTGCCTGGGAAAGCGTGAGATCAAAGACCACAAAATACCAGGTTGTAGGAATTGAGCACCATTTCTCTAAAATATCATTCCTGGAACACTTGTCCCTACCTGTCTCTTTGGTCAAATAAGTTTGGGAATCTATAGTTGTAAAAGCCGTGGCAAGTTACACAGTAAGGTGGCTTTATTTTGTTTACCATTTCCCGAATTTATTTGACTAGAGAACATTTTTCTGCACGTGAACCTTGTTCACAAACTTCAGAACTCCTTAAACTACTATGAATCTCTTAAATACTCAAGATAAACTGAGGTACACGGTGCAATGTAATACACAGAACATAAACTTGTTTCCCTCAACTCCAAGGAATACTACCATGTGCAAATTGAAATGGATTCAAACAGTGCTTATATTAGGTTTATCATCTTTTAAGGTACTAATACAGATCGTCCCCATGGGGGTCACGTTGTGTTATGGTCAGAGACCATAGTGGCCTACATGGACTATTTACTAGTATGGCATTTCGTAAGTTTTGTTTTGAATGGATGATATATAATATAGGAGGGCTTTCGTAAGGAGTATAATTCAATTCACAGGCGTTTGGACAATTTTTAAGTATTAATTACTTGAAGACACTTTACTTGAAGTGAATTAATCACCTGATTTAATTACAATGGGTGAAGTTACTCAGAACGTGTTCACTAGAGTTAGTCTGGCCTGGGTATGAATCCTGATTTTATCAGTGACTACCTTTGTGACTAGACAAATTAACCTGTCTAGAGTTCAGTTTTTTGAGGTGTAAAATGAGAAACAAAGAACGTATTGATCATCATCAGCAGCAGTTATTTACCACTTTTTGTATGTTTTATATGTATATATATACATATTATATATACTATATATATATAATATATATATAGGAAGTTGTGGACTCTGATTCTAATTGGGGCAGTTTCCATATAAAGGTATATCAAGGCTTAGTAGAGTGTCTAGGACATAAGTTTGCTGTAAATGTTAAGTTTTTTTTCTACCGCAATTAAAGATTTAGAAATGTGCAATGCAGCGGCGAGTATTATGAAAGTCAGAGAGTATCATTCTCCAATTTGAGAGTAACTGAGAGCAACGACAAAGGAAGGGGTGTTTTTTGTCTTGAAGGTATCTAAAGGTACTTTATAAAGTCAGAATATTCCATTGCTGGACATAATAATGAGAAGAATGGCCATCCTTGTCCTATTACAGCAGGGCATATTCGCCATGAACAGTATCTGGAAATAATATATGGTGCAAACTTGACACTTTAGAGAAAAAATGTAGATCGGTTCAATGTAATCACACACTTGAAGTTTTGTCCCATATTCATGAGTATCAGAATGAATCACGGACACAGGTGCCATGTGAACCTTAAGCATTAGGTCAAAATGGAGGTTGGTGGCATATATGTGACAGATAATCCCAGTGGATGTGGGCCCTATCTGTGGTGGGGAGAGTTGGGTTGGAACTGACTTCGGAGAAAAGAGCAAAGCATCAACACCTCTTCAAGTGGAACGTTGGGAATGTTCCCTTTCCAGTACTGCCATGTCTGCCTGGCTTCAACACTACACAGGGAATCGAGAAGCAGATCAAAGAAACATAAACACTGATGGGCTGTGGAGGCGGCAAGGCATAGATTTTCCTTTGCTTTAGAATGGTTCCTCACATCCACGTGTCATTCCTAAGCTTGGGAGTGGAAAGATCTGTACTTTTACCCGTGGCACGCTTGCCATTCCTGAAAAGAAAAGGACTTTTACGTACAGTTTCACCATATCTGATATCATCAGGACAAGGAGAGAGCTGAGGACACTTGTAGTGTGGATATGGGCTGCGATACATCCGACCTTCGGTGAAAGCTCACGGCCCCCATTCCCGTCCCTGTATCAAACAAGCAGGTACCTAAAAGCCAAGCTTCAGAGTGATACTTTTTCCGATACAGTATAGCACTGTTTCTGGAAGAGGTTACTCACATGAATATAATGTTTCTTGGGCTACTTAATCCGCCTCAGGAGCCGCGAGGCTAAAACTTCCAGGTCCCCCGCCCTGGGCCACTCAAGGCAGGATCGGGACGTGAGCCTGGGGCGGGCCGAGGTCACCCGAACCGAAGTTAGGAGGCGAGGGCCGGCAACCGGAAGTGCTCCGGGGAGAGTTGTACGAGATTCGGGGCCGTAACTTGGAAGCAAACCGAAATAAAATAAAACCTGAACTGTCTTAGGACCCAATTTCAACCGAGCGTCCCCCGGACTCAGGAGGCCGGCGCGCGCGGCGAGGCCGCCTTAAAGGGCTGTCCCCGGAGCGTGTAGGCCGCGTACGGCTCTCTTCGGCGGGCGGGCAAAATGGGCGCGGGCGCTCGACAGGCGCCGGCCCGGCCGCCCGGGCGCCGCTCACAGACCACGTCCGCCCGCGGCCCTCGAGCGCCGCCTCCCTGCCGACCCCGCCACCCGGCCTGACGCCCCGACCGCGGCCGGCTACCGCCCTCCGCCCGACGGCCACGCCCGCCCCGACCGGCGCGGGCGTCTCCCAGGTGCCGCCGGGCCGGCCCCGCCCGGCCCCCGCGCCCCGAGCCCCGCCTCCGCGTGCCCGCCTCGCGCCCCGCCCCCACCACCCCGCCCCGCCCCGCCCCGCCCGCGCTCCTCAAGCCCCGCCCCCGCGGAACCCGCGCTCCGGAGCACCCGGTTGGCCAGGCCCAAGTGGGCCCGAGGCGGACGTGAGCGCGGCCGGACCAAGATGGCGGTGCAGGTGGTACAGGCGGTGCAGGCGGTTCATCTGGAGTCGGATGCTTTCCTGGTTTGTCTCAACCATGCTCTGAGCACAGAGAAGGAGGAAGTGATGGGGCTGTGCATAGGGGAGGTGAGTAGCGTAGTTAGCCTGGCCGGAACCCTGCTGAGCAGTCCCAGTGCGGCCCCGGGGTGGGTGCCGGCAGCGCCCGGGACTGCGGGGGCCACAGGCACCCCGGACTCAGATCCTTGGACTGATCCTCCGGATGGTCCCGGAGTGAGGACTCCGTTTCCTTTGTGTCTTCACGCTTCTTTGGCTTCCCGCAACCCCCCAGCGACCTGCATAAGCCTCCGGGTGGGCCTTGTAGTTTCCCTTCTAGTCTGTGCTTTTCTTTACATCTGGATTTACCACCCCATTGACCAAAACCGCAAGTCAGGCCATAAAGACATTAGAGCATAACGAGGATAGCACCGTATTACAAAGCAACCAACCACGATCAGTACCCCTTCTCTCGCATCCAGTCTTCTTTCTGCAAAGCCTTCTAACTGTATTAGACAACCACAGAGAGAAGACGGTTGCAAAGACGCGAAGGTTTCCGCTGGCTTAAGTGTTGCACAGGGAGTAAAGAGGATGAGGAAATACAGCTTGGTTGTTTACAATCCAAAAATAAGAATTGTCCAGTTGTTCATGCCTCCCTACAGAAACACGTGACCCAATTTTCATATAATCTGCATCCATGTACATCAAACTAGTGATCAATAATGTTTTCTGCTTTCTCCCCACTCTAGTTGAATGATGACACAAGGTAAGATTATATTTCTTTACTGATACCTTTTGACCTATATGTTATTCTTAACTGAAACATTACAAGTTTTGCAATATTGTATACGATTTGTATTAAGACAAGTTTCGCAATATCGAATGCCATTTGTATTTTAATTTACCATTATGAGTCTGGAGCCCCCGTACTGATAACTTTGAATTTCACTCCAACCCTGAATGTTGGTTTCCACCTTACTTCCTAGTACGAGTACTGTCGGTTGATATACATATGACCTTATGTGAAAAATATGGGTGGGAATACCAACATGATAACTGAACCTGTGAAAACTCTTACAATTGTTCACTGATACGGCGCTCCTACCTTCTTTTTCCTTGGTTGATATATTTTACATTCTCTGCCCCCTGAAACAACAATGAAATACAGGTAATTTTCTTTCTGGCATGTGATATGCAATATTAAAAGACATTTCCCCTTATTAACCCATTCCTTCCTTTAAATGGTCAATGGCTTTCTGCTTGCCCTTACAGCACCCTTCAGTGATCTCAGAAATGCCCAGTGGCTTGAATGTGTCACTTGGCAAAAGCTTTGGGTTACCTTTATTTCAAACAGTAGCAAGCCCACCTCCTCAATACCCAGGATTCTATGCGTTTGGCTTTGCCAGTGAACACACTATACACTTAGCCACTCTTCCTTTGTCTCTGATCAAGTTTTCATTGCAAAAACTGCTAAACCTGTTACTTTGCTTTAATACCTTTTTATATTACAAACCTCAGTTCCCCTTTTTTTTTTCTAATTTATTCCCAAAAGGAGTGACTCCAAATTTACATATACCGGAACTGAATTGCGCACAGTTCCTGAAAAGGTATGTGTGCTAGAATGTTGCATGATGGAAACTTGCCATTGGGAAGGGATTTCTGTCCTCACATGGATGATCTCAGCCAGGGATTAATCTGGTTTGTGCAGGCCCACATTTTTGGCTGGGTACACTGTTCTCTCTAGTAAAATCAGCTGAAGAGTCTACTCACTAAGAATGGACCTAATTTTCTACTCCTTGTAGCAAATTCAGATGAGTACTCACTCTCAGCTCTCCTCCTGGCTGTCATCTGTCTGCCTGTTTTCTGGCCTCTCTCCCACCCTCCTTGAGGCATCTCACTGGTACACTGCCTTGAGATCTGGTTCACATCACTGTTGTCATCTCCTTATCCCAGATCCCAGTACCTACTCGGGCA
This sequence comes from Acinonyx jubatus, assembly GCF_027475565.1. NCBI lineage: Eukaryota > Metazoa > Chordata > Mammalia > Carnivora > Felidae > Acinonyx > Acinonyx jubatus. The sequence continues at coordinate 123,944,002 of NC_069389.1, forward strand.
GCCCCTCTCTTACAAGCAAATTATCCATAGTTCATAATTGATAGTCTACCTTGACTCTTCTCCTGTCTACAATTCCGCCTCACCTTTTCTGACATGTCCTAGCTTTCACCATCTGGTATAATGCTTCTCAAGCTAATTCTGATATAGGGCCATTTCATTCATTTTCCAGTATGTTGCAAACCAATGCCTTTGAAAAATACAATAAAAATCAATTATGCCTTCCTACCAAGCACATGACAGACATGATAAAGACCATCAGGCAACAACTCCATCTATTTATTACCCCTATATCCAAACTTTTCCATGTTGACCACTCTGCCTCCTTTCTTACAGATTCTTCACAGACCTTGCTTATCAAATATCCTCTCTTCTGAGTCTTCAACCTTTTCCTGTTATCTGGCTTTTTACCCTTTGGATACGAATGTGCTTAAATTACTCTCATTTTCAGAAACAACAGAAAAATAACTTTTTAATCCCACATATTCCTGTAGTCACTACTCTTATATCCTTCTCTGAATAGTCAGACTTCTTAAAAGGGTAGACTATAATCATAATTATTTCTTTACTTTCTCCAGTCACACACACCAAGGTCTGGTTTCCAATTCTGTCTCGCCAGCCACCTCACCATTGCTACTATATCAGGTGATGACATCTTGAGGCTTATCTTCATCTTTCTCCATTGTAAATGGCAAGATTTCATTCCTTCTGATGACTGACTAATATTTCATTGTATACGTGTACACACCACATGTTCTTTATCCACTTGTCAGTCAGTGGACATTTGGGCTCTTTCCATAATTTGGCTATTGTTGATAATGCTGCTGTAAACATCAGGGTGCATGTATCACTGGGGGAATTATTAAGTTAATAAATGGAAAGCATTTTTCCAAGTCCCAGACACATGGAAATATTGTGCCATTCTGATTGCTGTTGTTAATATCCAGTCCTAGCTTTCCATTTATTAACTTAATAATTCCCCCAGTGATACATGCACCCTACTGCTTATTTCAAGTTTAGGTCAACACAGGCATGTTAAATTAACATGTTCAAAACTGAACCTTCGTCTTCTTCAATCCCACTCCTCCAACATTTGTCATGCCACAGTAGTTCCCAAGCCTGGGGGCACCTTGGAATTACCCTGTAACCTTTACAAAATCCTGATGCAAACTTCCTTGGTCTGGGGGTGAGACCTAGGCAGCAGGAGTTTGAAAAACTCCCCAGGTGATTCTAATGTGCAGCCATGTTTGGAAACCTTGTTGCCATTCAGAACCGTAAATTGCCCTCATATTGTTTCCAATGCTTCATCCCAGCTATTTCTATCTTACTAGAGGTCCTTATTGCTTCTTTTCTTGAATATTTGCTAGCCTCTCCACAGTCTCCTTGCCAGATTTTCCCCAAGGAAGGCTGGACAAGCCATATTTTGCTGGCCTTTGTTCTATATGAAGATAGAGGAGCAAAAGGAACTTTTGAGACTGAAAAGGTATAGAGGCCAGTCTAGCTAAGCTAGAATATCTTATTTCTTATGTGACTGTCACTGTAACAGGATTCCTCAAGCCCTTCAGCTACCTGTGGCTTTCAGGGACATCTATCAGACCTTAGTTGCCTTTATTTATGCTTATTTTGTTTTTCATCTGTTCCTGGGCTGGCTGGTCTTGCCATCCTGAACTTCATTTGCTCATTCCTCTAGGCACTGAAACCCTCTTAGCCTATAGAGACAGAAAAAAGTCACCCTGTGACTCAACTCCTACTAAAATACATTCCTAATCTTAATGGTGTAATTTTATTTTTCAAGAGTCCATGTCCTCATCTGGAATTCTGTGTCAATTTGTACTGGCCAAATAGATGTTAAGCTTCATGAGTTCAGTGACCTTATCTTTTTAGTAGATGTTGGCATGGCATATCTTTTTCCATCCTTTTATTTTTGGTCTTTTTGTGTACTGACATGTAAAGTGTGTTTCTTGGGGCGCTTGGGTGGCTCACTTGGTTAAGGGTCCAACTTCAGCTCAGGTTATCATCTCACAGTTTGTGGGTTCGAGCCCCATGTCAAGCTCTGTACTGACAGCTCGGAGCCCGGAGCCTGCTTCAGATTCTGCATCACCCTCTCTCTCTGCCCCCCCCCCCCCCCCCACTGCTCATGCTCTCTCTCTCCCTCAAAGAATAAATAAACATTAAAATAAAGAACCTCCTTTCCGATTTCACTCTTATCCCTGCAACATCTGCAAGTGTCACACCCATCTTTTCCCATGAAACTCTTGAACCATTTCATTCTTCTGCTTTTCACTCCTCTGCTCCCTCTGCCCACACTGTTCCTTGCCTTTATTTACGTCCTCCCCTGCTACATCAGCTTATCTTCCTTCCTTCCTTCATGATCCTTTCTAAACTTAGATCTGCTTTCTGTGTTCCACTGAGTTTCAACCTTGAAATTTTAGAGTTAAACTTGACAACTTCCTTTCCTCTATCATCCATGGGCCAATAAGCTAACAAATCTTGGGGATTCTTCCTTCTTAATGAATGTCAAATCTGTTTCTTCCATGTCTGCTATGTACTTAGCCCAGTATTTTATCATTATCCCACATTCAGACTCTTTGAAACAATATTCTTCTGGCTCATCTTGCAGATCATGGTATCTGAGGCCCTGTATAGTTTTACTCTAACTTTTCTTAGCCTTACTATCATTCCACCTCAAGTTCTCTGTTTAAACCAGTTGGCCAACTTGTCTCCCAAACATCTCACTCATATCCATTTGGCATCTAGAGAAGTTCTGTACACACCCACGCACACATATATGCATGCATGCACATACACACACACACACATGCACACACACGCACACTACACTCAGAGCAGTTGGGAAATTGTACACTTGTCAGCCTATGAAGACTTTTTTCTAGTCTAAGTGACTCCATTCCTCTGCTCTTGTATTGATTTACTACATTACTTCATTATAGTTTCTGGTATGATACTTGCTGCTTAACCAAATTGTTAGCATTTTGAACACTTGGATTGTCTGCACTCTGACTGTATCCTTTTCTGTGAGAGTAACTCACACATCGTTGTAAATCAAATGATTATTACTGGATCATTCATAAAGCTCTTCCTTCATTCAAATATTAGCCTTTATATTTTGTTTTGAAATGCATATATCAAGGTTGGATGTCTTTTATTTGACATATTCTCTTATGATAAAAATTTGCAGTTTTCTAAATAGAATTTCTAACCTAATCGTGTAATTCAATGCAATTGTATAATTGCAGGGAAACATGTTACTGCAGAGACAGAAGTAAATATTTCTATGGATTTTCCTCCAGGTTGACACCGTCAGAATTGTTCACATTCATTCTGTCATCATCTTGCGACGTTCTGATAAGAGGAAGGATCGAGTGGAAATTTCTCCAGAGCAGCTGTCTGCAGCCTCAACAGAGGCAGAGATATCCTTACTGGTCATTAAGAAGCTTTCGTGCTTTTACAGGTGCTGGGACTTCCAGGCCAGGCTCCTCTGTCTCCTGCCTAAGGAGATTTCACAGGTTTTCTTCCTGGTGACTCTCTCCCAGTTCGCATATTTACCTGTGAGAGCAAATTGTTTGCTTCATCAGAATTTCTTTCCATTTTTCCTTTTGAGTGGCTTTTATTGGAAAAATTAGAAATTTCTAACGTTCCTGCTCTTAAATGCCAGACGATCCCAGTGTCAAGTATTGTGACAGTGATCTCTGTGGGGCAGTTCCCTCCTCCTTCCTTTCATTCCCCCATTGCCCCTCTCCAGTCTGCTCTGCCCACCTCCCCTCACCCCAAGTTTTCCATGATTTAATTTCCAGGCCCTTGACTATCTTAGTCTCTACTCATTGGAGTTGAGGCTGCCTCTCAAAAAAAAAATGCATTGCTGAAAACTGAATGCAATATTCCATGCTAAATATAACCAAAAGTAATCAAATGGGAAATTTTCTTCCTATGATCAGGACTTCATATGTCCGCTATAGCAACTTAAATTTGCATCAATGGCTTTTAGTAATTCATTGGGTTGTTTTTTTTTTTTATTAAGTTTATGTTGTCAGTTAAAAAGTAACTTTTAAAACTAGGTGGTTCATATGCATAGTATAAACTTTCAAAGGTACAAAAACGTGTGAAAAGTAAGTATTTCTCTCCAATGTCTATGTCCCAGTACCCTCATGGTCTGTCCCTGGACATAACCAGGGTTATCAGGTTTTCATGTATCCTTACAGGTAAATTCTGAGCATACAGAAACATACATGAATATTTTCTTTTTTTAAAAAAAACTATTTAACACACACACATATATATAATTATATATAATAAATGTTATATATTATATATATTATATACTATCTATAAATGGTAACATAATGATATATGTATATTATATATATATATCATAGCTCATGACATTGCATAACAGCATATCTAGACAATCATTTACATCACTATATAGAGATACCTCATTCCGTTGTGTGCAAATTGTAGCCCCGGGTGACTTTTCTGGCCTCACACACATGTTTAGGCTCTCTGTAACCTGCTGGGCAGCACTGTAACCTTGCACACACTGCATTTCACAGACATGCACATGTACATGTATGATGGAGTCCTAGAGGGTTTCCCCTCCAGCAGTGTGCGAGAGTGCCTGTTTCCCTGAACCTTCACAAACACTGTGGGTTATCAGAGCTTTTTGTTTTTGTGCTGCCAGGGCACAATACTTGTGTTAAGGAAATTAGCTCTTTGTGATAAGGATACTGATTTTTCTCAGTTTATTCATGATGTATGTATATTTCTCCAATCAAATTGTTTTTGCCTTTTTATATAATCAGATGTATCAATCTCTTACATACGTTTTGCAATCTTTTTTTAAACTCTATTTTGAAATAATTATAGATTCCTGGTAAGTTGCAAAAATAGTATAGAAAGGTCTTTGTACCCTTCACCCAGTTTCCTCCAAATGCTACATCTTAAATCATTGACAATACAACATGGAAACCAGAAAACTGACATTGATACAATGGGTGTCATTCTATGCCATTTTGTCACGTGTGTAAATATATGTGACCACCACAGTAGTCAAAATGCCGACTTGTTCCATCACCATATAGATTTGTCTCATGCTCCCTGTGTATAAGTCATGCTCACCCCGTCAAGCTTTGGCTCCAACTCCTGTTCTCCATCTCCCAGAACACAAGTGTATAAAAGTGTTTATAATTGTGCTTATATATTATAAGTTTGAGATACACTCCCAAGATGGGGGGGGGGGGGCGGTGACTGGATACACTGTTGCATGTTACTGCATGCATTGACATCACGGTGTAATTACAATGTAATTGACATTACAATGACTCTCTGTTAAGAATTTACTAAACATCTTGTGTGCTCTTCACTGCTGTTGGAGGCGGAATTCCCTCAATGTGCAGTTGAAAAAAATGGGTTTAGAGAAGTTAAGTAACCTCTTTTTGCATCTAAAAATAAAAATATATATATTTAAAAAGTATTCTTTCTCAGATTTTTGTTGTATAGAAAGGATTATTTTGTTTTAACATAGTGATTTGCAGGAAAACAAATCAGCATTTTGTAAGATAGCAAAGCAGCAGCAGAAAGGGACAGTGTCTTATTTCTAAGTTGAGTTCTTGTATCAAATTAGAGCACCAGATAGAGTTATGGGAAATTTTTGTCTCTAGGACAAAGGAGGAAAATATTCTCTTGCAGTATATTTCTTGACACATGAGGAGACCAAAGTAGGGGTCTTTGTTCATTTGGTCTCTGAAACCACCCTAATTGCTATTGTTGATACTGGCAGGCTGCCAGAGACAAATCAAATGAGTTTTTAAAACCTTGTATTTCTTTTTCAAAAATATGAGTATGATGGAGCTAGAGAGAGGATTGAAGATTTACTCACCTTGATAATATGAGTTCCAAAGATTTAGATAAGCTACTTTTCAGATAGCGCAGTGATAAGTATTTGAGTGATCAAACATTAGTAAGTTGGATTAAGAGGATGTAACTATTTACAGTAATGGAAGCCAAATAGAGTCTAGTTTTATTTTTTATTTATTTATATTTTTAAAGTTTATTTATTTTTGGGAGAGATAGTGCATGCACACAAATTTGGGAAGGGCACAGGGAGGGAGAGAGAGTTTCCCAAGCAGGTTCCACGCTGTCAGCAAGGTCATGACCTGAGCCAAAATCAAGAGTCGGAACTTAACCAACTGAGCCACCCAGGTGCTCCTTATTTATTTACTTTATTTATTTATTAAAATTTTTTTAATGTTTATTCATTTTTTGGGAGACAGAGACAGAGCACAAGCAGGGGAGGGGCAGAGACAGAGGGAGACACAGAATCCGAAGCAGGTTCTAGGTTCTGAGCTGTCAGCACAGAGCCCAATGCAGGGCTTGAACTCAGACTGCAAGATCATGACCTGAGCTGAAGTCGGATGCTCAACTGACTGAGCCACCCAGGCGCCCCTTTATGTACTTATTTTTTTTAACAATTTTTTAAAATGTTTATTTTTTTGAGAGAGAGCGAGAGACAGAGCTCGAGACGGGAATGGCAGAGAGAGAGGGAGACACAGAATCTGAAGCAGGCTCCAGGCTCTGAGCTGTCAGCACAGAGCCCAATGCCGGGCTCGAACTCACAGACTGTGAGATCATGACCTGAGCCAAAGTCGGATGCTCAACCGACTGAGCCACCCAGGTGCCCCTTATGTACTTCTTCTTAAAGTAATCTGTACACTTGACTTGGGGCTTGAACTCACAACCCTGAGATCAAGAGTTGTGTGCTCTAGGGACTGAGCCAGCCAGGTGCCCCAAATTGATTCTATTTTTAAAGTTTATTTATTTATTTTTGAGAGAGGGAGAGTGAGGGTGCAGGGGAGGGGCAAAGACAGGGAGAGAGAGAATCCCAAGCAGGCTCCATCCACGCTGTCAGTCCAGAGCCCAATGCAGGGCTTGAACTCACAAACTGTGAGACCATGATCTGAGCCAAAATCAAGAGTTGGACGCTTAACTGACTGAACTACCTAGGTGCCCCAATTCTATTTTTTTTAAGTTTATTTATTTATTTTGAGTGAGAGCGCAGGAGGGGCCAAGAGAGAGGGATAGAGAGAATCCCAAGTAGGCTCCCCGCTGTCAGTGTAGAGCCCAACGCAGGGCTCAAACTCCCAAACCGTGAGGTGATGACCTGAGCCAAAATCAAGAGTCGGACAGTCAACCAATGGAGCCAGCCAGGTGCGCCCTGATTCTATTTAAAAAAAAAAAAAATACTTTTGGCTTTCAACAGGAGGTCTGGGAAATTCTGGGCATTGATCTTATTTCATTCTTTTATTGATATTAAATTGGACTAGGTTTATTTTAAACCTCAGAATGCTTTCTGAGCCCATAAGCATCACAAATTTTGTTCCCACAAGTTGAAAATACCTTGACAGACACACAGGTTGGCTGAACTAACAGGTCGCCCCATGAGAGTTGTGGGCTGGTATCATTCCCATCCTCATATAACTGTTTGGCCTTCACATGTTGGTAAGTATTATGGGCTTGCAATGTTTATTATCTTTAGCAATCAGTATCATCTTTCCTTCTCCATTACATGAACTACAGTTATTTTAAACCATACTTTATCCTTAAACAGCTGCCCTTGTCCATGACCCTGGGATCATAACGTGAGCCCAAATCAAGAGTCAGATGCTCAACTGACTGAGCCACCCAGGCACCCTGTCATATTGTTTTTAGTAGAGCTAAAATTTCAGTACTCCATTTTGACTTTATTCATGAAACCACAACTAACTAAAACCTGACAATTGGCTGATACCTCAAAAAATTTAAATTGTAACTGAAAATTGCTGATTGCTGAATACCACTGTCCAGTACCCTCCCATTTGCAATACTCAAAGGTGTCAGGTGTGAAAGCTACAAAATTGAGGTTTAACACATATTCCATCCTAGCTGTTGGGGCTCTCAACCTACCTCCTCATCCCTCTAATCAGTGTAATGTAACAAAATTCTTATCTCTTTTTTTTACTGCTTTTCTTGAGTCATGGTGATTTTTGGTGTCTACCTGACTCTTTTTTTTAAGGTTTTATTTATTTATTTTGAGGTGGGGGGAAGGAGAGGCAGAGAGAGAGAGAGAGAGAGAGAGAGAGAGAGAGAGAGAGAATATGAATCCCAAGCAGGCTCCACGCTGTCAGATCAGAGCCTGACATGGGGCTCGAGCCCACAAACCATGAGATCATGACCTGAGCCAAAATCAAGAGCTGGACAGCGAACCAACTAAGCAACCCAGGTGCCCCAAAGGTTGTTTTCATAGCTATAAATGTAGTCCTGTAAAACCGTAATATCACTGAATAAATCCAGTGTTTGATTTTATCTAACTTCTACTCAAAAATAATTGCTGTTTTCCTGCCACCCATTAACACTAAAATCAGATTTGCTTCTAATTTCTCCCATGGTAGTACCATCAGCCAGAAAGGAAGAAGTACCAACCATTAATGAAGGAAAGGTTAGAGAGTATATATTCCTGAACAATATTGTCACTATGGTAATAAGTTAGAATGGAAAATTTTCTGGTAAAAAAAGAAACTCTAAGAGCTTAGGAAAAAAACTATCAGTCTCTGAACTGGAACACCCATTCAGAGACTGATTGAGTTTTCCCCTCAGGGGCAACAGATCCAAGCTGTTAAACAAGAACCTAGGGAGGCATTTGCAATGTAGCAGTAAGAGCAGTAGGGCAAGTGACATCTTTACAAAAGGCAGTTAGGAAAACAAGGGTATTGCAGAATGTAACTGAACAAAAGAATCAGCTAAATAGTGAAAATGACTAAGGAACCAAATGAAAAGAATTTAACACAAAGTAAATTTGGAGACTAGAGCATTGAGATCTTATCTTGAAAATAATATCTAACTGGGTAAGAAAAAGGAATAAATAACAAAATGGAATAAAGTCTATGCTCAGCGATGCTTTAAAGAGTGTTAATTTTCTTTCTAAACTGCAGACGGGAAGGTCAGAGAGTTATCACACCAGGAGAGCTGGGAACAGCAGCTTTGGATTCTGTTAGGGGGCAGGTCTGTTAGACTCTCATTTCAGTCACTAGTTGAGAGACTAGTTAAGAGATCTTCCCTGTGCCACAGTTTCGTCACTACAGAAAAGGTGAACATGTTATCAGAGTAGTATATGAAATCATGTATAAGTCATTCTGTCCCATGCTCAGCACAATAACAAAGATACCAAAGCATTTATCCATAGAACTCAACATGGAGAGAGCATGAGTAAATATTTAAAGTTGAATGGCAGACAGCATTGGAAGGATTAACAAGAACATTGAGGTCACAAAACTATAGGTAAAATTAAAGAAAAAAATCATCTCCCAACTAAACTGGTGTTCACAATGACTAGATTGTTGTGTAATTCCAGAGCCTAAGGAATTGTGTAGATACAAAGATGTATAGGTCATCTCCAAATGGTTGTTCAAGAATTAAGTCAAGCAGGTGTCCTGTGTTAGCAAGTCCTGGAAAAAAATGAGTGATGATTTAAAGTATGTATAGTAAGTATGTTTAGTGGGAAAAATATTCCAAGCTACATTCAAGAATGACAAGTGAGAAGGAGTGAAATGAAAATATTTTTTCATTAAGAGGTAGAGAGAGGGAGGTGACAATGGTGTGTGTGTGTGTGTCTGTGTGTGTGTGTGTGTATGAAGAATTTTAATGTGTTTTATGATAAGGTAGTATAATTAAAGTTCCAGTAGGTTAGAATGGTTATTACATAAATGATTATTCAACAAATTTATAGGATACCTGAATGGAACAATATAGTGGCAGTTTCTGCTGGTTTGGGCCTTATGATTTTGTGGGGAAAAACCAGTTAAAGTACTAAAGGGGAAACAGAGTAACAACAATAAAGAAGAAATATAGAACATTTGTACCAGCAAAGTTTTAAAAATGTTTATTTATTTTGAGAGAGAGAGAGAGAACAGGAAAGGGGCAGAGAGAGAGTCCTAAGCAGGCTCTGAGCTATCAGCGCACAGCCTGACGTGGGGCTCAATCTCACAAACCATGAGATTATGAACTGAGCCAAAGTTGGACAATTAACCGACTGAGCCACCCAGGTGCCCCAATACCTAATGTTTTGTATCCTTCATAAGAATTATGCCTGTAAGAATTTCCTCCAGAATAGTTCTACACTTCCATTCTTTATTGTCAAGTCTAATACATTCACTTCCCTAGAAGATGTCCATCAAAAGGATTATTCCAGGAGACTTTGCCTTTTTCCGGGGCTTTTCTTTCTCTCTGAGTCCCCTGGAAGAGATTATCAACTTTTGGGGGGCTAATTGAAGAGTCATTAATCTAATTTCTCTTATTTAATTGCAAACTTCCTAGAGTACTCTTCACTCACCTAGTAAAGTGTTCTGAATCTTGAGAGGACTGTATGCTACCATTATCTTTAAATCTTCATATTTGTGAGATACAGCTTATTGACAGCAGATTTTTATCTTTATTTGCAGATGTTCGCACACAAGCTATGTACCAGATGATGGATCAAGGCTTTGTAGGACTTATTTTTTCCTGCTTCATAGAAGATAAAAACACAAAGGTATTGTGTGTGTGTGTGTGTGTGTGTGCAAGTGTGTGTGTAAAAACACACACACACACAGAATAGAGAAAAATCTTTTTGCAATTTCAATAGGGTGGCCAGGGAAGGTTTCAATGAGAAGGGTCATTGAGTCAGGACCTGAAGAAAGTGAGGGAGCAAGTCTTGTGGATTTCTTGGGGGAAGAGCGTTCCAGGCAGAGGAAATAGCCAGTGCAAAGACCCTGAGGTGAGTGCGGCATGTTCAGGGGACATCAAGGAAGTCAGTGTGGCTGCAGCAGAGTGAGGAAGACCGTGACCATATGTTCCAGTTTGCCCCTGTCAGTCCCAGTTTTACCCCACGATCCCAGTCTCCTATTTAGTTTACACCTTTCCTTCTTGGAAGTGTCCTGGTTTGGATAGTGACTCATTTGGTCATTCTGCAATGAAGTCTGAAAGATAACGGGGCCAGATCTTAAGAGGCCTTTGATTTCACTCTGATTTGGGAAGCCACTAGGGGGTGACTTTATGTTGTAATGGGATCTCTCTGGCTACTGTGTTGATAGTCGACTGGACGGTGGGTGCGGGCAGTGCACGGGGAGGGAGGGAGTGTGGAATCCATGACGTCCATGAGACCAGGTAGGAAGATGCTGTAGTAGTCTAGGCAAGAGGTGATGGAGGTTTGCCCATGGGGGTAGGAGTGGAGGTAATGAAAAAGAGCCAGATTCTGCAAACATTTCCATGGCTAATAATAGTAACAAATGTTGCCATTTACCACCTATTGTATGGTGCCTGCTTATTAGGTGTTTTACATAAACATGCTCTAACCTTGACAATAGGTCTGTGAGGACTATTATTATGTGTATGGATGAGCCAAGCTCAGAGAAGCTCAGTCAGTGGCTAGTCTTGCTAGTCTGTCTAGAGTGTTTCTTTTTGAATTTTAGATTTGTAGGCTTGACCATGTGTCAGTTAAAACAAAAAGAAAATTACTATTTAATATTGTAGGAATGAATTTTGCCAAGACTATCAAATGTGTTGTGTCCTTTAGTATATAATTACATTGTCAGAATCTGTATTAATAATGAATATTCTTCATAAAATCACTCTTTTCCAGAAACATTAAAGTAACTTGAACTTTATACTTCATATGAAATGACTTTGGCTTTGTCATCATAAATTTATTTGTTGTCATTATAAATAGTTGAATAAGTTTGTCAGCTTCCAACAAAGCAGTTTGAGTGCTCTAGTTTTCCGTTTCTTGGTTCTCATGTTTATAAGTAGTTCTCTGCTGTCACATGAATGCATGTTCATGTTCATGTTGACTGAGTACACGATCCTGTATAGAAATTGATCGATGGCATATTCCATCTTCGGAAAGCCGTTTAACGCTCCTCTTCTGAGGGTCTGTAGATACCGCTCATGTAAGGATAGGAGTTTTAGGTTTGAATCTACTAAATTGCTATACCTGTTTCAATATTAATCCTTTTCTGTGTGATCTTTCTGTTTCTTTCTCTTCCTTTTTCTTTTGTTTTTAGACTGGCCGGGTACTCTACACTTGCTTTCAATCCATACAGGCCCAAAAGAGCTCAGAGTAAGTATGACAAAGATGTATGTATGTATTGGTGGGTTAATTTTCATTCCAGGGAATTGATTGTTTAGTTTAATTTTATTTCTCTCACTACTAAGACACTAATAATTCTATAAATCTACTTATACCCATTAACATCTCTGTGAGGTGTTAGAATCTCTTTAGCATCTTGGATTTTAGGGATCTAGAATGCTAGATCATATAAAAAGTCTGTTCATTGCAATTACATCATGAGAGCCCTGTCCCACTTTTCCTTTCCTGAAGTTATTCGAAAATGAGTTACTACTTTTCCTTCCTCTTGTAAATTGTAAAACAAAGACTGAGTATGCAAACTATTATAGATTTCTTGTCTTTGCTGTGCCATAAACTTGCTTTCAGAATTACAGTATTTTATTTAAATGCTTGCATAGGTTAGTTCCTCATTTCAATTCAATTCAGCCTGAATTAGCAAATCTTAATACAATATGTACTATATGCCAAGGACCATGGTACAGACTGAGGATGCAGAGATGGAAGCCAAGTTCATCATCTAATTGGGAGACAGAAGTAGACAGTCTTACATTTTTTTCTTATATTTGTCAATGTGTCGTTATAGCATTGTTTTATAGAGCAAAGAATTGGAAAAAGTAGATGTAAGTACGGAACCAAGGAAATAAATTATGATGCATCTAAATAATGGAATAATAAGCCATTAACAAATATGAGGAAGGTCAGGAGTAATACAGAAATATCTGCAATATACATTGTTAAATAAAAAAGATAAGGTACAAGAATAGCATGGAGAGCCTGCCACTATTTGTGTAAGGGTATGGGAGAGGAGTATATATACACCAGTGCACTTGCTTGTAAATATATCAGATATCTGGAAGGAAACATGTCAGTCACCTCAGCAAAGAGGAAGTGGGAATGAAGGAGACTTCATTGGATCCTTCACTTAGCATACAGAAGTGTTACTTGGTCAAGAAAGTTTAATTACAATTTTTTTTATCAAAGTAATAGATGCATATGCATAAAAATATGAAATGGTACGGAAGAACATAATAGTCTCCCTCCTCAGAAGGAGCCACTGTCTCCTAATTTTGTTTTTAGTCTTGATGTTTGCTTTGATATATCTAAATAATATGCTTTTCATACTCTTTCTTGATTTATTACTATTAGATATTATCTGTTCTTATTAAGTTATCTTGCAGTCACAAGTAAGGATTTAGCCCCATTTCCATTTTCCCCAATGTAGTCATATTACTACTTTTTGTTCTGTTGGTTACTTTTCTAATCATGAAGTTTGTCCCTTTATTTATTCTGTCAACAATAGACAATATCTTTTGGCTCCCTATTGTTACTTATAGTTTTACCATAAACCTTTGTATTTTCACAGTTGCAAACATCTATGTTCTGTGTTGTAACCATAATTGCATTTTCTGTGCTTTCTCTACTGTTGACTCTAAGAGTATAAAATAAAGTGTCTATATTATTATGATTATGTAAATATTCTTCCATGTACAACCAAGCAATGCAAAGCAGTATGATTCCATTTCCTTTCTTGTATAGTTTTTTGCTTTTTCATGGATTTTTGAACGGCTTCCCTCCTAATTTTTCTGCCTTTAACACCTCACTGAGTTCCAATTTGTTAGGACTAATATAAAAATCTTTGGAATCCCTGCTTTTGCTAGGATTATTCCCTGAAGCCCTCCATCTTCCTACCTTAGCCAAGGCTTATCCTGGGACTTTTGTTCATTATTCTCCTTGGTGAGATCCATTGTTGTCTGGATTTCATGTCATCTTTCTTGGTTCACTCTTTCTAAGAAAGGTATGCATTTGAGTCTTTTACCAGTGTAATGCTTGTTGTTTTACAGGGGACTTTTTTTTTCTCTGACAGCTTTTAGGAGCTTCTGTATTCTTGATGTTGTGGAATTTTCTGTGATATATCCAGAGTGTGGATATTCTGTGATTCAAACTGTTGGACACTGTCAGTCAGACAGTACTTGTCCTGCCAGTAGGGGAAGTTCTCTGCTATTGTTTTCTTTTGTATCCCCAGATATAACCATGTATACCCAGTTCCTGGGAGGAGAAAATATTATTTACAATTCAGTGCCATCCCATAATTTAAAATTTCTTCAAGTGTAAATCAGTCTTTGGGGGATAATTTCTCATTCTTTCAGTTACTTCTCTTTCTCTCCATTTTGACTCTAGATGGCATTTGAAGTATTGGGAAAGAGAAGTAAATGCACTTATGCTATAGGGAAAGGAGACTTCCTGGTCTCATACTGGTTTTGGGAATCAGGGCATGAGTCCTTCTATTCATGATTAATGTTCACCTTCATTTATGCAATGTATTCCTCCTCTCTCATGGACTTGAAGCCCCAACATAAGGAGATACCTTAACAGCTTCCTCTCCTATGACTTCCTCTCTCTATTCTTTGATAATTCCTTCCCCTACTAGTCAGATATTAAAGCTCCTAGATTGTCAAAAGAACTCTTTTAACTCCTATTTTCTGTCTCTTTTTTTGTTGTTCTGATTTCTCAGGTATATTTGCGATTTTATCTTCCAACCCTTGCATTTTGGCAATTTAATATTTTTAACTTCTGAGCGATTTTTCTTTAGTGGTTATTCCTATTTCACAGTATCCTATTCTTGCTTTATTGATATATTGAAATGTTAAATTTTCTTCTGTTTTTTTTTGTTTTTTCAGTTTCTGTTTATTTTTTATTATATTTGATATATTCTATAAACATTTTATGATTTATATTTTTATATCTTGCTTTTCATCCTCTTTTAATAACAAGGCAACATAACATGAGTGATAGCTCATTATTTGTGGCCTTAGCTTGTCAACAGGAAGCTTCATTTTAGGGTGAGTGGGTTCAGAGCCAGCCATTTTTCTGGTGGATCACTTTTAGGTATCTTGCTCTGGGATATCAATTTTAACAATTACCACAATCCCAGACAGTTTCTTCTATTAGGAGTATTCTTGCTGCTGCTGCTGCTGCTGCTGCTGCTGCTGCTGCTGCTATTGCTGCTAATGATGATGATGATGATGATGATGATGATGATGATGATTTTGGCTTAAGAATGGAAGCCTACTTACTAGGTATTTTGTGTATACTGAGTCCCAATTGTGGAAGAGCACAAAAGGGGAGTAACTAGAGTCCCAAATTTCTGGCAGGAAGACCAAAAGGGTAGCTTCCAGGAAATTACACAAAGGTAGGAGTATGTTAAAGCCAACTTCATAAAGTTGTTTATAAATTTCTGGGCCCACTCGTGAGCCATGTGTGCATGGACCTGATCTTAATTAGCATAAATGAAAACTGGATTAACTGGTAGACCACCGCATTGGTCCCATGCTAACCACTGGGTGGCAAACATGCAGGAAAGACCTGAAGAGCACTAGAAAGGCTCTGAAAATTGAACTGACATTGGAACCACAGCCCACTGTGGAAATTTCAACCCGAACTTAACTAGGCAGGTGCCCTGCTAAAACAAAGACAACATTCTCTGTAGACTATAAACAAGACCCAGTGTATCATTTAAAAAATATTCAAAATACGCAGGATGCAATTCAGAATTATTTGGCATGTGAAGAACCACAAAAGCCTCAACTTGCATGGAAAATGATAATCAACAGATGTCAACACTGAGATGGCAGTGATGTAGGATTGATCTGGTAAACACTTTAAAGCAACTAGTATAAAAATGTTTTTGAAAATCACAACTTCTGCAACAAATGTTTAAGTAGAAAGTCTCAGCAAACAAATGCAAGACCTAAAGAAGCAAGCAGTCACTGAAATATAAGACTCACTGGATGCACTTGATAGCACAATGGAGATGATAGAGGAAAGAGTAAACATTGATGATAGATCAGTAGAAACTATCCAATCTGAATAAGAGAAGAAAAAGATATTGACTAAAGTGAATAGAGAGAATGATATCAACAAAAATGGCGGAGTAGGAAACTTCAAATGTTCTCCACGAAAGCAGCAAATAATCTGGCAAAAGCTGTCAGAATCGACTTTATTGGAACTGTAGAAACTAATCAAAGCTTTATAGGAACCAGGCAAATGCTTAAGGAAAAACATCACAGTCTCACATTTAAGGAAATCTCTGTTGAGTCACTCGATGTCCACTAAGCTAACAGGACAGAAGTCTCAGTGGCTACACATAACAAAGATCGTGTAAAATTACTTCAAGAAAGTTATTAAACACACAAAATAAGATAAAATAAGCAGCAACAATAAACCCTGGGGAGGGTGTAGAATCTTATTTCCACAGTTACCACATTATAATATTCAAAACGTCCAGTTTTAAAAACAAAAAAGGCATTCAAAGAAACAAATTTTGGGCCATAAACAGGAAAAAAGGAATTAATAAAAACATTCCTGAAGGAAACCCAGACATTAGATTTACTAGACAAAAAGATTTTTAATCAACTGTTTAAAATATCATCAAAAAGCTAAAAGGAAACCATGTACAAAGAACTAAAGGAAACCATGAGACTGTCAGAGGATATCAAACAGAATGTCGATGATGAGATAAATTATAAAGAGGAACCAAATAGGAATTCTGGAATGAGAAGTACAATAACTGAAATGAAAAATTCAATAGGTTCAATAGCAGATTTGAGAAGACAAAAAGAAAGAATCAATTGAGATTACTGTCTGAGGAGCAGAAAGTAAAAAGAATGAAGAAAATTGAACAGAGCCTGAGAGACCCACGGGACACCTTAAAACATTATCAATATACTCAAATAGGAGTCTCAGAACAAGATGAGAGAAAGGAGCAGAAAATATATATGAAGGAATAATAGTCAAAAACTTCCCAAATTTAATAAAAAGCATGAATCTACACACTTAAGAGTCTCAAAGGATTCCAAACAGGAAAAACTCAAGGAGATTGACATTGAGACATATTATAATCAAAGTGTTGGAAGCCAAAGGCAAAGAGAGAATCTGGAAAGCAAGAGAAGTGACTCTTACATACAAGGGATTCTTTTTTTAAAAAAATGTTAATGTTTATTTTTTGAGACAGAGAGAGACAGAGCATGAGCAAGGGAGGGGCAAAGAGAGAGAGGGAGACACAGAATCCGAAGCAGGCTCCAGGTTGCGAGCCGTCAGCACAGAGCCTGACGTGGGGCTCAAACCCATAAACCCTGAGATCATGACCTGAGCTGAAGTTGGATACATAACTGACTGAGCCACCCAAGTGCCCCATACAAGGGATTCTTAATAAGATTGAGAGGCAATTTATCATCAGAAACCAGGGAGGCCAGAAGGTAGTGGGATGACATAGTCTAATATGCTGATAGAAAAAAAAAAAAAGAACAACAACACTACCAAGTAAGAATTCTGTATCTGGCAAAATTATCCTCTTAAAGTGAAAGAGAAATTGACATTCTCAGGTAAACAAAGACAGAGTATTTTTACTAGTAGGTCTGCCTTATAGGAATTGCTCAAGTGAGGCCTTCAGGCTAAAGTAAAAGAACACTTAAAGGTTAACTAACTTGGATTTAAATTAAACAGTAAAATAAAGTAAAATGAAAGGACACTTGACAGTAACTTGAATCCACACAAAGAAATAAAGAATAGCAGAAAGATAACTACATAGTTTGATATAAACATCAGTATTAATGTATTAATTTTCATTTTGAAACTTCTGTTTTTATCCCTATAGGATTTAAAAGGCAATTACATAAAGCAACATTTACTAATCGGTTGATAGACAATAGGTATAAAGAATTTTTAATAATTTTTAATAATAACATGAAAGGATGGGAATGGAGCTAGCTAAGAGCAATGTGTATATGATGGAAACTAAGTTGGTATTGATTTCAATTAGGTTGTCAGAAAATAGGTTAATTGTAATTTCCAGGGCAACCATTGAGGAAATGTCTTTCTAATACAAAAGAAGGCAGTAATGGAGGTATTGAGGAACAAAAAAATACATGACATATAGAAAACAAATAGCAAAATAGCAGAACTCCTAATAATTGTTAAGTATAAATATAAATAAACTCTCCAATTGAAAGACAACAGTTGTCAGAATGGATAAAAGAAAAATAACTATCTACAGATGACTCACTTTAGATCCAAAGGCAAAAGTAGTTTGAAAGTAAAAGAATGGGAAACGATATATGCAAATAGTAGTAATCAAAGAGAGCTGGAGTACCTTTGCTAATATCAGACAAAGTAGACTTTAAGATAAAAATTGTTACGAGACAAAGGAGGACATGACATAACAATAAAAGTGTCAGTCCAACAAGAAGATAAAACAATTATAAATGTATATACACCTGACAAAAGGGTCCCAAAATATATCATGTAAACATTGACAGAACTAAAGGGAGAAGTAGATGGCTCAGCAATAGAACAACCAGAAAAAAAAAATAATGAAACAGAACACTTGAACAACACTATCAACCAACTACACCTGACAGACCTATGTGGAATACTCCACCAAATAGTAGCTGAAAACACATTCTTTTCAAGTACACATGGGATGCTCTCCACAGTTAAACTGCGTGTTAGTCCACAAAGCAAGTCTCAATACATTGTAAAAGATTGAAATCATACAAAACATCTTCTACAAAAATAGAATGAAATCTGAAATCAGCTACATAAGGAAATGTGGAAATTTCACATATATTTGGAAATTAAATATTCTTAAGCAACCAATGGGATAAAGAAAACATTACAAAGAAATTAGAAAATACTTTGAAAAGAAAATCACAGCATACCAAAATGTATGAGATGCACAAAAAGCAGTACTGAGAAGGAAATTTATAGCTGTATAATAAAAAAGAAATCAGCCAGGAATTCCTGGCTGGCTCAGTCAGTAGAGCATGTGAGTCTTGATCTTGGGGTTGTGAGTTTGAGCTCCATTTTAGGTGTAGAGATTACTTAAAAAATAAAATTAAATTAAAATTAAAACAATAATAAATACCTCAAGTCATTAACCTCACTTTACACTTTAAGGAAAAAGTGTAACCTAAATACAAAGCAGTTAGAAGGAAGGAAATCATAAATGTTAAAGTTGAAGACAAGATAAGGAATAGAAAAACAGTAGATAAAATAAACCAAAAGTTCTTTGAAAAGATCAACAAAATTGATGTATCTTTAGCTAGATTGAAAAAGAAAAATGAGAGAAAACACAAATAACTAAAATCTGAAATAAAAGCAGGCTACCACTACTGACCTTCCAGAAATAAAAAGGATTATAAGGTAAAACTGAACAATTGCATGCCAACAAATTAGGTAGCCTAAATAAAATGGACACATTCCTAGAAATACACAAATTGCCAAAACTGGCTCAAAAAGAAAGAAAACTAGAGCAGACTTATAAAAAATAGATTGAATCAGTAGTCAAAAACCTCCTGACAAAGAAAACTCCCAAGACCAGATGACTACACTGGTTAATTCTGCCACACACTGAAAAAGAATGAACGCTAATCCTTCTCAAAGTCTTCCAAAAAATAGGAGAGAGTACTTCTCACTCATTCTTTGAGTCCAGCATTACCCTGATACCAAAGCCAGACAAAGATAGCACAATAAAAAAGAAAGAAAAAAATTACAAAGCAATATTCCTTCTGAATACAGATACAAAAATTTTCAGGGAAGTATTAGCAAACTGAATCTAACAGCAGATTAGAAGGATTATATACCATGACCAAGTGGGATTTATCCCAGACATACAAGCAAGTTTTTTTTAATGTTTATTTTTGAGAGAGAAGAGAAAGGATGTGCACAAGCAGGGGAGGGGCAGAAGGAGGGAGACAGAGGATCTGAAGTGGGCTCTGCACTGTCAGTAGAGAGCCCAATGTGGGGCTCGAACCCACGAACCGTGAGGTCATGGCCTGAGCCAATGTTAGTTGCTTAACTGACTGAGCCACCCAGGTATCCTACAAGCAAATTTTAACATAAAGTCAATTAATATATATGAAGGAAAAAACCCCACATGATTATCTCAGTTGGTGCAGAAAAGGTATTTGACAGATTCCAATACAGTTTCATAATAAAAACACTCAAAAAACTAGGAATTTAGAGGATACTCCTCAATATTTATGGACATTTAAGAAGACTCACAGCTAGGGGTGATTGGGTGGCTCATTCGGTTGAATGTCTGATTCTTGATTTCAGCTCAGGTCATGATCTCATGGTGGTGAGCTCAACCCTGCCTTGGGCTCCGTACTGTGCATGGAACCTGCTTAAGATTCTCTCTCTCTCTCTCTCTCTCTCTCTCTCTCTCTCTCTCTCTCAGAAAACAAAAAGCCTACAGCTAACATTTTCCTCAGTAGTGAAAGAGCAAAAACTTTCTAAGATCAGGAACAAGAAAAGTTGCCCACTTTCACCACTGCTATTCACCACTGTACTGGTAGTGCTAGCCAAGACAATTAAACAAAAGAAATAAAAGGCATCCAAGTTGAAATAAGAAGTAAAACTATCTGTATTTGAAGATGACTTGATCAATATATATATATAATCAATCCCATACAAGTCCTCCAAAGCTATTAGAGATAATAAAAAAAATTCAGGAAAGCTGTAGTGTTCAAAATCAATATACAAAAATCAGTTGTATTTCTGTACACCAGCAAGCAACAATCCAAATAGGAAATTAAGGAAAAAATTCCGTTTACAGTAGCATCCAAAATAATAAAATACTCAGGACAAAATTTAACTGAGGAAGAGGGAGACTTGTAAAGTTAAAAATAGAATACACTGCTGAAAGAAATTAAAGAACACCTGAATAAGTCAAAAAGCATCCCAATGTTCATAGACTGGAAGATTCAATATCATTAAGGTGACAATACTTCCCAAAGAGACCAACATATTCAATACAATACCTATTAAAATTCTAATGGCCCTTTTTACATAAATTGGAAGAGATGATCCTAAAATTTATATAATAGTGAAAAAGAACAGAGTTGGAGGAATCACACTTCAGATTTCAAAACTTGCTGCAAAGCTTCAGTAACCAAAACACTGTAGATCTGGCATAAGTATAGACCTATAAATCAGTGGAATAGAGTGGAGTCCAGAAGTAAGCCTGTATACCTATGGCCAATTGATTTTCAATAAGGGTGCCAGTGTCATTTGATGAGGAAAGAATAGTCTGTTCAACAAGTGGTGCTGGGGCAACTGGATATCCATATCTAGTATAAACAAAAAATAACTTAAAATAGATCAATGACCTAAATAGAAGAGCTGAAACCGTAAAACACATAAATAAAACATAGGGGTAAATCAATACATTAGATATGACACCAAAGGCATGAGTAACAAAAGAAAATGTCAAGTGGATTTAAAAAAATTAAAAACTCTTGTGCCTCAAAAGACATTATCAAGAAAGTGAAAAGACAAGCTACAGAATAGGAGAAAATATTTGCAAGTCATATCTATTATGGCTCTAGCATTCAGAGTATGTAAGGAAGTCTTACAACTCAACATCAAAATGACAAACAACCAAACTTAAAAATGGGCAAAAGATTTGAAAAGACCTTTCTGAAGAGGATGTACAAATGGCTAGCAAGTACATGATAAAATTCTCAACATCATTAGTCATTTGGAAAATGCAAATCAAGACTAAAATGGGATAGCATCTCACATTTGGCTAAGTTGAGCATAATTTTTTAAATGGAAAATAAGCTGGCAAAGGTGTGGAGAAATTGGAACCTTCAGATGTTGCTGGTCAGAATATAAAATATGGCCACTGTGGAAAACAGTTTGGTTGTTTTTCAAAAAGTTAAAAATAGAATTATCTTATGACCGAGTAATTGTATTCCTAGGTACATACCTAAAGGAATTAAAAGCATACACTCAAATATATGCATCGACATGAATATTCGTAGCAGCAGTATTCACAATAGCTATGAGATGGAAACAACCCAAATGTTCATCAACTGATGAATGAATAAGCTAAATACGGTACAGTTTTCCCTCGAACAGCATGTAGATTAAGGGTGCCAACTCCCTGTGCAGTAAAAAATTCATGTATAACTTTTGATTCCCCAAAACTTAACTCCTAATAGCCTACTATTGACAAGAAATCTTACTGATAACATAAAGTCAATTAACACATGTATATATATTATATACTGTATTCTTACAGTAAAGTAAGCTATGGAAAAGAAATTGTTAATAAAATCATAAGAAAGAGAAAATACATTTATAATACTGTAGTGTTTTTATAAGAAAAAAATCCTTATATAAGTATATCAACACAGTTCAAACCCATGTTGTTTAAGGGTCAACTGTATATCCAGTGAAAGGAATGGATAGATTCAATGGAATATTACTCACCCATAGAAAAGGAATGAAGTGCTGAAACATGTTACAGCATGGAAGAATCTTGAAAACATTATGCTAAGTGAAAGAAGTGAAACACAAAAGGTTACCTATTATTTATTTATATGAAGTATTCAGAATAGCTAAATCCATAGAGACAGAAAATTGGTGGTTGGCATGCGCTGAAGGGAGGGAAGACTGGGGAGCAGGTATTTAATGAATATGGTGTTTTATTTTGGGGCGATGACATGTTTTGGAGCTAGTTAGGGGTTGTGGTCACACAAAATTGTGAATGTACTAAGTCCTGAATTGTTCACTTTAAAATGGTTAATTTTATGTTCTATGAATTTCATGTCAATTTTTTAAAATGGGCAAAGGACTTGAGTAGACATTTTTCCAAGGAAGATATATGAACGGCCAGTAAACACATAAAAAGCGGCCCAATGTCATTAGTCTTTAGGGAAATACAAATAAAAACCATAATGATTACATACTATTTCCTACCCAGTAGGTCAGCTATAACTTTTTAAATGGAAAATAACATGTCACCAGGACTGTGGAGAAAGTGGAACCCTGATGCATTGTTGTGGAAAAGTTTGGTGATTCCTCAACAATTTACATATAGAATTAACATATGACCTAGCAATCTACTCTTAGGTTTATACCGAAGAATTGAAAACAAGTGTTCAAACAAAAAACTTGTACTTGAATACTGAATAGCAGCAGTTTTCATAATAAAAATTAGAAACAGCCCACACATCCATCAACTGATAAATGGATAGAGAAAGTGTAGTGTATCCACACAATGGGAAATTTCGGTTATAAAAAGGAATGAAGTACTGATAAGTGCTGTAATATGGATGAACACAAAAAGCCACATAGTACGAAATATGCAGAATAGGCAAATCTGTAGAGACAAAAAGTAGATTAGAGAAGAGAGACAAATAGAGAATATATTTGTTCATTATCCCTGCCGTAAAAAAATCACAGGCTGGGTGCATTAAACAACAGAAATGTATTTTCTTACAGTTCTGGAGTCTAGAAGTCCAAGAGATGTTGGCAGGTTTGATTTTCTCCTTGGCTTGCAGATGGCTGGCTGCCTTCTCACTGTGTCCTCACCTGACCTTTCCTCTATGTGTACACACTCTTGGTGTCATTTTGTGTGCCAAATTTCCCCTTCTTATCAGGGCACTGGTCAGACAGGATTAGGGCCTGACTTAATGGCCATGGTTACTTTAATCACCATTTAAAGGTCTCTCTCCTAATATAGCCACATTCTGTGGTCCTGGTCATTAGGGCTTCAACATATGAGGAGGAGGGCGGGGGCACAATTTAGACCATAACAGGAAGTGACTGCTTGATAGGTATGGGCTTTCTTTTTGGGGTGATGAAAATATGGAATTAGTGGTATGGTTGCAACAACATTGTGAATGTACAAAAAGTCACTGAGTCACACATTTAAAAATGGTTAAAGTGATGAATTTTATGTTTTCTGAATTTTACCTCAATTAAAACAACACAGCCATGTCATTGTAGTCACAGAAGTAGAGTAGAAATAATATGGTGCTGAGAAAAGTCCACTCTCTGTACTGGAAATCTTAACCAGTGCAATAATGCAACAAATACAAGGCGTAGATTGGAAAGGAATAAATAAATTAATCCCTATTTGCATAGGTCATGGTTGTTTACATAGAAAACCCCAAGGAATCAAAGAAATTCCTAGAACTAATAAGTGAATGATGTCACAGAATACAGTGTGAATGGATAAAATCAATCATGTTTGTATATGCTAGTAATGTAAAATTAGAAATAAAATTTTAATGGTACCATTTATAATATTTCCAAAAATGAAATAGTTATGTATAAATTTATCAAAACATGTGTCAAATGCTTATGCTGAAAACCATAAAACATTGACAACGGAAATGAAAGAAAACCTAATTAAATGTAAATACATACCATCTTATGGATTGGAAGACTCAACATAATAAAGATTTCATTTCTCAAATTAAGCTACAGATTAAGAACAATAGTAATCAAAATTTCAGCAAGATGCTTTTTTCTTTAAAGACAAATTGACTCTAAAATTTATATGGAAAAGCAAAGGAACTTACATAACTTAAACAATTTTGAAATGGAAGAATAAAGTTGGAGTAATTGCACTCCCCAATTTTAAGACTTGCTATGAAGCTACAATAACTGGTACTGGTTAAGGCATAAATACCTAGATCAGTGGAACAGAATGCAGTTCAGAAATAGGCCCACAGAAGAATGGCCAATTGATGTCATACAAAACCAAAAAAGCTATTCAGTGGAGAAAGGATAGCATTTTCCACAAATGGCATTAGACAGTTAGACTACTGTCTACAAAATAATGTCAATCTAAACCTTCTATCCAACTTGATATAAAAAGGGATCATGGGTCCAAATAGAAAACATAGAAGTATGAAAGTTTTATAGGAAAAGAGAAAATCTCATGTTCGGTTTGCCAACGACTTATACATGGACCCAAAAGTATTTTCCATAAAGGAAAAATTTGATAAATGAGACTTCATCAAAGTTAAAAACCTTGCTGAGTGAAAGAAACTTTCAAGAGAATAAAAAGAGTAACTACAGAATGAGTGAAAATATTTGCAAATCACATAGGCATAGGTATACGAGTAGGCATAGGTATACTATACGGGCAGGATACGAGTATAAAGAGATACCATGAGGGAGTTTTTTAGGGTGGTTGATGGAAAATGTATGCTCATTAAAGTGGTTCCTCGAATCTATGTGTTAAAATTCTTTGTACTCCCTACACTTTTGACTATACGACAAAAGGAAATAAAAAAGTTGTAAGTCATTAGTACATTTGTGACAAATAATTTGAAAATCCAAAGGAAATGGGTGATTTCTTAGGAAAATATACCAAAGTTCATTTCAAAATAGGAAACATATTTCCTGCGATTATCAGACCTGAGACCAAACATGGTGATTAAGGATCTATGATTTTAAAAGGCATCAGGTTTATGTGGATTTACAGCTGAATTCTGAGGAACCTTTGAAGGATTGATGGTTCTAATTCAATTTACACATCTTTCCAGACCATGCAGAAAGGTTAAACGCTCCCTAATTTTTTAAATAACTAGAATAGTTTTAACACCAAAACCTGATTAGAGGTAGCATAGAAAAAGGAAACTACTGGGTGCCTGGCTCAGTCAGATAAGCGTCCGACTTCGGCTCAGGTCATGGTCTCGCGGTTCGTGGGTTCGAGCCCCACGTCGGGCTCTGTGCTGACCGCTCGGAGCCTGGAGCCTGCTTCCGATTCTGCATCTCCCTCTCTCTCTGCCCCTCCCCCACTCGTGCTCTCTCTTGCTGTCTCTCAAAAATAAACAAACATTTAAAAACAAAAAGAAGAAAAAGGAAACGACTGACCACTATCACTTATAGGTGTAAAAATTCAGAATAAAATATTAACAAATCAAATATAACAGTGTTCATAGGGAATAATACAGAATGAGCAAGTTCAGTTTAATCTGGAAATACACGGTTCCTTCAGCTTCAGGAAATCTAAATGTAATGTACTTCATTATATCAACTGATTAGGGGAGAAAAACCATAGATACTGGGAAGACATTGACAAAAGTCAGGTTCTTGATGTGCCTCCTCTCATCTAATTTTCCCAACAACCATGTGCCCCCTTTTACTGATGAGGAAATGAGTTCAGAGACTGAGACTTGCTCAAATCTGGCATACAGGGCCATTCTAAATGTCACACATTAATTTTTTGCCAATCTGACAGCCTAACAGTAAATAGAGTGCCCATCTGAGTTGCCCATTCATATCCCTGGCTTCATTTTCTATAGAGTTGTTGCATTTTTTTCATGCTGATTTGCATGATTTCTTTATATGCTTTGGAAATTTCGTCCTCTGTCAGGTGTGTTATAAATATTTACCTCCAGACCTACTTTGTTATTTTATTTACGCCTTTTGTCTCTCTTCTTTAAAAGAGAGACATTATTATGGTTCCCCAAGACCATAAATATAGGGTTAAGTTTTTTGTTTTATCATTTTGGTTTCATCTGGAACTTAACTTAGTTAACCTCTTGTAGTAAGATCTCTAGTTGTCCTCACATGACACCGATTTGTGACCACAAAGTAACCTGGGGAACAGGCAGTGGCTGAGGGCATGTGGCCTTAAGCCAGCCAGCCTTGTTTGAGTCCTGAAGCCACCTTTAACTAGGTGTGTGACTTTGGGAAAATAATGTGAAGCTATGAGAGCTTATGGAGTGGGGATGGGAGAGTGGGAGCCACTGTGGCTTAGAAATCCCGTGTCCACAATTAGGGACCCCTCCATTCTGTCCCCGTGCCAGGGACAGGGCCCAGGAACAAGAAGCGTGTGCACTTGAGCTTCGGCCATGGCTCTGACTTGTACCCTCCTAATCCAGGTGTAGGAAACCACCCCGGGCATTTTATCAGAAGCCAGGCCCACTTAGTCACACACCTGATGGTCAAGCTTTCTCAGGTTTCAAGGGGAACTGAACTAAAAACCTAATCTAAGGCCATTTCCTCACCTTGAAGGAGAAAGGATTTGGGAATCCTGTTTTCACAGTACAATTTCCAGAACAAGGAGGAGACAATACATGGCAGCAAAACCAGCAAATCTATACTATAGTAGTTCTCGTTAAATCCATAATTTTTGTTGCTTTTCTCATTGGTATGGACATACGTATGAAAGTTGAATGGCAGACTCGAGTGGCAAACATCCCTGTTTTTTCGAACTCTAGCACGAATACTTCTGATGTTCTGTCAACTGTGGATGTTATGATTTTGTGGTAGACATCCTCTATTCCTTCATTAACTTAAGGAAATTTCTAGTTTGCTGAGAATTTTTAATCATGAATGTCTCTAGTTTAATCAAATGCCTGCTTGTCATGTCCTCAATTGACAATGACGCTGTTTTCCCCTTTAGTTAGTAAAGGTAATGATTCACATGGAAAGCTTTTTTTTTCTCAAAAGAGCAATTATGCAAAAAAGGCAAAATTACATTGAAAGCTTCTTAAACAGCAAACTGTTTTCACATTCCTGCTATAAGCCCGCTTTACCATGATGTGTTGTTCTTTTGATACAAAGTAAATCCTGTTTGTTAATATTTGGCTTAAAATGTTACATCTATGTCCATAAATGAGAGTAGCCTAAAGTATTCTCGTCTTGGATTTCTCTTGTCTGGTTTTGGTTTCAGGATTATTTTATTAATTTATAAAATGAGTTGATTTTTTTCCCTTTTCTGGAAAGACAATATAGCATAATAAATAAGAACATGGCTCTGTGGCCACACGCTTTTGTTGGAATCCTGAGTTTCTACCATCTTGACTTCTAACACGGTAGGTTATTTTCTCCTGTTTTTGAATCGTTTGTAAATGGAATAATACAATGTGTACTCTTTTGTGCCTAGCTTTTTAATTATTATTTTAGAGAGAGAGAGTGTGCAAGCAGGGGACAGAGACAGAGGGAGAGAGAGAATCTTAAGCAGGCTCCACGTTCGATATGGAACCCAATGTAGGGCTCAATCCC
Organism: Acinonyx jubatus; assembly: GCF_027475565.1. NCBI lineage: Eukaryota > Metazoa > Chordata > Mammalia > Carnivora > Felidae > Acinonyx > Acinonyx jubatus. The sequence continues at coordinate 123,971,969 of NC_069389.1, forward strand.
ATGACCCTAGGATCATGACCTGAGCTGAAATCAAGAGTTGGATGCTCAATCGACTGGGCCACCCAGGCATCCCTGTCTAGTTTCTTTCAACCAGTGCTGCTTATGAGGTTCATCCATGTTGTTACATGAAGCAATGCTGTGTAAGTATTCCATTGTATAAGTATATCACAGTGTATTCATTCTGTTATTGGGAGAGAGTTGCAGTTTTTAAAAGGCTCTTACCATTTGTACTGCTATGTATTGGCATTTCTGTCGGGTGCATACTAAGGAGTGGAACATATACGTATATGTTCAGCTTTAACAAATAACACCAACAGTTTCCCAAAGTCTCACTCCCAACAACAATGTTGGAGAGTTGCTTTTTCCACATCCCTGCCAATAGTTGGTACTGTGTGTCTTATTTATTTTTGCCATTCTGGTGAGTGCATAGTAGTGTTGCTTTAGTAGTGGCTTTAGTTTGCATTTTGTTGATCACTAATAAAGTTGAAAACCTTTACACACATTTTATAGCATTTATACATGGATACAGTCCTTCAGTTATATGTGGATAGATTCCTTGGGTTAAGCCCTATGTTCATAGCCACAAAATTAAAGTCAAACAATCGGAATGTTTTTATTTAGGTTCATAATGGGTATATAAAAATTTATTAGGTTGTATCAGTCAAAATTACATTTGGTTGGCAACTAAGCACAAACTGCAAAAATAGTACCTTAAGTAAAGTTAAATTCTCCATCACAGAAGTAAACAGATAGACACTAAATGGTTGTTACTAGGGGCAACAGGCATCTTCTGTCTTGTTGCTCCATTTTACAGGGTCTCCAAATAGCCCAAGAAGGATGATAAGCTTTCAGGCTTACCACGATACTCTAAACATCAAATGGAAGGAAGTTTTAAAAAAAGATCCCCTTCTTTTTAAGGAATCTTCTAGGTAGTACATATAACTTTTTTGTAAATGAGGCCTTTTGTGTGCTAAGAAAGAGGATATTTAGAGCAGTTGCTTTTATACAGGATGTGTTGGAGGCAAATCAAGAAGTAAAAGCTGCAGTCCCTGCTGCTACATAAATTCTCACACGCACTGAGTAGTAAAGACTGCTGCAGAATTCAACCAGAAACTGTAAGGAATAAACATTGTGATAGGAAATATCAGGGATGTAGGAATTCATGAAAGGAAAAGGACAACCTAGACAGAAATGGAGAAAATATAACCCAGGAGCAGAATAAACATTCAATGAATGAATGACTACATAATTGAAAGAATAAATGAACATTCTATTCATCCCTTTTTTCAGTTGAGAACAGCTTAAAGTTACACAATACTGTGAGGGAGTTACTTTAATGTTTAATTGCTTATAATGATGGGTTTCACTTTGGGGGCTTAGTTCAAATACACACACACACACACACACACACACATATGTAATCAGTTGTATACTTTGCATTAATAAACATCCTTTTTGAGTGGCACCAGGGTGGCTCAGTCGGTTGAGCGTCCAATGTGGGCTCAGGTCATGATCTTGTGGTTTGTGAGTTTGAGCCCCATGTTGGGCTCTGTGCTGACAGCTCAGAGCCTGGCGCCTGCTTCGGATTCTGTCTGTCCCCCTGCCACCCCCCACCTCCAAAACTGAATATTAAAAAAAGAATTCCTTTTTAAAAGAGACAAAACACATCCTCTTTGAAATCTGTACTCCTATCTTTCTCAAAAGGAATAAAAGTGGGATGTCCCCAGTTATCTTAAGGATCTTATAAGCCGTTAATTAATGGCTTATAAATGTCCCAGTTACACCAGATCCTCCCTCCCCTAAATGCAACATGCCTGAAGCCTATAGGTATTGCATATCTAGAGATAAAGCCAACCTCCCACCATACAGAAACATGATAATGAAAAAATAACCTTAAAAACAACACCCATTCATCTTTGTGATATATCCATGAGGGAAGCTACTGCAAGAAAAGAATACTACAGGTGAATATCCCTAATGAACAGGGATACAAAAATATTTTTTAAGCTTATTTTTATCTATTTTGAAAAAGAGATAGCAAGTGGGGGAGGGACAGAGACAGAGGGAGACAGAATCCCAGGCAGGCTCCACACTGCCAGTGCAGACCCTGATGCAAGGTTCAAGCTCACGAACTGTAAGATCATGACCTGAGCCGAAACCACAAGTCAGACACTTAATGGACTGAGCTATCTAGGTGCCCTGGGATGCAAAATTCTTTAATAAAATACCATCAAACTGAATTCAACAGCACATTAAAAGGGTTATACACCATTAACAAGTGTACAAGTGTGATTTATCCCTAGGATATAAGGATGTTTCAACATATGCAAATAAATCAATTTGATATACCATATTAACAGAATGAAAGATTAAAACCACATGACCACCTCAATTGATGGTGAAAAAGCATTAAAAATCACCAAAATAGGTAGAGAAGGAACTTAATACAATAAAGGCCACACATGAAAAGTCCACAGCTGATATTATAATCAATGGGGGGAAAATTGAAAGCTTTACCTCTAAGATTCAGTGCAAAGGCAAAGATGTCCACTCTTGCCACTTCTATTCAACATAGTACTGGATGTGTTGGAGCAATCATATAAGAGAAAGAAAAGGCATCCAAGTCAGGAGTAAAATTTATCTTGGATTACAGATGACACGATCACATGTGTCGAAAATGCTAAAGACTCAACAACAACAACAAAAACTGATTGGGAATAATAAACTCCATAAAGTTGCAGAATACAAAACCAATATATAAAAATCAGTTGAATTTCTAAACACAAACCACAAACTATTCAAAAATGGAATTAAGAATACAATCCCCCCCCTCAAAAAAAGAATACAATCCCATTCATGATACCAACAAAAAGAATAAAATACTTGGGGATAAGCTTAACCAAAGTCAATTTCAGTACACTGAAAATTATAAAAACATTAATGAAGGAAATTAAAGACACAGGTAAATGGAAAGACACGCCATGTTCATGGATTGGAGGAATTAATATTGTTAAATGTCCATACTACTGAAAGTGATCTAAAGAGTCAGTGCATTCTCTATTAAAATCCTAATGGGATTTTTTACAGAAATAGAAAAAAACAGTCCTAAAATCATATGGAATCACAAAAGACCCCAAATAGCTAAAGCAATCCTGAACAAGAATGAAGGTGGAGGCATCACACTTAGTGATCTGTAAATACATTACAAAGTTACTGTAATCAAAAAGTATGATACTGATATAAAAATTGACTTCTAGACCAATGGAACAGAATTGAAGGCCCAGAAATAAATCCACACATCTATGGTTGGCTGATCTTCAAGAAGCGTGCCAAGAATACAACAATAAAATGAATAAATGATTTTTGAAAAACTGGATATCCACATGTAGAAAAATGAAATTGGGCCCTTCATACCATATAGAAAAATTAGCTCAAAATGGATTAAAGACTTAAACGCAAGACCTAGAAACATTAACTACTAGGATAAAATTTAGGAAAAAAGATTTTTGAGTTAGAACTTGGTAATGATTTTTTTGGATATGGCAACAAAAGCAAAAATAGACAACTGGGATTTCATCAAACTGGAAGTTTCTGCCCAGTAAAGGAAACAGTCGACAGAGTGAAATGGAAGCCTGAAATGGGAGATTAGGGGTTAATAACTAAAACATATAAGGAACTTGATAACAACAACTCGACCCAATTAAACATGCAAAGGACTTGACATTTCTCAAAAGAAGACCTACAAATGGCCAACAGGAATTTGAAAAGGTGCTCAATGTCACTAATTATCAAGGGTATATATATATATATATATATATATATATATATATATATATATAATCAAGGATGTGCACACACACACACACACACACATACAATGACTATGATTGAGCATTCATGTAGAAGGAAAATCTTAACATTTTCAACATGAATGAACCTGGAGGACATTATGCTAAGGGAAATAAGCCAGACACAGGAAGATAGATATTGAATTATCTCACATATATGGAACTAAAATAGTCCAGTCCTAGCAGCAGAGAGTACAGAGTAGAATGGTGGTGGCCAGGGCTAAGAGGTGGGGGAAATGGGGAGATGTTGGTAAAAGGGTACAAAGTTTCAGTTATGCAAGGTAAATTCTGGAGAGCTAATGTACAGCAATGTGACTATAGTTAACAATATTATATACGTGAAATTTGGTAAGAGAGTAACTCTTGTGTTCTCATCTCACCCACAATTGAACCTCTTTTTAAAATTATTTATTTAATGTATTTAATATATTTTTTTCACAATGACACCTCAATAAAAGTGTTCATTGAAGTACAAAGCACTGCTTTCCTCTGAACTTCTGAATGACTTAATTTGAAACATTTTAAGTATTAAGAACAAACTTATTTTTGTAGGATGGTGAAAATTAGTGGTCTAAAAAAATTGTCAGAGGGAAAACTTTTTAGCTGGAGATTATCCTCCATGTTAGTTCCAGCAGTTTCAGAATGTGTTTGCCATTGTGTTCTCAGTAAATGGTGCTTCTCCTGTAAAGGAGAAATGCTACTATAACGGGAAAAAAGAGAAGAATTGAATTCTCAGTCACTAGAGCCTAAAGTGCTTTGAAAGATCACTGAGTGTCTTTCTTAAATTTGAGTCTGTGGAAGTAAAGTGACTTATCCAAGACCATGCAGCTGGGCAAGTGCAGGGCCAAAGCTTACCCTTGTGTCTCCTGAGAATGTCAAGGCCCAAATGTATCTAAATTAAGAAGGCACTGATGAGGTCATCAAAATCGTCAATAGAAGCACTGCTTCTGCACTCATAGAAACAGGCTTTTTAATGTTTATTTACTTATTTTGAGAGAGAGAAAGTGAGCGAGAGTAGGGGAGAAGCAGAGGGAGAGAGAGAATCCCGAGCAGGCTCCATGCTGTCAGCAGATGAGGGGCTTAGTCTCACAACCTGGGAGATCATGACCTGAGCGGAAATCAAGAGTCAGGCGCTTAGCCAACTGAGCCCCCCAGGTGCCCCTAGAAGTAAAGTTTGGGCTAGAAGCAGATGATCCTTCTCTTCCTTTGTTTGAATTCCTGAGCCTTATCCTTGTCTTATCTTACTCTCCTTTAAAATTTTTGCTTCTGACTTTATTGGGTTACAAATGATCGAGAACATACATATAAATCAAGTTTAGGGCTAGAATGTCATCACACATAAAATAACGGAGACACCAATGAACAATGAAAATTATGGCGCCCATTGAGTGTTCTGGGGGTTTTTAACCACCTTAATCTTTAAGACCTTATTTTAGCTGCACAGTGCTATTTTTTTTTCTTGCTTGTTCATTGTTCATTTTTAAAACTGCTTTTTCAAGGCATAATTGATATATACACAACTGTACATACTTAATGAATACAATTTGATGAGTTTGGACATATGTAAATACATGTCATACCATCACTCTAATCAAGGTAATGGACACATCCAGTACCTCCAAAGTTTCCTTGTGTCCTTTGTGGGTTTTTTTTTTTTGATTCATTTTAATTTTGTTTTTCTGGTAAGAAGAGAACATGAGATCTACCCTCTTAACAGAGTTTGAAGCACACTGTACCTTATTGTTAACTACAGGCAAATCTTTAGAACTTATTCATGTAGCATAACTGAAGCTTTATGCCCCTTGAATAACAACCCCCCCCCCCTTATCCCTACCCCCGTCCCCTGGCAACCACTATTGTATTCTCTGCTTCTAGGAGTTTGACTGTTTTTAAAAATATGTTTAACTTTCTTTGTAGCATTTATCCCTAACACAAATTAGTCATTCATTTATTTACAGTCTCTTCCCTCCATTACACTGTTATCTCCATAATTGTGGGGATCTAGTCCATGTTGTTCACTAGTGCTTAGAGCAGGGCCTGCCACATCATAGCCATTCAGTAACTCTCTCTTGAGTGGTTGATTGTGTGATTTGTTTCTTTAAGTATGTCCCCTTTTCCATCGCTGATGCTGTTTACTTGTGTTTTGTCTTTTTTCTTGCTTGTGTTGCCAGAGGCTTATCTATTTTGTTGGTTTTTTCAAAGGTCCAGCTTTATGTTCTCTAGATCAATTCAGTTTCTTAGCTTTTTAAAAAACTTCCACTTTTCTCTTCATTAATTTCTTCCTTCTATTTCATGTACATTTTATTGTTGCTGTGTTGTTCTTATTATTTTTATCCTAAATTCATGAGGTGAAAAGTAGGCTCATTTTCTATCTCCCTTGTTTTCTCATAAATATGTCTAAGGCTATACGTATTCCTCCTCACTGTGGCCTCATTCCACAGGTTTTGATGTGTGGTAGTTACAATGGCTTTTGTTTGTTGGTTTTTTTACTTCTGATTTGTGTTTCCAGTCGTTATTTTCTCTTCACCCTGAGAGTTATTTAGAAGTGCATTTAAAAATTTCCAGATTTGTCAGTTTAGGAGGGTTTTTTTTTTTTTTTTTGCTATTACTTTAATTTTTAACACATTATTATAACTGTGGCCTGTGTGATATTGGCTTTATGGAAATTTTTTGATATTTCCTTTGTTACCTAGAAAAGAGGTTCACAGATGACAGCCTGTAGGCCACATGGGCCTGGTGCCTATTTTGTAAATTAAGTTTTATCGGAACACAGCTACACTCATTTGTTTACTGGTTACGACTGCACTGCTGAGTGGTTGGGATAGAGACTCTGTGGCCTATGCAGCTTAAAACATTTACTATCTGGACTTGTCATAAAAAGTTTGCTGGACTGCTAACTTAAAACATGGCCAATTTTTGTGACTTTTTCATAGGGATCAAAAAATATGTGCATTGTCTTTTGGGTCTCAGTCCCTTATATCCTTGTTAGAATAAGCTGGTTAAGTTATGTTGTAGTGATCCTTATATCCTTTCTCATAGTTTGTGCTTTTGATTATACATATCTGAGACAGATGTATATAAATTTCCCATCCACTTGTATATTTTAGTCAGGGTTAGCTTTAGGTATTTTGAGGCTGTGTTGTTATTGCATAAAGAGCATATAAAGGTTCATAACTATTATATTATCCTGTTGTGTTTTCCTTCATAAAATATGTAATAGCCTTCTTTGCCCATTTATGCATTTATTTATGCATGCTTTCTAGAGAATATTATTGTTCCTGTCAGGTTTAGGTTGAACTAAATATATTAGGGAAATAATAAATAACAGTTTAAACAAGAAAGATTATTTCTTTCTTGAGTAGAAGTCTGGACATAAGTATTCCAGGGCTCTATGATGTCATCAGGGACCCAGGCTCCTACCTTCTGCTTCACCATCTTGGTATATGGTTTCCATCCTAAGGTCCCCTCATGGTCCACGAGACTTCTGGAGTTCCAGCCAGCACATCTCCATTGAGGGCCAGAAGGAAGAGGAAAGGTAGGAGGGCAAAAAGGGGCCCATCCTAGCTCAGCCAATTTCTAATAAGTGACCTCAGAAGTCCCAGAAAACAATTCCATCTCCTTCTCATTGGCAGAACTTAGTGAAGCAGTCACACCTAAGCTACCAGGGAGGCCCATCAGGTAACTTTGCCTTGGCTAAAAATGGGCATTCTGTTACCAAGGAGGAAGGTGACACTGGACATTTTGGATTAGTCAGTCAGCAGTCTCTGCCACTGCCTGTTGCATGTTGTAGTTCTTGTTACTAGCATTTTCCTTTTATAACTTTTATTGTCAACCTTCCTCAGTTATTTTGTTTCAGGTATGTTCCTTATAAATAGAATATAGCAAGATCTTGAGTTACTTGGTTTTAAACAATGAGAGCATCTGTCTGTTAATAGGTGAGTGTAATGCATTCACTTTATTATCGTGGCTGATACATGTGGCAGTGTTCCTGCAATTACATTTTTGTCTTCTGTTTGCCATGCTTTCTGTTTAATTCTTTTTATGTTTCCTACCATTTGTGACACTGAGTGAGTTTTCTGTTTTTTCTGTTTTAGAAGTTGTATTTACTGCTTTGATTCTTTTAGTTATTACTCTTAATGTTTTTTAACATTCGTTTTTTAAAATAATTTCAAATTTACGGAAAAGTTGCAAGAATAGTACAAAGGATTCCTGTGTACCCTTTACACAGATTCCTCAAATATCAAAATTTTATCATATTTCATTATTATTTTTTTTCTTTATACCTATGGATGGTTTTTCCTGAACCATGTGAGAGCTAAGTTACACACATGATTGATATTTCCTAAAGAACCGGTACATTTTCTTACATAAAAAAAATAAAATAGTTTCAGGACATTAAACTTCATACAATACTATTACCTAATCCACAGATAGTATTCAAATTTTACCAGTTTTCCTAATAACATTCCTTATAGCAGGAAAAGACCACTTTATTTTGGTCCAGATGCAGCTTCACACACTGCATGTAATTATCATGACCTGGAGTCTCCTTTGATCGGAAACAATTCTTTTGCCTTCTGTGAACATTGTATTTTTGAAGATTGTAGGCCAGTTATTTTGGAAAATGTCCCTCATTTTGGGTTTGTTTACATTTTATCAAAATAAGCTTCAGATTAAGCACTTTTGGCAATAACACCACAGAAGGGATGTTGTCTTCTTCTCAGTGATTTGTATCAAGAGGCACATGCTATCAATTTGTGCCATTATTGGTGCTTTCAACTTTGACCAGATGCTTAAGGTAGTGTCTATGAGGCTTTTCCACTACAAGGTTACTATTCTTCCCTTTGAAATGAGTAAGTATATTGTGGGGACTTTTACCACTCATCAATGATTCTTTCCTAAATTATTTATTACTAAGATGGTTCTCAAAAGCAATGTTCTAATTCCATCATTCCTTTTACATTTACCAGATGGCATTCTACTCTCAGGAAGGGCTTTCCCTGCCCATCTGTTTATTTAATCATTTATTTATTAAAAATTTTTTAAGGCTTATTTATTTTAGAGAGGGAGAGTATGTGCATGTGCGTGCAAGCAGGGGAGAGGCAGACAGAGGTGGACAGAAAAGTGGGATCTGCGCTGACAGCAGAGAGCCCGATGCAGAGCTCAAACTCACAAACCATGAGATCATGACCTAAGCTGAAGTCAGGCGCTTAGCCGGCTGAGCCACCCAGGCGTCCCTCATTTATTTATTTATATTCATGTGTGTATCTGTATTCTTTATTTTATTCGATGGGTTCTAATCCATTATTATCATTAGCTATTTTGAGGCACACATTGTTTCAGAATCAACCAGTGGAAGCTCCTCCCATGTTCTTTTGCCATATTCTCCTTACTCTTTGAGTACTACTTGATTTTCTGGCACAAGAAGATGTTCCACCTTCCTCTTGTTCTTTCCCGGATTCAGCTCTGGATTCAGCATTCCTCCAAGGAGCCCGGGTTCCTTTTATTTTTTAACAGCTTTATTGACGTATAATTGACATACAATAAACTACACACATTTAAAGTATATAATTTGCCAATTTGCCAATAAATTATATTTAAAAAATAAAATGATGTAAAGATCAAAAAAGCAAAAAAGTATATAAGTTTTCACATGTGCACACTTGTTTATACCATCACCACAATCAAGATAATGAAAATATCCATCACCCTCAAAATGTTCTTCGGGTCCCTTTGTAATTCCTCCCTCTCATCACTCCCTGTCCCTCCTCCAACCCCAGGAAACCCTGATCTGTGGTCACTATAGAGTAGTCTGCATTTTCTATGGGAAAATATACATATGTATAGAATCATAGAATATGTACTCTTTTTTGTCTGTCTCATTTCATACACCAGAATTATTTTAGGATTCATCCATGTTATAGCATGTATCAATAGTTCACACCTTTTATTACAGAAAAGTATTAAATTATATAAATAGCACAATTTGTTTATCCCTTTGCTTGCTGATAGATATTTGAGTTAATTGCAGTCTTGGTTTACTACAGATAAAGCTACTTTGAACTTCTGTGTACAAGTCTTTGTGTGGATATGTTCTTTCTCTTCCCTTAGGGAGATACTTAGGAGCACACTGGCTGAATTATATGGTACATGCATATTTAACTTTCTAAGAAATTGCTAGACTATTTTCCAAAACAATATGTTTTTGACTGGGATTATACTGAATATTGATCATTTTGGGGAGAATTGACACCTTAATAATATTGAGTGTTCCAATCTATGAACATGGCATATGTCTCCGTTTATTTTAGGTCTTTAATTTTCTCAACAATGCTTTGTAGGTTTCAGCATACAAGTCTTGCATATCTTTTGTCAGATTTATCCGTACACATTTCATATCTTTATCCTATTGTAAATACTATTGTTTTAATTTCAATTTCCTATTCTTCATTGCTACTATATAAAAATACAATTGATTTTGTATATTGAGTTTATATCCTACCTTGCTAAACTTATTTGTTAATTTTAGTACCCTATTTGAACAGTCCATTGGATTACCCACATAGATTTTCATCTGTGAATAAAGGCAGTTTTTACTTCTTCCTTTCTAATCTAGATGCCTTCTGTTTATTTTTCTTACCTTACTGTACTCATTGAAATCTCTAATAAACTGCTGAATACAACTGGTGAGAGCAGTCATGGTAGCTCTGTTCCTGATCTTTGGGGAAATCATTCAGTCTTCTACTATTAAGTATGATGTTACCTGAAGGTTTTTTTCCCTTACTGATTTGAGGAGGTTTCCTTCTATTCCTAGTTTATTGAGAGTTCTCTTTTTCTTCAGTAATAAATGTTGCATTTTATCCAATGCCTATTTGTATCTATAGTGCTTTTCTTTTTTAGTCTGTTAATATTGATGAATTACATTGACTGATTGTTTTGATTGCTAAACCAACTTCGCATTCCTGGGAAAAACTCCATCATTCGTGATGAAGGATCCATTTTATGTACTGCTAGATTTGATTTGCTAAAATTTTGTTCACAATTTTACATACATGAGAGATATTAGTTTGTAGTTTTCTTGTAGAGTCTTTCTCTGGCTTTGGCAGCAGAGAAATCCTGACTTCAGAAGGAGAGTTCAGCAGTATTGCCTGCTTTTCAATTTAATGGAAGAGTTTTTGTAGAATTGATATTCTTTCTTCCTTTTTAGTAGAATTCACCAGTCAAACCTTCTGGGCCTGGAGTATTCATTGTGGGAAGATTTTTAACTACCAATTTGATTTATTTAATAGATATAGGGCTATTCAGATTATATAGTTCTTCTTGAATAAGCTTTGGTAATTTGTGTCTTTCAAAGGACTTATTTCATCTAAGTGGTTGAATTTATTGGTATAAAGTTGTTATGATAATATCTTTTATTGGTTATTATCTGTAAAATCATAGTAATGTCTCTCTCATTACTATATTGGTAATTTGTTTCTTTTTTCTGATAAATCTGGCTAGAAGTGCAATAATTTTACTGGATATGTCAAAGAATAACCTTTGGTTTCATTGGTTTTCTCTGTTTTTCTGTGTACTGTTCCATTTATGTCAACTCTGATATGTTATTTCCTTCTTTTTGCTTACTTTTTTTTTTTTTTTAAATTGAGAGAGAAAGTGCAAGTAAGCGAGGGTGGAGTAAGAGAGGGAGAGGGAGAGAATCACATGAGGGGCAGAGAGAGAGAGAGAAAGAAAAGTGAAGCTCATGTTCACCCAAAGCAGGGCTCAAACTCACCTGATGCAGGACTCGGACACACATACTGCAAGATCATGACCTGAGCTGAAGTTAGATGCTTAACCAGCTGAGCCACAGGCACCCTCTTTTCACTTACTTTGAGCTTCACTTGTTCTTTTTTCTATTTTTTTAAGGTGGATGGAAGCTGAGTTTATTTCAGATCTATTTTCTTTTTTTCTATATAAATTTGTGTAAATTTCCAAGTATTCCTTTAGTTGTATCCCACAAATCTTACTGTGTTTTCATTTTTATTCAGTTCAAAACATTTTGTATTTTTCCTTTTTGACTTCCTGATTAATCCACAGGTTATTTATTTAGGTAGTTTTCTGTTTTATTGAGATATAAACAGCAGAACATTGTATAAGTTTCAGGTATAGAGCATAATGATTTGATACATGTAAATATTGCAAAATAATTGGCACAAGTTCAGTTAACATTGGCCACCTTGCATAGTTACAAATTGTTTCTTTTGTATGTGTGATGAGAACTTTTAAGATGTACTCTCTTAGTAACTTTCAAACATATAATACAGTATCGTTTTTGTTTGTTTTAGAGAACGAGAGAGAGAGAGAGAGAGAGAGAGAGAGAGAGAGAGAGCGCGCAAGTGGGGAAGAGGGGAGGAGGGAGAGAGGAGAGAGGGAAAATCCCAAGCAGGCTCTAGCTGTCAGTGCAGAGTCTGATGTGGGGCTTGATCCAATGAACTGTGGGATCATGACCTGAGCCAAAATCAAGAGTCCGACACTCAACTGACTGAGCCACCCAGGTGCCCCTATGATACAGTATTGTTAACTGTAGTCATCATGTTCCACATTACATCCCCAGGACTTATTTATCTCATAATTAGATGAACTTGTCTATTAAAGAAAATGGTTTTAAAATTAGATACTGAAGTCAAAACCAACTCTATGCGCCATACAAGAGTCAAACAAAATACAAAGATTCAGGAAGGCTAAAACTAAAGGTATGTGGGAACAGTAATACGGCGGGGCTGCAGTCATAGCCAGAGCAGGACCAAGGCAAGGAAGTCCACTATTGCACAATTTCTTCTCTTTTTTTCTTTTTTTGGCATATTTTCAGTGAGATTTTTTTTCCTTATTTTATTTTTTCAAGTTTTTATTTAAATTCCAGTTATTTAACATGCAGTATAATATTAGTTTCAGGTGTGCAATACAGTGATTCAACACTTCTGTACAACACCTGGTGCTCATCACCACAAGTGCACCCCGTGATCCCCGTCTCCTATTTTACCATTCCCCACCCATCTCTTCTGGTGACCATCAGTTCCTTTTCTATAGTTAAGAATCTGTTTCTTGGTTTCTCTCTTTTTTTTCCCTTTCCTCATTTGTTTCTTAAATTCCACATATGAGTGAAATCATATGGTATTTGTCTTTCTCTGACTGACTTATTTAGCTTAGCATTATACTCTCTAGCTCCATCCATGTCATTGCACATGGCAAGATTTCATTCTTTTTTTATGGCCAAGTAATATTCCATTGTTTGTATATGTGTGTGTGTGTATGTGTGTATATACATATATATACATACATATACACATACAACACACACACACACACACACACACACACACACATACCATTTCTTCTTCATTCATCAGTTAATGGACACTTGGGCTCTTTCTATATTTTGGCTATTGTAGATAATGCTGCTGTAAACATTGGAGTAATGATGCCCTTTGTATTTGTATGTTTGTATTCATTGGGTGAACACTTAGTAGTGCAATTGGTAGATAATAAAGTAGTTCTAATTTGTAACTTTTTGAGGAACCTCCATACTGCTTTCCACAGTGGAGGCACCAGTTTGCATTCCCACCAACAGTACAAGAGGGTTCCTCTTTCTCCACATCCTCGCCAACACCTATTGTTTCTTGTGTTGTTGATTTTAGCCCTTCTGACAGATGTGAGATGATATCTCATTGTAGTTGTGATTTCTATTTCCCTGATGATCAGTGATGTTGAGCGTCTTTTCACGTGTCTGTTGGCCATCTGGATGTCTTCTTTGGAAAATGTGTATTCATGTCTTCTGCCCATTTTTAATTGGATTATTCATTTATTGGGTGTTGAGTTTTATAAGTTCTTTATATTTTAGATACTAATCCTTTATCACATATGTCATTTGCAAATATCTTCTCCCATTCCATAGGTCGCCTTTTAGTTTTGTTAATTGTTTCCTTTGCTGTGCAGAAGTATTTTAGTTTCATGAAGTCCTAATAGTTTATTTTTGCTTTAGTCTCCCTTGCCTCAGGGGCCATATCTAGTAAGAAGTTGCTATGGCTGATGTCAAAGAAGTTACTGCCTGTGTTCTTCTCTAGGATTTTGATGGTTTCCTGTCTCACATTTAGGTCTTTCACCCATTTTGAATTTATTTTTGTGTATGGTGTGAGAAAGTGGTCCAGGTTCATTCTTCTGCATGTTGCTGCCCAATTTTCCCAACACCAGTTGTTGAAGTGACTGTCTTTTTTCCATTGGATATTCTTTCTTGCTTTGTCAAAGATTAATTGACCATATAGTTGTCAGTTCATATCTGGGTTTTATGTTCTGTTATATTGATCTATGTGTCTATTTTTGTGCCAGTACCTTATTGTCTTAATCACTGCAGCTTTGTGATATAACTTGAAGTCTGGAATTGTGATGCCTCCAGCTTTGCTTTTCTTTTTCAAGGTTGCTTTGGTTATTTGTGGTCTTTTGTGGTTCCATACAAATTTTAGGATGGTTTGTTCTAGCTCTGTGAAAAATGCTATTGGTATTTTGGTAAAGATTGCATGAAATGTGTAGATTGCTTTGGGTATTATAGACATTTTAACAGTATTCTTCTTATCCATAAGTGTGGAATGTCTTTTCAGGTCTTTGTGATATCTTCAGTTTCTTTCATCAGTGTTTTATAGTTTTCAGAGTACAGGTCTTTCACCTCTTTGATTAGGCTAGGCTTATTCCTAGGTATCTTATTATTATTGGTGTAATTGTAAATGGGATTGATTCTGGGGTGCCTGGGTGCCTCAGTCGGTTGAGCATTCAACTCTTGATTTTGGCTCAGATCATGATCCCAGGGTTGTGGGATCAAGTCCCGCATTGGGCTTCAGCGTGGAACCTACTTGGAATTCTCTTTCACTCTCCCTCTGCTCCTTTTTACCACTTGTGTGCTCCCCTCTCTCTAAGAAATAGATAGATAGGTAGATAGATAGATAGATAGGATTGATTCCTTAATTACTCTTTCTGCTACTTCATTATTGGTGCATAGAAATGTATCAGTTCTAGCACTTTTCTGGTGGAGTCTTTCGGGTTTTCTATATAGAGTGTCATGTTGTCTGCAAATAGTGAAAGTTTTATTTCTTCCTTGCCAAATTGGATGCCTTTTATTTCTTTGTGTTGTTTTAGTGCAATGGCTAGGAATTCTGGTACTATGTTAAATAGCAGTGGTGAGGGTGGACATCCCTGTCTTGTTCCTGACCATAGAAGAAAGCTCTCAGGTTTTCCCATTGAGGATGATATTATATGTGGGTTTTTTCTTATATGGCCTTTATTATGTTGAGGTATGTTTCCTCTAAACCTAATTTTTTGAGGGTTTTCATCATCAATGGATGTTGTACTTTGTCAAATGCTTTTTGTGCATCTATTGAAATGATCATGTGGTTGTTATCCTTTCTGTTACTAATGTGGTGTATCATGTTGATAGATTTGTGAATATTGAACCACCCTTGCAGCCCAGGAATATATCCCACTTGATCGTGATGAATGATTTTTTTAATGTAGTGTTGGATTTGGTTTGCTAATATTTTATTGAGAAGTTTTGCATCTATCTTCATTATCATTCTTTTTTAAAAATATAATTTATTGTCAAATTAGCTATCATACAGTGTATACAGTGTGCTCTTGGCTTTGGGAGTAGATTCCCATGATTCATCGCTTACATACAACACCCAGTGCTTATCCCAACAAGTGCCCTCCCCAATGCCCAACCCCTCTTTTTCCTCTCCCCTTGCTCCCCCCCCACATCAACACTCAGTTTGTTCTGTGTATTTAATAGTCTCTTATGGTTTGCCTCCCTCTCTGTACTTTTTCCCCCCTCTCCTTCCCCCGTGGTCTTCTGTTAAGTTTCTCAGATTCCACATGTGAGTGAAAACATGATATCTGTCTTTCTCTGACTGACATTTCACTTAGCATAATACCCTCCAGTTCCATCCACATTGTTGCAGATGGCAGGATTTCATTCTTTCTCATGGCTGAGTAGTATTCCATTAATGGGATCTTTGTCTGGTTTTGGTATTAGGGTAATACTGGCCTCACAGAATGAATTTGGAAGCTTTTCTTCCATTTCTATTTTTTGGAATAATTTGAGAAGAATAGGTATTAACTTTTCTTTAAATCTTCGGTAGAAATCACCTGTCTAGGTATCCGATCCTGGACTTTTGTGTCTTGGGAGATTTGTTATTACTGATTCAATTTCTTTGCTGGTTATGGGTCTGTTAAAGTTTTCTATTTCCTCCTGTTTCAGTTTTGATAGTTTATAGGTTTCTAGGAATTTATCCATTTCTTTCAGGTTGTCCAATTTGTTGGCACATAGTTTTCCATAGTATTCTCTTATAATTGTTAATATTTGTATGGTGTGGGTTATTTCTCTTCTTTTATTTGTGATCTTATTTATTTGGGTCCTTTCTCCTTTCTTTTTGATAAGTCTGGCTAGAGGTTTATCAATTTTATTAATTTTTTCAAAGAAACAGTTCCTGGTTTCATTGATCTTTTCTATTTTTTTTTTTTTCAGTTTCTGTCTCATTTATTTCTGTTCTATTCTTTATCATTTTCTTCCTTCTGCTGGCTTTAGGCTTCGTTTGTTGTTCTTTTTCTAGCTCCTTTAGGTGTAAGGTTAGCTTGTTTGAGATTTTCCTTACTTCTTGAGGTAGCCCTGTATTGACTGATTTTCTGGTTGAGCCATTCATTGTTTAATAGCAGGTTATTTAGCCTCCATGTATCTGTGGTCTTTTCCAAAGGTTTTCTTGATATGTATTTAGGTGCCATTTTCTTACTTGTTTTGTGGCGGTTTTTGTAGTTTTTCCCTGATCATTTCTTCTCTTGCTCCCTTTCATGTTTTGTTAGCTTTCTTTAGTGATATCTTAGATTCCTTTCTCTTTATTCTTTGCATAGCTATTACTGATTTTTGACTTGTGGTTACCAATAGGTTTGTATATAACATCTTCTGAATGTTACAGTCTATGTTAAGTTGATGGTTGCTTAAGTTACTCCTGTACCCCCCATGTTTTAGGTTTATGGTGTCATATTTTAATCCTTTCATTTTATGACTCCCATTTTTGGAGAAATACTTATTGTTACAGCGATTCTATTTTTTACTTTTAATACTCTCACTTTTGGTCTTTCATTTCAACTCAAAGAATCCCCTTTAATATTTCTTATAGGGTTGGTTTGGTTGTCATGAACTCCTTTAGTTTTTGTTTGTCTGGGAAGCTATCTCTCCTATTCTGAATGACCACCTTGCTGGATAGAGTATTTTTGGCTGCAGGTTTTTCCCATTCAGTACTTTGAGTGTATCATGCCACTCTCTTCTGGCTTGCCCAGTTTCTGTTGAGAAATCTGCAGCTACCATTATGGGTTTTCCCTTAAGTTAAGGACTTCTTTCGTCTTGCTGCTTTTAAGGGTTTTTTTTCATTATCATTATATTTTACAAATTTAATTACAATATGTCTTGGTATTGGCCTGCTTTTGTTGATTTTGGTGGGAGTTCTCTGTGCCTCTGGATCTGGATGTTTGTTTCCTTCCTCAGATTAGGGAAGTTTTCTGTTGTTATTTCTTGAAATAAATGTTCTGCCCCCTTTTCTATCTCTTCTTCTGGGATTTCTATAATATGAATTTATTATGAATGTTATTACATTCAATGGAGTCACTGAGGTCCCTAAGTCTATTCTCATGTTCCATAATTCTTTCTCTCTTTTGTTCAGCTTCATTATCTTCCATTATTTTCTCTTCTATCTCACTAATCTGTTACTCTGCTTCTTCCAGACTGCTGTACAATGCATCAGGCCTGTTTCAAATCTCATTTATTGCATTCTTCATTTTTGATCCTTTTTCTTAAGTATTTTATCTCTGGATCTGGAGGTTATTTAGAAGTATGTTATGTAGCTTCTAAATACTTTGGTATTTCCATATCTTTCTGTTGTTGATTTCCAATTTAATTCCACTGTGTTCAGAAGAAAATACTTTATGTGACTTGAATCCTTTAAAAATTATTGAGAATGTGTTATGGCCCAGAATATGGTCTATAGGTAAACTTTCTGTGTGTATTTGAAAAGTTGTTCTACTGTTGGGTGAAGTGTGCCTATAAATATCAATTAGATCAAGTTGTTTCATAGTGTTTTTCAAGTCTTTATCCTTACTGATATTTGTGTCTACTCTTCTATCAATTTTTGAGAGAAGGTTTTTGAACCCTCCAGCTATAATTGTGGATCAGTCTGTTACCATAGTTCTATCAGTTTTTTATTAATATCTTCTTAAGCTCTGTCATTAGGTGTATACATGTTTAGGACTGTTATGTATTTTTTATGAATTCACCTTCTTGTCATTATGAAATTACCTTCTCCATCCCTGTTAATATTCTTTGCTCCAAAATCAACTTTGTCTGATATTAATATAGCTATACCTACTCTCTTTTGAGTATTGTTAGCACGTTTTGTCTTTTTACTTTTAGCTTATTTTTGTCTTTAAATTTAAAGTGTAATTCTTGTAGTTAGCATATAGTTGGGTCTTCCTTACCATCTTGCTGTTTGTTTTTTATTTGTCTTATCTGATTTATGTTCACCTTTTCCTCTTTTGCCTTCTTTTGGATTGAGTAATTTTTATGATTTAATTTTATCCCCTTTTTAGGTCTATTAGCTATAATTTTTTGTTATGTTACTTCAGTGCTTGCTTTAGGGAATATAGCACATCGTCACCA